>NC_053415.1:27862500-28220000 GCF_016859285.1 Xiphias gladius | reverse complement strand
CTTTTCCACCTCAGCCAAGTGTGAAACCTTTTTTGTATTGATTGTGGGCTTTCCTGTTTCCTCTCTGGTTTGTTTGTGTATAAATTATAACTTTGCATAAAAACCGGTGGATGAAAACACCTTACGACTCTTACAGGCTGGCCGTGTGATTTTAACAACCCGCATATCATATATAACATAACTGCAGCAGTTGAGAAAAGAGAGGTGGGTCTGTCCCGCTCTGCTCTGTCTGATCCTGCAGATGCTCAGGAAACGCCTGCAGGTTGTGACGGTCCAGCTGGGGTCAGAGGTCAAGGACGGGGGTGTGGCCCGGGAGGTGGAGGACGCCGTCAACGAGCTGCAGAGACAGATGGGAGAGTTTGAGCGAAGTGTCAGCGAACACCAAAAAACGCTGGACATGACCTGCAGACTGCATCAAGCCATGGAGGAGGTGATTGATACACGTTAAAAATGTATATTGATTAACGACAGCGAGTTTAAAAACCTGTTCAAATAATTAAGAAAGTATGTTTATGTGTTGTTTTACATTAATAGTATCAGTTCTGGTGCGAGGAGGCGAGCGCAACCGTCGCTCGCGTCGGGAAGTTTTCCTCACAGTGCCGCAGCTCAGAAGCCGTCTCTGTTCTCTACCGGCAGTTTGAGAAGTTCGTCTGGCCGACGGTTCCTCAGCAGGACGAGAGGATCCGTCAGATCACGGAGCTGGCTCTCAGACTCCACGGTGAGTAACAACACAGCAGGAGGATGACAGGTATATGCCCCCCTTCTGTCAGATGACCTCAAGAAACCCTTCATTGACTTCACGTGTTGACTTCAGCCGCGTAGAATTAAACACTGTCGATCATATAAAGTGGATGGTGTTTCAGTATATTTGTCATAAATTTGAACTCTCAGTATTTAGGTCAATTGGTTCTCAGTTTGGTCAGTTTTGTAGTTGTACCACTACTCATTACTTGTAGCTAATGATTTTAGTCATTTCTCTGTTACATATTTAATTATTCAAACTTTTTATTCTTTACTTTTATCTGACTGTTTGGACTTTTGCGCTTGCCGGCAACTAGATTCTATACTCTTGATCACAACATGTAGTGTTCAGCAGTGGTGGAAAGTAACTAAGTATATTTAAACAAGTACTGTACTCAAGTTAAATTTTGAGGTACCTTTACTTGACTTTTTATTTAATGCTATTTTATTCTTCTACTTTTCTACATTTCAGAAGGATATGTGGTACTTTTTAAGGAACCACATTCATCGTACTTGTTACTTCTCAGATGAATTTTTTACTTATAAAACATATTGTGCATATTTAAAGATTAAACCAGTGGTTCTGAACCTTTTAGACTCGTCACCTGTTAAAAAAATCATTGTTCAGTTGTGTTTTTTTAATCAGATCGGAATTTCTAGTGTTTCAAATTAGCTGCGCCACTCTACGGTGTTTCCATCTACCCCCCCGAAACTGCACGGGTTTACTCTCCTGGTTGGGAATCACTGATCCAGACAGGATCCTCAGCAAGTCCATTAGAGGGAATTTATTTTGGTCTGAATTTTGTTGTACAATGCTGTTGTGATGGGCGTAACTACATACATTTCCAAAAAACATGAACATTAGACAATCACCAAGTACATAACAAAACCTAATTTCCTCCATAATTCTAAGAAATGCACTTTCATCGATTGAAAATCTAATATTTAAAGGTTCTATGAGAAAAACTGCTGAGCATGGATTTGATCCACACAAGTTTAAAAGTGTGTGTGTGTGTGTGTGTGTGTGTGTGTGTGTGGGTTTCAGGGGTGCAGGAGGGGCGGCGGTACATAGAGAAGACAGTCAGTAAACACTCGGAGATGGTGGAGTCCATCAGAGAGCTCAGTGATGGACTGATGGAGCTGGAGGCCAAACTGAAGGTAACTCAACAGAAAACACGTACAACCAAGTTTTCATGTTTTATGCTCGTAGAGCATTGATTCAAAGTAGATCTAATGTGTCACAGATCAACAGATAATGACCCTTTAATGTCTGGACTCTGGACTTGGCCACTTCAGGACATTGACACTGTTGTTTTGAAGCCTCCTGTGTAGCCGTGACTCTGTACTTCATTATCTTGCTTAGACTGCATCCGGTTTTCCTCCAGGGTTTGTCTGTATTATGTTTCTGCAGAAGCACCCTCACCGTATGATGCTGCCACCACCACGCTTCACCATAGGGATGCTATTTTTCTGTTGATGTGCAGTGTAAAATGGTGTTTAGTCTGATCGCCAAAAGGCTCAGTTTTGGTCTTATCAGACCAAAGAAACGTGTTTCCAGCTGACTTCTGAGTCTCTTGTGTTTTCAGGCAAACTGTAGCCCTGATGTCATGTGAGTTTGGGCTTTCTCTTTGTGTCCCTCCCTTAAAGCTGCAACTGGTGAATCAATCACAGTCTCTCCAATCTGAACTTTTCAACCTTGGAACTCAGTCGGAGGTGTCAAGGGTCTCTGGGTGGACTCCCTCACTAGTCCCCCCCTTGCTCATTCAGTTTTTGGGGACAGCCTGTTCTACTCAGATTTACAGCTTTACCAGTCTTTCCGTTTCTTAAGGGTTGGTTGAACTGGACTCCAGTGACTCGGGTTTTTGAATCACCTTTCCACTAAAGCTGGTTCGGGTGTCCCTCTGTCTTCATTCTGGAGGTTTTGTCATGATACTCACTCACCCAAAGTTGGACCTTCCAGATACAGCAGTATTTGGGTGTGTCCTATGAAAGGGTGTGAAATCTTATGGAAATGTCTGTTTTGCTTTTTATATTTGTAATTGATTTAGATCTCCTTTAACATCAAAGGGTCTTTTTCTGTTGATCTGTGCCAAAAAGCCACATTCAGTCTACTTTGATTTAATGTTATAAAAAAATAAAACATTAAAACCCTCCAAGAGGGGTGGATACTTTTTATAGGCGCCGTACACACATACTACACACATAATACACATTTAAGAAACATCTGGTCCAATAAGGACATAATCTGCAGATTATTGACCTTAATGAGTGTTTAAATGCAGTAATATCACTGTGGTGTTTTCAGCTGGAGAGTCTCAAAGTGCAGCAGAACGACGGAGAGAAAGAAATGAAGGAAGAGGGAGAGATGGAGCAGAGGAGAGAGAATGAGACAGCAGAGAAAGATGAAGAGGAAAAAAACAAGTCGAAGGGAAACAGAGAGGCGGATAACCGCAGCACACAGGAGGCTGCTGACACGGTAAAAATAATCACTAATCAATAATAATCAATAATCAATAATAAGAAGAGTTTAGACTTTCTGGTTAAAAAGCGTAAAAACTAGAAGAACTGAGCTCCATAAACAGGAGAGCATGTGTCATATTCTCATCTGACTTTCAGTGATATTGTAAGGCTGCAATATGTTATAAGATATTAGTAAGATATTGAAGCTCATCTGAATCCGTCCTCTTCTTCCAGTATGAGTTGAAGGAGACAGGCCACACCCCCGAACTGACCGCCGAGCATGATGGGAAGGAGGTACCCGTGAAGAGGCAGACTGCAGCCAATAGGAAGCCACCGTTACGGAAGAGCAGCAGTCAGGAGGCTGACAGACAGAAAGTCCTCTCAGAGAGCAGGTACACCGAATGAAAGTGCTGATACTCCTGCTCCCCAAAGGATGAACCACAGCTACGGTACTGAGCAGGCAAAGTGGGCAACTGCCCTCCACCTGGGGCTTTTGGGGCCCCTCAGGGCTTAGGGGGCTCAAAAGCCCTGGGCGCATCCTCCTCCACCGGTTTCTGCAATTAAAAGTTTTTGCACTACTAAAGTACAACATCAACTACAGTGAGTCCTGGATTATTAGCTAATGATCTGGCCCTGTGTTGTGGAGGGGCCCGGTGACTGTTTTTGAGACCTTTTATTATTCTGGTTTATATCGTCCTCACACGCAGCATAAATAGTTGTGTTTAATCAAATTACTACGAACTAAAACATATTAAGAGTGGTTTCAGCTCAGGAGGTCTTGTTGCACAGTGGGAACAAGGTTTTTGCCCAGGGGCTCCTTAACAGGTTAATCAGGACATGGGATGAGCCCTTTGAATTTAATCGCACGACTTTTCCTCCAGTTCCACTCTCAGGTCAAACGTACAATAAGTGTGTTTTAATCGAAATTGCTATTTACGCTTAAAAAATATGAGTAGAAACTTGAAACATGTCCAAAATATCTCTTCTGTTGTGTTTGGTGTAAAAGTAGCTGTGTGGATAAAAAGCAAAGTGAAACAGACTGAGTGACTAAACGCTGACGTACATGAAGCATGAAGAGAGGAAACCGTCAAGTCTTTGTGGACCCATGAGGAGACTGGAACCTTCCTCACATTAACATATGAAACCAACAGAAACGTCAGATTTCCCTCAAGTTCTCCACATGGTTTTTCACAACATGAAAAGTCTGGGGGTAACCTAAATCAGTAAGATTCATCCTCTGGTAAACGTGAATGTCTGAACCAAATTTAATGATAGACCCCTTAAGGCATTAGTTTTCTGAAATGCAGAACACAGAGGCTGAGGCAAGTACTGGGTACAATAAATAATCTATTAACAACTGAGTTTTGATAGAAGGGAGGGGTAGCAGAGTCTTTGTAGTCGGGGGGGGGCTGGCAGCTGCAGCCTGAGACTGAGGCGGAGACAGGGAAGCTGAGCAGGGCAAAACAGGGGCAGTGGCAGAGGGGAGCAGAGCACAATGAGTCCAGAGATCTTGGGGAATGAGGGTGATCCAGAGCGGGTTCCAGGCTGAACAGAAGAGGGACAGAGGCAGGAGTCAAGCTGTGAATGCTGCAGGCAGAGGGAAATAAAAGTTAGCAAAAGCTTTAACAAGTAACAAGATTCAAAAGGCTGGAACGTGACTGACTGTGTAGCAGTGTCTATAATCTGGCAGTGTGGTGATTGGAGATGGTTTGCAGCTTCAGCCCGACTTCTGCTCACCTGATACCAATCCTGTAAAAAAGGATAGACAGAGAGAGAGAAGCTCCAGACTAGGAGGGAAAGGGGGCGGAAGCAGAGGGCATCCATCCAATAACTGTAGATATTTCACTCCAAACCATAAATGTCAAACTGATGGTAGCGCAAGAAAAAACAGTCAGGGGATCACCAGAGTCACTGTGGTTTGCCCTCTGGGGACCATGATGATCTGTACAAAATATTATATCAATTCATCTTGCAGATATTGAGATACTTCACAGGATAAGTGAAAACTTTGACATGTTGGTGATGCTAGATTAAGTGTCCGATGATCAGGTGATCAAAATTATTGGGATTAATCCTCTGGAAATCAAGAATTTCAGTGCAAAATTTCTACTTTCTCTCATTTCAATCTATCCAGTAGTTGTTGAGATATTTCAGCCTGGATCAAAGTGGTGGAACGACCAACCTACATTAGCCTGCTAACGTGGCTAATAATGTAATGTAATCTAATCTTTTATTCATTTATAGAAGGACAACATTTGGTTCAAGTTTTGTCTATATGAAATCCTGGACTTCAAAATATGAAGGTTCACTGTGTCGTCTCTCCTTCAGCCACAGACAGCAGTTAAGCAGTGAGAGGTTCACCTCTACCTACTGCTCCAACCACACTTTCAGCCTCTCCTGCTCCCCAGTGGAGCCCAACCGACGGGTCCACGCCATCCAGAGCCATTTACAGGCTGTCAACACTAAGCCTAAAGCCGCGCCCCCTCATCCTTCGATTGACCCGTCACCCACTGACATCCAGAGGCAGTTTCAGAGGAAGGAGCTGCAAATACCGGGACAGCAGGTAGTGTCCACTGCCTGGGGATCACACACGACACAGCTACATGTTAGTTGACAGAGTTCATCCCACATGTTGTGATTTCAGATCCTCTTTTATTTTCCATTTACATGCTGCTACTGTGCTACATATTTCAAAAACACTGCTTTAATTTTCATCTCTATAGTGTTGATACCCAACTGTTCGTTTCCCTTTAACCTGGTGATTGTAAAAAACAGCCCAACTCCTCATCTATACCTCAAGAGCTGTATGGCTCAGAATTTCTGCAACTAAAAGGATTCAAAATCTAAAGTTCTTTTCTTTGGCCCCTTTTTTTGACAGCTCCGCTACGATCCCAGTGTGTTGGTCTGTCAATCACTATAGAAGTTCACACTATCTTGCATCTTTGCACTGTTTCCCTGTGAGTTTTAGAATCAATTTTAAGATTTTGCAAATGTTTAAGGCATAACATGGTCAAACTCAGATTTAGACTATCAAAATGTTAATCCCTCATGAGCAGAGTCTGTCTGTGCCTCTCAGCTTTGGACCTCCCTGCCTGAGACTAAACCTGTTGCATCTTTTAAACCAATTCTTAAAAGTCAATTTTATCTGAAAAGCTTTTTTAAAACTTGAAAAGTTTTAAAGTCTGCAGAAATCCTCTTTATGAGCTCTGATTGGCTTAGAGTTTTAAACAGGAATCTCCCACAAACTCCCGAAACCTCAGATGCAGTCCTGGACACTTCAATGAGTAAATGGGAGTTGGTGTAAAGTATAATTTAAACAAGTCAGATATATATGGACAAAGAAATTGAACTAAGTGTACAAACCTCCTTGTTCCTGAGTCAGTGAGCAGAACATACTTTATAAACAGCAGCAATTTATCAGTCTAATACTCAGTCCTTTTTACCCAGGATGCATCAGCAGGAGAACTGTTGGAGGCAGAGCTGCAGCAACAAGAAGTGATGACAGAGGACTCGCTGTCCAATGATGAATACGAGTGTGCGTCACCTGACGACATTTCCTTGCCGTCGCTGGCAGAGACACCAGAGTCCAGCGTTGTCCAGTCAGACAATGAGGAGGGCTTTTGTTTGAGTTCCAACAGCATCCACATCAACCAGTACAACCAACAGTACCATGCCCAGTCAGAGCACAGTGGAACTGGTGCTGCTACTGGTGCAGTCCGACGACCGAGAGAGTCCAGTCAGACAGAGGGTTATCCAACTCCTCCCACCAGTCTTCACTGCAGCACTAGGTCTGTTTTAGAATAAATCACAGTCACATCAGAACAGAGCAAGATTCCTTTTTATGTTGCTACAATTGTAGGCACCGGCAGAAGCTAGCTACATCACTAGCAAACAGCAATAAGTGGCCATACGTCTGTGGACCCCTAATCATTCTCTCCATATGTGACTATGTATCATGTCATTGCGACACAGTGGACATTAATCTACTGCTCTAACAGCCTACACTCTTCTGGCTTCAAACTTTTAAGCAGACATTGAAGCTGGCTGCAAGATTTGCTCCCACTAAGAGCAGGGGTCAGGGCTCTGTGCCGATTGTTCATTGTCTTTTCACACCAAACTGAAACAATCAATACTTTATGGACCTGGTCTGACCAAACCAGGATGTACAGTAATGTCTGTCAACAGACATAAGAATGTTGCTAACCTGTCCCCTAAATCCCCTAATAGAGGTCACGGTTCCACCTTCTACTGAGCCCTGCAGGCTGCGGGAGGAACTTGATAAAATTAGGCTACAAGGATAGCTTGACAGTATGGTTATCCCTTCAGCAAAATAAATGCTGCTGTTGGCAGAGCAAATTCACCTCAAAGTTTACCAATCAAGAACTTGGTAGAAAAGTGTCACAGACTTTTTTGACACTACTTCAGATAAATCCTAACTGTGACAGCTCCATTCATATGAATTGAATTTGGTGTGGAATATTATATTGCATCAAAAGATGTTTTGTCATTTTGGCAGACTGGGTTACTCCGTCGAGAAAGGTTTGGTACTTAGTGTAGGCCTCTAAAGGTTTTATTGCATGTAATGGATAGGGCTGAGTATCACCTGAAATTCTTCGATACTGGTGTCTGTATGATACCTGAGTTTGGGTACCGATAAACAAAATGATACCGATACCTTTGCAGCGTTGTCTTGAAACAAGCCAAAGTCAGGCAAAAGATTCTGGCTTTGTACCGATAGCTCCAAAGTAATTGAACAGAGCAGTGTCTCAATCTAATCAAGATCTTTGTTCGCTATTGTGAAGTAAACAAATTTTGCGGATGTCTGCGCTCTACACTTCGTCTTAACACAAGCGGCCATGCTTTGTATTCTTTTAGTAATGACTGAAGTCAGGAAACATCTGGTCAAAGAATATGTAAACAAGACCTGACAAAGCATATGATAGCTTTCAGTACATGACAGTTTGACACTCAGTGCTGTCACATTTCGGTCGGTACTCAAAAAGCATTGAGGTTAGATACTTAGCCTTACTAAAGGATAAACTAATAGTATGACAGGAGGCAAGAGGAGGTCATTGAGGACATGGTCCCATGCCACATCTGAAAGTGGCAGTTTCTTGGTATGAGGTGTACCCAAATAATCCACCACGAGACCATCCTGAATTAATATTTTTTTCTTTTGTGTGTGTTACAGGTTCAGATCAGAATCCAGTTTGTTTGTCCAGAGTCCGTTGACAGTTCCTGCTTCAAGCTTCCTCACGAGCACTCTGTGCACCATCTTGAGAACTGAAGAGACTAGCACAGCTAATTTCTCTCAGAGTGCCGACCTCTCTCCGCTTGGGCCTGTACCCAACTTTGTCTCTGAATCTAAACCAATCCACAAGAGTAACACTACAGACAGTTGTTACACCGAGGATAATGATGTCTCTGAGAGGAAGAGCTCTTCAAAAACTGAGCCCTTATTAAATTACCACAACAGGCGGTATAACCAGCCTCAGAGGAGTACAGGTACCCAGAGTAAGAGCACCCCAAATGTCACATCCAAAAGTGAGACCTTTCCAAAAACTGATCCCAATCCCCATCCTGAAGAGCTCGATCGGAGCCCCACCCTCCCCAACTCCAGCTATTGTCCTCAGCCCTTTAATGGTTCAGACCCTGATCTCCACAAGTACAAGAGCCCTCCACAAAACACTATGTCCCTCAAATGCAGCACTACTTTTCCTCAAACCAGAGCTGTCATTTGTCAAGACAGTTTTACACAGTCCTTCCCTTACTCAGATGTTGGCTTGGATAGGGACATAAATTCCTGCCAAACCAGAAAGGAAGCATCCCCAGTCTCCAAACCTCAAACGGAGAGTCTCACCAGCACCAGTATGGTTACCAAGAAGACCACTTACTTCCAATGCTCCCCTTCAAGCACTTATTGCACATTGCCACAGGCTAGCAACAGCCTCAGGTCTCTCCACAAAAGCCCCTTATCTCAGAGTAAGAGCTTGCCACAGGTCAGCAGCACTCTCAGGTCAAACCTTGAAAGCCCCTTCTCCCGGGGTAGTGGCGATCTACTTGAAGTCCACGCCCCAATACTTCCAGAGCCAATCAGCATCGGCGACATCAGTATATCCAGCAGTACCATTACCAACAGTAACAGATTAAGCAGCAAGCAGAGCCAGCAGACTGTCTACTCCCACCATGAGTCCTTGACCTCCACCTGTACCCAGCAGTGTGTGCATGACCCTGGCATGACCCCCAGCAGCCCTGCCAAGCCTGCTGCTCCTCCTCAGCCCAAGACACAGACCCAAGCTTTGGCTCAGCAGGCTAACCTGCATGTCACACCCCCTTCCTCTTCACCTCATCTACTAACTTCAGACCAAGACCCAGACATTTGTCAGCCCATGGCCATCCGTGAGGAGATCAGGCTTACTCCTCGGATCCAAGGGCCTCCCCTTCCTCTTCCTCCTCTTCCCCAGGCCCAGGCAGAGTCTCTTCCCCAGGGAAAAGCCTCTAAACCTGGCCCGCCCTGCTTCACCAGGCCCCTTTCCAGAGCTACTGTCATGGAGGGCTCTCCAGTGACGCTAGAGGTGGAGGTGACGGGAGACCCAGAACCCATGCTCACCCGGTGGGTAGCATACAACCAGCTCCACAATAACACACAAGCTTTATCAGATTATTAACTACACATCTTATTTTGAGGCACCCGTTACACCTGCATAACCATGTGCTGTGTACCTGGATTATGTCTAAATGTGGACGATATTTACATCTGGTCTCCTTCACATTACTGTCATGCACGTGACGCAGACTACTTATGAAATGACAGTTAAGATCTCAGCACAAGATCAGGGGCAGCCTTTCATACTGATTGGATTATAAATCTTGCAGCTGCGCTTAAAGTTAAACCCATTTCAGCCTTGATCTTGTTTGTTACCCTGTAAAGGGCAACAATTGATTTTAAAGCATAACCTGAAAGAGACCAGCAATGGACGGAACGCTTATTCTCTGTGTTCCCATAATCACGATCTTGATATTGAACTTGACCTTTGGGTTCTTACCCATCTTCATCTCCAAAAAGTAAGATAACATCCCATTGCTGATGTTTTTGTAAACTGACATAATTCAATAACAGTCTTTCCTGGGCTCGTAGACCAGTTTCGTTTTTTTCAAATTTCCTGGTGTGTGCCGGTTATGCAAACCTACACTACGTTTTGGTTTGTACCAATTTGAGCATGGCCTTATGAGTGACGAATCTGTTCAGTAGAAACCTTTGTTAATGTGACTGTAAGTGATTGACACATTTGGTCCATATTTATCCACACAGTAATACTACAGGGTAATGTGACTACTGTGACTCTACAGGTCGTGCTAAATTTGCGCTTGCCACCTCTGTTTCGTGGAAATGAGGACTCACAGAACACATCGTATATCAGTGCAAGCCGGTGATTCGGGGTGACTGGGTCAGCCCACAACTTGCCCTCGATGTACATCCCTTTGCGAAGGCTACTTTCTGTGACCTCTTTGAGTCAGCCTCAGAGACAAACGTTTGCAATGATTCATGAGTCCTTGTTTCCCCGAGTCTCCACAGCAGCAGTCAAGTGCAATTTAGCACGACCTACAGAGGCACAACAACCACATTTATGGAAAATACGCCGGGTTGAAACCAATTAATTAAACTGTACAAATCCTCCTTAACAGCTGATCATCCTGTAAGCCTACTGTAAAGAGTTAAGTAAATATATTTTTAGCTTGGATTACCTCACCTGGAAACGTTGTGTCCCCAACAGATCGTGCCTCCTTACAGCTTCCCATCAGTTGATGGAGAATTATCTATATTATATTATTATGCGCCACGGCACGCTTAAAACAAAATGGTAGAACAAAATCTAAAGCACAAGCTGTGGAAAAAGAGACCGTTAACATGCTAAAAAGCTACACAGCCATGCTGTTCAACATTAGCTAAATATCATTAACCAATGTTCGCTTTCACACCAAGTGAAATTTGTGTTGGAGCGGTAGCAAGTTGTTTCGATTCATCATTTACTCCCAAATGTTGGCAACGTGCTGCGTATGAAACAAGCTGATTGGTTGATGGTCGGGAGGAGAACTCAAAACATTAACAATACACAAAATCTGTATAAGTATCAAATAGAACTGTCACGTCAGTGTCTCTCAACGATACCTGTGCAAACAGACGGAGAAGCATGTTCAAGGCCTCTTTTGATGTTTGTAGCAACCAGTGGTCACACCACTTACACAGCATTGGAGGAACCGTAACTGGGAGCTGATCCTGGGGGGCGGTTGGATAAAACCGTTGTTTCTGTTGAGCGTTGACGTATCTCGGTCTGCCGGCTTGCGTAGAAAACTACTACCACAGGCCTTTTCACGGGCGTCACACGCCACTGCTGTGTCCTGGTTCTTACTTGTAACACATCAGTTACCAATTCAGCTCAGAACTTCACCACCATGGAGCTGGGGTAAACCCTTTTTCCAGTCCTGTTTGCTTTTACAAAGGCATTTATACGTGGCCTGGAAGTGAAGTTACATTTTAATGTGTGTTAATGTTATATTGCAGTTTGATAATAACATTTCATCTTTCTAAGTCACTGGTTGTTTGCTTTCTGACTTTCACTTTAACAATTAGTGACTGATTAACATACGTTTGCTAGTTAACTGTGCTTTCGGTTTTATTTTGTTTGTGCCGCAGGAACGAAACAGTGAAGCTAACACTGAGCGCTGAGCAGATTTTCTGCGTGGCCGTCTGGTGATGCAGTCAGGGTTCCTGTAACGCAACAGGACTTATAGATATGTATTGTATCAGAGCTGTTGTCAGGCCTTCCCTGGCTCTGAGCGAGGCTGTGTGCTGTCTGACCTCCTGTCATCGTGGTCGCTCCAGGTTTAAAGACGGAGACGTGTCAGCCGCCAGCCCGGGCCGAGCGCTGGCCTGCGAGGACGGGACACACTTCCCGTTTATTCCAGAGGCGTTGGACTCGGATGGCGGCTTATACGAGGCCCGAGCTAGCAACCATCCCGACTCGCAGCGGGCAGCTGGTAACAGCGGCAGCAGTGACGAGTGGCTGGTGGCCGAAGTGTTTGACATCATCGGAGCGGACTGGCAGACCTGGTTCGGTACACTGTGCGTTCTGCTGTGGGTGCTTTACCTGATTGTACTCTAATAACCATTTTCCACTACAGGAACTGAACGACCTGTAACCTGGAGCTCCATTACCTGAACTTATAAGAACCTGTGTGGTTCTAGGTTTTGCCTTGTGTTTCCACTGTGTGTTACGAACCACAATGTTTTGGATACACGGCGCTGTGCAGAAGTTTTAGGCCCTAAAAGTAAAGATGTTTTCAAAAGAAGACATGAACAGTTTCTGTTTCTCTGTGAACTTCATCCAAAGTGCAGTAAAGAGAAAAATCCTTAATCGGGGAAAAGTGTGGCCACAATTGATTTTTCTTTCACATTTACATGGCATAACTTTGAAAATAACTTATATATAAATAGCTTTGAAAATGTATAAGGGACTGGAACGTTACATAGAAACGAAATTAAACTGTAAACATCCTCTAACACTGTGTACACATTTTATATGGAAAAATAACGAGATAGCAACACTCGTTTTGCTTGTTTGATATTCTGAATCAGAAAATAACCTGTTTCCTGAAACACACTTACTTCTGTGGTCTAAACACGTCCTGGTTTACTAATTCGCATGTTTGTCATGTTACAAACAAGATGTTGTATCCTGGAAGTTGGATTCAGCATCATTTCCTGAGCAGAGCCCAAATGTAGGTTCGTCTTCAGACTGAAACCCACGTGTGAATCTACGGGTCGTTTGTTTCCTGTGATGGAAAGAGGCCACACACACACACACACACACACACACACACACACACACACACACACACACACACACACACACACACACTGTTCAATCGAGAGTTTCTCAACCTTGGCGCCCGAACCCCACATTGGATTGATATTTCTATTAATTTTGTGATTAAATTTTTAATCCGAAAAATCAAGAAAATTGACAACTGTCTAAGTGTTGGGGCACAGGAGACTTTAGGGACCTAAAAACAGGGTGGGAGGCCAGAAGAAGGTTGAGAAACCCCATGTAATCTCTGAGGAATCACTGCCTCTCCTGTTATATTTTATTATATTCTAATAAGCGTTCAATATATTTCAGTTAAATCTGGATGGATTTTGCAGTTCTGTTGTTAAAGCATCCGAAAAAAATTTGGTAGAAATGACAGATGATGATGATGATGATGTGGATGATGATGATGATGCCATAACATTTTCTATTTAGAACAAAAAAAAAAAACACAGAAAAATGGATGGAAAGTTGCAAAATGACAAAAATTTAAACTTGAGATCCAAAATTCTAAGATAGTAAGTTACATAATCAGCGATCAGTCATTATTTTCACTTTCTATGTCAAAATTAAGTGAAGCCATAATCTTGAGATTGTGAGTGACGCTAATTATAATTTTAAGATGAGCAAAAAAATGATCAGGTAATAAATAACACTCCAAATTTGGACCTTTAAGTCAATATTATGAAAATATATGACTTTCTTCGTTTAATTACACTGGTCTTTTTCTATGATAGTCAAAGTTCTGAGATACAGAATCCTCACTGTCCTCAATACAACCTCCAAAGTCCTCAGCCCAGTGTCTCATTTGAATCCATGAGAAATTTTATTGAAATGTGAATTATTAATGTGAAAGTCAATTAGATTCACCCAAAGCTCTCTTTTGGTAATGTGTTTAATATTAGACCCTTAAACTAAGGCTGAGAAATAATGGGGTTTAGAGGACTACTTGCATTTTGGCCTCCCTCTGTTCTGTTCTGTTAAGCAGTCAAATTGTTTTAGGCGGTCTCCAAAATTAATGTACCAGTTCCCTAATTTTAGGGCTTTTGCTTTAATTAAAGAGAGAATGACTCAAATGTGAAGGAATGAAAACAACGTGGTCGGAGAAGTAAAGGTTTCTGTGTCAGGGCTCATCCTGTTTTGATTGATTTGATTTTTGTTTGGGTTCTCACTCTGAAGATGACGTCGTGTTAAATAAAAAAATGAATCCGTCATGCCGCCGCTGTCCTGTTTTTATTAAATAGCTCAACGGTTGAAACAGTTAGCTGAAGGTAATGGGTACATGGTGAAAAAGCTAAAGTAATGGAGAACGAGCTGAATCATACAGCTCCTGCCGTTCCTAGTGAAAGCAGGATTCCCTCAGAGCTGCGAAGTGTGACTTATTTCAGGTGCTCCTGGTTCCCGCAGGAAACAGCTCGTTCGTTGATAAAAAGTCAAGGATTCAAGCCTCTGTATGTAAAAGCCTCGAGGTAGGTTTAGCTACGACTCCCATCCCAGCAGACAAACAAACGTCCCCCAGGTTGGTCCTGAAGGTTGGTCTGTAGGATTCCCTTTGCCCTCTACTAGGAACGTCTGTGGGACCTCATCGCTACTTGATGATGATGTTCGAAGAATATCCCTTAGACGTTCTATAAAGAACCTGAAATGTTGGGGGACTTTCTCCAGACATTATTATTATTGTAATTATTACTATTATCATTATTGCAGTATTATTATATTATTATACATAACACATCTGAGCCATATATCAGCATCTGTCCACTGCTCTTTGCAAATGTAATCTATCAATATTAATTGTTAGCATAAGAAATGTTGGTAATAATATTACTGAATAAGACGTTAAATAATTAGTGTTAATCAAGTCAATATGAAATACAAATTCAATAAATACGAAATAATACAGACTGTAAATAATGAATAAGCAAAATTAAAAAGTCAAATTATAAAACAGTTCACCACTAAGGTTTCAGATGCAAAAGGATTCTGGTGCAGACTCAGTCTCCTCATCCCTGGTTGTCCCAGAGCAGAGCAGTCTGTCAGAGAGCAGCTGAACCTGCACCCGGAGAGGACTGGAGCTCTCTGGTGGAGGGTCAGTGTGGTGCTGGGGTGGAGGACGGAGGGGGCCAAAACACGTCCAGTGATCAGATGGACGAGCTGAAGTGGGACGTAGGTGGAGAAACTACTGAGAGCTGTTCTCTACGAGCGTGAACATCGCAGCCTCAGTTAGGCCCCGTGGAAAATTCACTGCCTCCAATAGTTTAACATAAATCTTCTGGGATAATCTAATCCCAGTGTATTTAAAATGGACCACGCCAGTTAGATTAAGAAATACAATAAAACAAGTCCGTTTTTCACCACTACCTTTACATCCCTGGTGCTGCCGTGAAACAGCATTGAGAAGGAGATCGGATTTACTTCCACAAACTGAGCAGCTGAGTAGGACATAACCAAATAAGAACAAATGACAGACTTTGGTTTTGCTGTCTGGTCTCAACTGTGCTGGGGGCTCCGGGACATTAACTCAGGATTTCTAAAATCCTGACTAGACCCCGGTGATACAGTTGGACAAAAACGTTTGCGTTGGCAACGTGGAGGACAGTGGAAAATCTGTCTGTTCTCATTTATACAAACTAATGTTTGTTTTCATCCCCTTTCTTTCTCTTTCACTCTTATTTTTCAACCTTTATTTTCTTTCAAAAAAACTCAATCATCAATGACTGATGCAAGTAAAAAGAAAAAGCCGAAGAAAATGGTTGGCGCACGGAGAATACAGTACTGATCTACTTCGTTTTTGTTCCATTTGGTTCCACTTTCTCCTGTTGTAGCTGGTTTTGCTTTTAATCTCTAAAATATATATTTCCAATGTAAATGTTATTGTAAATGTGATGATTATAATGGAAAAACCATTACCAGTACTTTCTCCTTTCCTTCAGGACACAAAGAATTACTAATTATAATTACATTTTTGAAATCACCTACTTTGATCTGTCTCCATTTAATCTTGTGTTTGTTTCCTTCACTAAGCAGGTTCTGTGTCTGTCTGTTTGTTAGTTTATTTGTCAGCAGGATCACTCAAAAACTGCTGAACCGAACTTGGTGGAGGGATGGATCAGGGACCAGGTGAGAACCCATTACATTTTGTTGCAGATCCGGATCCTCAGCTTCATTTAAAGTATCTTCAGTTTCATGTAAAGTTTCTTCAGCTTCATTTAAAGTATCATCAGCTTCATTTAACGTATCATCAGCTGCAGATCATATGTTGTTTTAATGTGACATCATAGGTAGTGAAGTAACCATTAATTACAGCTGTCAGATCAATATAACAAATGATAGATCATTTGAAAAGTGATCAGTAGTTGTGTGTCTAACATGTGAATCATGGTACAACTGTTCCTCTTTGGTCCTCGTGTGTCTGTGCGAGCTGCTTATTGGTCACTTTGATTGACAGGGACAGCTCCGTAAGCTGAGCAGTGATCTTATTGGCTCAGAGGGAAAGATGACGGAGTCGGCTGGGACCTGGACCATGAAGCTCCACTCAGGCAGGATGATCATCACAGAGGGAGGTGGGATGAAGTCTCCACTTTGCTCCTCAGTAATTTAACTCATGGTTCAGGACGACATTTTAACCCTGGTGAGTCAGATCTGAGCTCAGAGACACGAAACACACGTTGATGTGATTCAGGGGGACGTCCACTTCCTGAGGACATCATGATCTCTGATGTCCCTCAAGAATAAACCCCCAGAAATCCACTTAGAAACCAGAGGAAGAAGAGGCTGCAGAACTTCATTGAGAATCTTCCTGTTTTTAAGTTTCCTTCAGTGTCACAGTGATCCAGTGACAGTTGTCTGTTTGTCCACGGCTACGCTGCAACAGGAGCTGATCACAGCTGGTTAAGCAGCTTTTAATGGAGACAAATCAGGCTGCAAAAAACTTTCATTTTCATGATCAATTATCAATTATTATTCTCTAATGAATCGTTTAGTTTTTCTGAGCTGGAAGTGACGTCTTCACATGGCTTTTATTTGAACAAAAAAACCCATTATTCATTCCTGTGACGTATGACAACGAAAAGCAGCAGGTCTTCTCTTCCGAGAAGCTGAAATCTGCAAATACTTTTTTCACAGTTTTTTTTTTTGCTTGAAAAATGACAGAGACGATGAATCGATTATCAGAAAAACTGCAGATTACTCTTCTGTTGATTGACTAATCGTTTCAGCTCTAGTGCTGCTTCGACTAAATGTGAACAGTTCTAGGGGCCGTTGGAGAACAGCAGTACGAACCTGTAGCTGACAAGGCAACAGCACAGGTGCTGAGTTTTTACAGGCTCTTCTTCGTCTGACATGTTTCCATCAGATCGGCAGAAACATTTTAACTTCCTCCGTTTTCACACCAAAGCCAAGTTTCACTCTGAGCCCATAAAATGCAGCAGAAGGAGAAAACTCGGATCCACTTTAAATTCCAATGGAAATGTAATTCACAACCTGAAGAGAATGAAGCTGTAGAGGATTAATATCCAATGTTTTGGTTGGAATGTAGTGAGTGTTTCTGCTTTGTTGGTCTCATTATGAACCAACTATTCTGAACATGTGTCCGACTCAAACCAATGAGCATCGAGGCAGTTTCTGCTGCTGGGATAATAAAGTGAATAGGTTTGGTTTTGGACTGTGACTGTTAACAATCTGATGACATCCCCTATTTTTGTAACTTTTATTTTATTGCTTCTATATTTTCTGGATTTTTGATCTGGCAGGTTTCGAGTCCACGGTGAGCAACAGTCCGAACCCCAGACATCACAGGGGACGAAGGAGAAGACGAAGGAATCAGTGGATTTGTGGCATTTTTGCTTAGAAAACAATTATTTAATCATCGATTGTAGAAATTGGAGCAGACGAAGTTTGGGTGAATCCACCGATCAGTTCAGGACTACAGACCAGACTCTGAAAGTGAGTCTTCCTCCTCTTCTGATGGACTCGGGGGGTGTTATGTGATATTTTCTGACCCCACTGAGTCACCGCTTAGTTGAGGTGACCATTGCTGGATTTAATGAATTGAAGTGTGAGTTATAATGGGGACGTCTTCAGGTGTTTCATTCCCACAGTTCCTCCACATTTGGAGTAAATTTGGACGCGTCTCTCTAAGTCTGTCACTGTGTTAGGTAAACTGGCTGACAGGTGTGATGAGTTGCATAAAATGGCTGCCCTGTCCTCCCATGATTCCCTGCAGCGTCCTGCGGGGCCGACCAATGGCACGGCCCATCCTCCGTGATGTCACAGCGGTATAAAGCCCCCTGCCGCCTGGCTGCCTGCTCTGAGCAGAGTCAGCGTTCCCGGCCTGGACGCCTCGGCTGGAGGAACTGCTGTCAGGAGGAAAAACAAAACTACACGGCGCTGACGGCCTGTAGTTTTGTTTTTTTCTTTGGGGTTTGGATTTTCTGACTACATTTTCTGGATAAAGAGGTTTTTGATCTTCCGAAGTCAGCCCTCGTTCGGGCATCCCAGGCATCCTTGTGCACACAAGTAAGTGTCTTTAAAGTTTCCCAAAGTGTTGTGATTGACGAGCTGCAGCTGACTGACGCCTGCTGGATTTACACTTTAGCACCTAGACCTTTGTGTTCTAATGGACAGAGACCTGACTCAACCTTTCCTGCCAGACTCCACTCGTTTTTTAGTCACTTTTCAGAAAGTGACACTGACATAACATACGAAAGGTTTTTTGCTGCTTTTCCACGCTGAAGGTTATAATGGGACGTCCCAGAATAGCCGCTGATAGCATCAGACTGGACCGTCAGCTGGGCGGCTGATGGCTTTTTAAGGGAATCAGCAGCAGGGCTATCAGTTGCTCCTCCAGCTATGTGCCACATGGTGGCTGTCAATCAAACTGAGCCGTGCTGCGCGGGGGGGGGGCTGTTATTTTTAGTGTTTGGGGTCCTGTTTTATGTAAACCCCACCCTCGTAACATTACACAGAGCTCAGTGGGGAGGAAGTCTCTGAGTGAGAGCTGGGACACCTCAGTGAGGCTTTTATTTTGGAAGCGAGAGAACAGCTGTTGCTCCGTCCTCAGGGTTGATTATTTTTTATTTTTAGAGTGTAGGTTGGACCCGGGGGGTTGGGAGCGGGGCTGGGTCTGCCTGATCTGCGGCACTTTTCAACAAAGTTAGAAATCCATGGGATTTGATGCTGTAGCATTTACTTTATTTTGAAGAGGAAAGTAGATTTTCTGCCACAGAAAAAGTCTGTTTTCATATTTTCGCAGTGGCTCCGTCCTTTCAAACATCTGTGTGGAAATAAGAGTTAAAAGAGCAAACAGAATTTAAAACATGTGACTGAAAGTGCTGAACTCTCTCCAGAAATGAATCCTCAGTGTGTGAGAGACAAAACGCTGACTCAGATTTTCCAGTTTGAGCCGATGCTTCAAGTATATGTAGCGAGAAAAAGTCCAGAAATTTGACTGATAACACGAGGTTCGGGGGGGAAACCCAGTTGTTATTATTAGAACTATTATTACTATTTAATGAATGAACTATGTTTAGTTTTCATTTTAAAACACATCTACTGGGGGAGGACATGGGGGGGTATAGACAAAATGAGTTTACACTGAATTGTAAAAAATTTTTAAAAGGGGAAAAAACATGAATGGTTAATAAAATATAAGTAAATATAAATAAAATTCAATTGTTTCTAAGGCAAAATACAAAGCAAACAACACAAATAATACATTTTTACAGAAAATGTTTTGTATCGTTGCAGGAAAGTAGTGGATGAAACCTAATAACAAAATAAAATCAGAAAACTTTCCAAACCATCAGAAAAAAACCAAACAGCTAAACATCCTGAAAGGAAGAAGAATGGATGAGGAAGAGATGAATGAAAAAGGCTTTCACCTACAGAAAATGGCATTTTCGAGGTTTTATTTTGGTTCGATAACAGATGGAATAAAGATTCAGATCCTTTAATGAAGTAAAAGTGTTGATACAACAGTGTGAAAGTAGTCCTGCATTCAAAACTACACCGAAGGATCATCAGCAAAATGCAGAAAGAAATAATGAATAGCCTCTTTTAGAGTGTCACATTATTATTAGTGTCTGTGTCTTATTCCTGGAAAATTATCGCTGGTGCATTAACACACAAGCTGCATTTTAAAAGCCGTTACATTTAATGAGCCGATGGCATCTGATAAATGCAGAGCGATAAAAAGTTTAACTTTTCCCTCTGAAATGCGCTGGAGTAGAAATTCGTAGAGGCAGAAAACGGAAATACTCAGTAAAGAACCTCACATCCAGTCGCTCCGTTAACATGCAGCTGAGTCATCGGATTAAGTTTAGCTGGAACCAGATCTGCTCTGCGTCGGGTTCGGGGATTTACCGAAACCTGATTCAACCCCTGCACAAAACCTGGTATGTCTCCACGACCTGTCGACCCCCCAGGAGGTTTCTGAAGGAGATTTGTTTAAAGTTTGAACATGTGCGGGACAAAGAGTCAGGACAGGCTGTAAAGAGTCTGTAATCTGGTTTCAAAGCTATAGAGAGAAAACTTAAAAAAAAACTAAATGAGAATAAAATGAACCCAACCCAAACAAGTCAAGGTTCACAGATGTGAAAATCTGTCTGACTTTAGAAAACAATGTTTAGATCTTGGCTGGAGTTTAACGTGTTAAAATCCATTAAAAAAAACAACAACAAAAAACAAGGAGGTTCACAGGTTGAAAACCTGATTTTCCAAACCCCTTAATTGACGTAACTGATTATAATAATAATTATTAATAACTCTTTAATTTGAATTATTTGACAAATCCATTAATGATCAGAGGTGTTATTAAAGTTCAAGGGGTTTTCGGTTTTCATTCAGTTAGTTAACAGCCATGATACGGTAGATTAATGGATAAATAATTAGATTTTATTGTGAAAAGAAAACAATCTTTAATTTACAAAGTGCAAATTCAGGGATTCACCTGATATTTGGTGCTAATTAAGGAGTGAATTCATTGATTGTAATATATTAAGGTATTTTCGGGATTAAAAGAAAAACAAATTTAAGATTATAATTTTTTTCCCTTTAAATTTTCAGTAAGATTGAAATAGTGAAATTTCAAGTTTGGGGTTAATCATCAGAAAAACTAACAGGTCATCATGTGTTCAGGTTTTTTTTTTTCATTTGAACAGTTGAAGGGTGAAGCAACGGTTCAAAACCCAAATATGTCAAGTTTATATCAGAGAAGTTGAAGAAGACGAGAGAAGAGAATTTCAAAATGACTTCAACTATTAATTATCAAAATAGTTACCAATGAAGTCTCTGATGATTGACTTATTGATTAATAGATTCATTATGTTAGTTCAAGTTAATGGTACAATAAACATGACGAAGCACAAATGGTTTTTCAGCAGCAGTTTAAAAAAGAGAAGTCTAAAACCAGGAGGCAGCTCAGTCTGGACAGACCATGATCGTTGTGTCTCTGGAGAGTCGTCTGCTGTGGCTGTGCAGGCCGATGTCACGTGGGACTTGAGACAGATGAACCGGGGATCCTGGGTCGCAAGTCTTGGCCCGTGTCTCCCGGCTGTCTGGAGAGAAACGTGAAAATCTGGTGCGATGTGCGGTTTCTGGTCATTCTTAGATTCAAGCCGATGTTTCCCCGTTTGGTTTTTATTTTTCTGTTTGAAGCTGAAATGTGAGATCAGATCAGACGGGTCGGAGGTGTTCCTGTCTCTTCTACGACCAGCGTGTGAAGGTGAGGACGCATTTCCTGCTCGCAGGTCGCCACTCTGAGGAGACCTGCGAGCAGGAGGTGTCGCACAGCAGCATCCGTCGCCGTTTGTTTCATCAGGTGTTGGAGGGTGGCAGAAGCTCTCGGCCCTCGGCCCTTCCTGTCAGTCCGCTGCCAGTACAGAGACACCGGGGCCAATTAGAGTTGAATAGGGAAGAACTAGAGCCAATCAGAGTCAGTAAAGTTTAACTTCTGACATCACACATCACATGGACTTCGCTCGACTCCTCTGATAACGAGCTGATGTTCATTTTTGACAAATATCCTTAAATTTGGTTTTTAAAGTTTTGACCCAGATCTATTTGGGACTTCTTATGGAGTAAAAATAGACCTGTTAGCGCCCCCCGGTGGATGGACTCTGTCATGGAGACACATCTTTGACATTTCTCTGCTGACTCGTACTGTTACAGATCAGCTGGCAGATCATTAATTTGAGGAGAATGAAGCTCAAACGGGTCATTTATCAAACCAGCGTCGGTGGAAAAATAAACATTAACACAAAATAGAATATTTCTTCTTAATTGAGTGTTAAATTTTTGCTCCGTAGAAACTGTCAGGAAAACAGTTAATTTGCCAGATTAGGTCAGAATTGCTCAAGACATTAAGGTTTACGACAACATTTCCACGCGTCAGGCTCAGTTCTCGCACAAAATCCTTTTCCAGGTCAGAGCATGTGGTTCCGGAGATACGTTCAGAATTTCAAAGAGGTTTCCAGTTTTTTAAAATAAAATCTGTTCATTTCTAGCAGGTTGGAGTGTGTGAAAAATACTCCCCAGTTGTTCTCATGTTGCAGTGAAACTATCAAACAGAGCTGAAGCGATTAGTCAGTGAATTGATCGTTAAGTCGACAGAAACATAACGAAGAATTTCAGAAGTCGACGGACAGTTGAATGTCGCTGGTTGCAACCTCTCAAACCTCCCCGTCGTTTCTTCTGATATTTTGATGGTAACTGAATATTTGGGGGTTTTTTAACTGGTGACTGGACAAAGTGAGACATCTGAAACTTTTTTTTTTTCTATCAACCAAACGATTCATCAATAAACTGAGAAAAGAACCAGCAGATAAATTGACGTTTTTTCCTGTGAACTGAAACGAAACCTGATGGTTAAAAAGTTCGTACATGAGCTGAAATGAAACTGATCAGCAAAAAACTAAACAGTCATTTTCATAAAATCGAAACAAACTACACTGGATGCACCTTTAAGACTAATTAAAACTAGGCTGGATCTGAAACCTTAGACCAGCTCCCCCGGAGTTAAACAGGTGCTTTAATCTGCTGCGAGCTCTGCAGTGGATCAGCTGGTGGTTTGTCAGCCAGACCCTGCGGAGCCTGGACCACTTCCAGGGACAGAGCCCCTAAAAATAGACCCCGGGGGGGGGTCAAACCCCCGATCTGAGCTGCTGCCGCTGCTGCTTTATCACAGCCTGAGTCTGGCCGTCAACAGGTCGAGGGTCAGAGAGAAAACAAAACCCAGCAGGACATCAGATTTAGGTTTTTATTGATTTAAGATTTATTAGATATATCGGCCAATATTAGTTTACTCACATAACTAAAAACAAATTGAATTTTAAAGTATTACTTTTATTTCCTCTAAGAATAGGGACCCAGATCTGTTTGGGACATTTAAGACAGTGAACCTGTCAGTGCTCTCTGGTGGACAGACTCATAGACCTGACATTTACCAGTATCCCTGGTTCATATCACTACACTGGTCAGGCTGGGAGTCATTTCAAATGTTGTGATACCATTGTTTATGAAATACCTGAGGTTGGTACCAGTATAAAACAGGTCTTCACAGGAGAAGTTAGAACTAATACCGGCCATTGAAAAACACTGGACCATGTTCTCACATCTGATTAGAAACTGCAGTGTAGTGTGTTATGAATCATGCATGAAATGTTTGTATACTGCTTCTAAATTCTAAACTGGGGGAAGTAAAAGATCAGTTCGTCATTCATACTAATAAAGTGGCAGAGTTATGATTTGAATGAGAACGATCTGAAAAGAAGAGTTTGGATCTGAGAGAGAATTCGGTGCCGACCGTCAAGACTTTACTTCAGCACAGTTTGTGCTTCACGTTCTCACAGCTAACACATGAGTATCAGGGCTTTATAACCAGCCTCATTTCTAACAGATGCCGTATACTTTAGCGATTGTCAACCGTGATACCTGTAGAACCGATTCCCATCAGCCTCAGATGCATGGCTGTACTTCTAACTACCAAATGTTAGCCTGCAGATTGCTGTGGTCGATGTCTTTCTGGGTTTAGGCAACGAACACAATGTGGTCAAGGTTTAAGAAAGATGATGGTTATGGTGAAACTAGACCAGTCTGAGTACATGCACAGTACTGTGTCCGTCTGTGAGGATGTTTCAAAAGTAATGACATGAGCAGTTTTTGTTTCTCCGTGAACTTCATCCAAAGGGCAGTAAAGAGAAAACACCTATATCAGACCAGTATTTGCTGTGACCCCCCTTTACCTTTAAACCAGCACCGGTTCTCCTCGGTACACCTGCTCACAGTTTTTCAGGTTGTTGGTAGGTAGGTTGTTCCAGCGTCCTGGAGGCCTGCCTCAGTTCTTCTGGGGATTCAGTCTGTGTCAGTGTCTTCTGTCTCTTCATGTGGTCCCAGACTGACTCCATGAAATTTAGACCAGGGCTCTGTGGGGGCCAGACCATCTGCTGCAGGACACCTTGTTCTGTGTGTTTGGACTCGCTGTCCTGCTGCAGAATCATTCTGGGACGATCAGACGCCTCCTGATGATGGAGGAGAATCTAAACACCTAAAGAGACTAAAACTTGTGCACACGTCTGCTGAAGCTTTTTGAAAAGGAGAGGACAGTCAGAGCGATTTCTTACTTTACAGTTTTCAGTCTGGTTCTTTGAGCTTCTCCTTATTTCTTATAAAGTATATACTTGTATCTGTGATCGTTTGATAACTGTGTAAATTAAATGTTTTTGTTTTGTGTTTTTGCTTTCTCACCATTTGTCTCGTTGTCTTTGTCGTCTCTGCAGGGTGCCGACCAACATGTCAACACAGGCGCCGACATTCACGCAGCCGCTACAGAGCGTCGTGGCACTTGAGGGTAGTGCCGCGACGTTCGAGGCTCAAGTTAGTGGTAAGGAAGCTTTCTGAGTGAACTGACTGTCGCGTGGAGAGAATCAGCCCCAAACGGGGTGGATGTCCCTGTAAATGTCACCTCTATTGATGTGCTGTTTTAGTTGTACAACAGTCTGTAACACTGTTTAGAGCAGATCCACAAAAGAAAGGGGAGGATGTCGCTGGTACTTTGAGTCTTACCCTGTAAGCTTTGAGATTGCGTTTTATTATTGCTGAAAGTCTCATAATGTACTGGATCTGCTAAATCCAGGATGAACACGCGGGGTAAAAAAAAATGTGAATAAAGTGTTAGTGTTAGTGAATATTCAGCCAAATGGTGTTGACAAACAGAAATCACTTAGTTTTTTCTATTCTTCCTGGTGTAAAGTGTAGTGTTTTTTCTCACTTTTTCCTTTTGGATGGAGCTAGGCTAGCAGTTTCCCCCCTACTTCCAGTCTTTGTGCTAAGCTAGGCTAAACATCCTGGATCTATGATGAGACTGATATCTGAAACATCGGACTCTGGGGAAGCTTGAAAATGAGAGAGTTTCCTGTTACCTGTTGGAGGATCTCATCAGTCAGTAAAGATCCTCTCTGCTTTTCCTCTCGCCTGCAGGTTCTCCAGTTCCTGAGGTGAGCTGGTTCCGTGATGGCCAGGTTCTTTCCACCGCCGCTCTGCCCGGCGTTCAGATCTCGTTCAGCGACGGCCGCGCTGTTCTGAGGATCCCCGCTGTGACCGCCGCACACAGTGGAAGATTTTCCATCAGAGCCACCAACGGCGCTGGACAAGCCACGAGCACTGCTGAACTCCTCGTTACAGGTGAGAACGCAGGTCGAATGTAACACAAAACTCCTTGTTAGAGGTGAGATACCTCACACTGGGGACGTTTATTCATGGGTAGGTTAGTGAACCGGCCTACTGAGGATGAGGGGGCCCTCGGGGCCAGTGCCTTTGTTGAAGTGACTCAGTACTTCTTGTTGTCTTGGGAAGTCAATGGCATGACTACAAGGAGAAGCAAAACAACCAAAAAGAGACCAAATACAAACAAAGAGACAAAAAAAGTCCACAAAGGGATTCGAAATGACCGAAGAGACACAAAACAACCACAAATGCGGAAAAACACACAAAATGTCTTAACGTATGATTTATTACAGTTATCGCACCCTTGTTCACCATAGTCTTGTCTTTGTACACCGAACCTACATTTATCTTTATTGTAGTATTTTATCTGGACCTGATTCAAACAACGAAATTACACTGTAAATGACGGATTTTAAAGTTTTACCAAAAAACAGAAAATGGTGACACAATGTTGTAAATGATATAAATATTAATCTTAGCTACATCTACACTCTCCCTAGATACAAAGAAGTTAGAAATTGAAAACAGTGAGAGTGTTTCTGTGCCTCAGTTTGAGTCTAAATTTATCCTGCCCTATCTGTTGGGTGGGGCCTGTCACTTTATCCAGTGATAAAACCGATATAGATGCAGCTGTTGCAGCATAGCTTTCCTTAAGAGGAACATTAAGTCTGTTAAGCAACTAACAACTTGAACCTGAACCTTGAGGATCTCGTGTCTGAGTCCGTGGTTACAAAACGCCACATGTCGACTAGATGATAATAAACCAGCTTGAATGTGTGAATAGGTTCAGGGGTCAAAGTTCATCTTTACTTGTTTATCTGTTTGCATCATTCAGTCCCTATGTGTGGAATTAGATTTTGTTTCCACCTGTATTTTCCTGCTGCATTTCTGTGTTTTTCCCACAAGCATCATAAAGGTCATAATTGGAAGTTAAAACAACCAAAGTTGGGAATGAACAGCCGATCAATCAATTAGTTGATGGAGAGAAAATAAATGGGCTTTACATCATTTTAAATAGTCAATCAATTGATTGTCATTTTTCAAGCAAAAATGTCAAATATTCTCTGCTTCCTTCACTTGTAAAGTGAATGTCTTTGGGTTTTTGACTGTTGGCGACATTGGAACATGTAACCTTGGGTTTCGGAAAAATATGATGGACAATTTACAGATTAAACTACTCTCTAATTACTTTAATATCTTTTCTTATGCTGACGACAGAGTTTTCTATTCCTGTTGTTCTACTCCAACCCAGGCTCTTTTTAATCTTCAGTCAACCTTTGATGCTTTACAGTAATTACTTCTTAATCGTATTTTGAATGTAGATACATCTAATTACACAGTTTTCTCTACATTTGCCTGTTTCCCCAGTTATATGACATTAAAATCTTTAAATGGTCCTGCAAATACTTTGAAATTTGGCCTGACAGATTCTTTATTAGTTGTCACGAATGACACATTTCATCCTCGCCTTTGCTCTATAGCCGACATTTG
The DNA here is from genome assembly GCF_016859285.1 of Xiphias gladius. Lineage (NCBI taxonomy): Eukaryota > Metazoa > Chordata > Actinopteri > Istiophoriformes > Xiphiidae > Xiphias > Xiphias gladius. Next base: position 28,192,719 of record NC_053415.1, on the reverse strand, counting down.
GCTGGATGCCTTCATTGACGAGAGGCAATAATCATGATTTTATTCATAAAACTCTACTGTTAGCCTCCAAATGACCTCTTATCACTTCTCGCATGTGAATCCTCTAACTACAGTACACAGTCCTCTCATTTCTCATTTCTCATTTCATCTCACCTTAGATATCCAATATGTACACGCTAACCAGGACAGGACCAGATGTAGAGTCTTATCTGATGTTGCTATTACGCTTTATAATTTTGTTTTTGTTGATTGGTTCTCGGATGTCTGACTGTAAATAGTTTTTCTTCTCGGGTCTCTCTTGAAAAAAACCTCTTGATCCCAGTGAGGCTACTACACAGTAAACATGTCCCCTTTAAAACCAGGCTAATGAGACATATTTTCTGTCTGTAGCGGAGACGGCGCCTCCAAACTTCCTTCAGAGACTGCAGAGCTCGACAGTGAGACAGGGCAGCCAGGTCAGGCTGGACGTCCGAGTCACAGGTATCCCCACACCTGTAGTGAAGTTCTACAGAGAGGGAGCCGAGATCCAGAGCTCGGCCGACTTCAGGATCCTCCAGGAGGGAGACCTGTACAGTCTGCTGATCGCTGAGGCCTTCCCAGAGGATTCTGGGACGTATTCTGTGACCGCCACCAACAGCAGTGGACGGGCCACCTCCACCGCCGAACTGCTGGTTCAGGGTGAGGACCTGAGAAAATTTTTACCAGTGCTTTCAATTTTTTCTAAATTCCAAAAGGATTCTAAACGGACAATGAGCGTTTTGTGTTTTTAAAATAAACCTTGAACAGGATCAGAGAGCAAGAGTAAGCTTGATTTTGTGGTTGTTTAGTGCTGTATCCAGATCAGCCTAAAACTGTGTATTTTTGCTGCAGGTGAGGAAGCTGTACCTGCTAAGAAAACCAAGACTACTGTGTCCACTTCCCAGATGGCGACTTCCCAGACCAGAGTGCAGAGGGTGAGACATACTTAAAACACACAGCCTGCAAAACCAACTGTTCCCACAATGTTATCCAGATAGCGCAGTAAACCTGATTTTCATAAAAGGCAGGCTTACTACACGGGTCTGGAAAACCTGGAAATATTTGGACTTTTGTCGTTTCCATTGTGTAATCGTTTTTCTGTTTTGTAATTAATGTGATATTTTGATCTGCTATATTTGATTGCATATTTTTGGAGGTTTTGGAATTGTGTCTTCTCACAGAATAATTGCGAGTGACAACATTCTGCGAAAATTGCCCTGAAAACCAAATCAAATTAAGTAAATACAGTTTGGAGTTCTTGTGGTGCTTGTTTCTTAAAACTGAACCTTGGGAAGTAAATCCAAGATATAATTCCTTTGCTCCAATCATAAGGATTCCCCCATAAAAAAGGCCATAAAATATATCACTGCATGTCTCATCTTTTCCCCATCAGAAGGTGGAGGGGAGTTTCCAGGCCAGCACCATGATGGAGATGCATGTGGAGGGAGGAATGATGGCTCAGCATTTGGCTCACAAAACCCCTCCGAGGGTTCCCCCAAAGCCCACCTCCAGGTCCCCGCCGTCCTTTGTTTCCAAGGTGACGGGAGGACGCCAGCAGTCACCTTCACCTGTTAGACACGTGAAAGGGCCGACACCCACTCCTATGAGGTTCGACCACTGCCACTGATTCCGTCTTGCATAACAGTGATCTTTAATGACATTAATCGAGTCAGTGTAGCAACATATTGATCTATAATAACTGTCATCAAATGAGCAAAGCGAGATATGGATCCGTAACTACCGACATACAGTCAGTGAAGCAAGATACCACATAAACAAGATATGAGATTTACAGAAAAGATCAGAGTATTTCCAGCCTCACTGTGAGACAGGTTTAGATTTTAGAAATGGAGAATGTATGAAGTCCCTGACATTACATTGTGTATTGTTTGACTGTATTGTGATCTACCGTCGTCTGCAGATCCGTCTCTCCCTCCACCAGACTGTCCTCTGTCTCGCCCATCAGACCGGTCAAGTCTCCTATCACGACCAGGAAACAGGTGAGAACATCCGGACACTTAAATGTCCAGCAGCAGCTTGCATCAGATACATCGAGATTTACTCATCAATAAATGTAAACACTCTGAGTCTCAGACGCTTGCTTTATTAGTACGATTATGACTAAATATTGACGCCAACCACCCTCTAGATCAGTGATACTCGTCGCTTGTCGAGCTTTAATTGGTGCCTCAAATAGCAGCAAATAAGTATATGATAACGCAGCCAATACTCAAAGTCCCTATTTAGACACAAGATGGCAATGTAGGCCACAAACAAGAGACCTACCCTAACTGGCCGCGGTGTTGCCAGTTTTGGCCCTCTGAAGCACCACATTGGTCAAAGTATGGTTGGACAGGTAAATAAAGAGAGGACTGGTGTAGGATAATTTGGGGTGATAATTAAAATGTAAAAAATTACATATATACAGTCCACAGTACTATAAACATCATTTCATTCCATCTATCTTTGGGCTTTTATTAGACTCCTGAATATTGCAACTGAATTAAGGCAGAGGAAACCGCCGGCAATCTGGCAACACTGTTCACTGGTGTAGTGACATTATTAATTCTGCTACAGCATAAGAGATAAAAACGGATCGATTTCTAATGAAAGAAAGTCACAGACCAGGTGGAGAGAAACAAGGCAGTGTGTCAGTGAGGAAAACGAGGAGTCAGTGTGCAGCAGCCGCAAAATCAAAACCAAGACTGCAGGTGGTCAGAATAAAAAAAAAAAGAAAGGTACGAGCTCATTCAGGATGAGCAGAAGAAGTTTCAGGATAAATGGACAAATGATTTTTTATTTGTCCTCAACGGATCCTTTGTGCTGAATGTGAAAACAATCCTGCTCCAGTTTCAAGTGAATTAGAACCGAAAAAACGAAAACATTTTGAAAAATTGCAGAAACGTTTTTCCCCTTATTGAGCTGGAAAAGCTGGTGGATTGATAAAAGCAAAATGTATCAATACAAGTATGTGACTTCCACTGAAGAGATGAAAAGTAGCAGCAGACAAAAACAACAGATTAGACTGTGATGGTCCTCAGATGAATGCATGAAATGAACATAAATAATCTTGTTTTTGACTTTCTGAGCTCTGACTGGAGCTCTTTTAATTGTGTCATCTTGTTATGTCCTCTTCTTTTGCAGTGGTTTAATGGCACCTGACTGGAAAATTGGCGCCACTAGCTGTTTGTCTCAACGAATCCACTCCTAATCTTAGCATGACAGTGGTGGATGGAAACGTGTATCCGTTCCCATTTTGTTTCGCAGATTTTCCCAAATTTTGGTTAAACTTTGCGCTTCCTCTTGCAGGTATCTGCAGCTGCAGACGTCCTGCCACCCTGGAAGCAGGGAGACTATGTGGCTGAAGCCGGCTACACCAGTATGACCAGCATGACCAGTGTCAGCAGCGCCACCCAACTGCGCATGGAAAAGCACTGGGAGCAGCAGGTCACCACCACCAGAGAGGTGAGACAGTTGCCTCTGGCTGGTTGAACCGACATGCAGCCTGAGTGAAACATTCAATATGTGAAGTTTTTTGAAACAGAGGACTTCTCTGGTGGCAGATGAGTGTGAACATGAATGTGTGACTTAATTAATGTATTTTTGAGCTTTACTTGTGCCTGCAGATTGGACAAAGGGAATTTGCAATTCCACCGTTCCTGATGTTTTGCATTGCTGAATACTTGTCTCCAAATAATGGAATTCTACTTTAAATCTAAACTATACAACTGCAGCAGCGGATGCATGCAGAGTAATGAATCAGCAGAATACACATTTAGTAAAGTATAGCTGAACTAACAGTGAACGGTATGTAGTGAACCAGTGCCTTGGCCCAGCTCTGTGGTGTGAACTTGTGTTCATGTGTCGATGTGCTGTGAATGCGTCAGGACGAGCATGTTTCCCGGGACGATAAGAGCGTGGCGGTGGCTACTGTGGTGGCGGCCGTGGATCAGGCTCGTGGCCGGGGGCTGCCTGAGGCCGCTGTGTCTGGAGAGCAGGTAGACCTCCACTGTCTGCTACCATCACTCCACCTGCTGCTCAAACTGTCACTTCATTTATCTTTTTTCACTCTTTCTTCCTTGTTTACTGGATGTTTTTATCCCTTCAGTCTCTTTATGTCTCATATCGATCCATTTAACATATCAGCAGCTAATGTTGATTTTGCTGAGCACATTTCTGCTCCCCAGAGGATGAATCTTTTTTCCCCTTAACAATCCATTCACCTGCCCTCTCTTTGGGACAGCGTTACATTTTTAGCTCCTCTAGTGATAAGGCTAAATCATTGCATATTTAGATGTCATCAAATCATATTTCATGGTACAGAGGTTGTCCCAGAAACCTGGATATCCGTAGTGAAGTTATTACAATAAAGGACAGAGGCATTGTTCCAAGCTTTTGGTTTCACTTTAATACTATTTTCCAGACACCTCTAACCCCTGATGATGATTTTCAAGTCAAACCAAAAGATTTGCACTATTGGGGTAATAAGTTAGGTGGGTTCTTCGGAGCTTTTAACATGCAGCAAAGAACAGTGAAGGGAGGCCAGGTTGCTAAAATTAAATGAGACATATAGCTGGGTGTCATCAGCATATTACTGTTGGGAAATGACAAATATGGTCAAGTGGTAGCATAGAAACTAAATTAAAATGGACCAAGAACTGAAACTTGTAGGACACCACATTATGTAAGCAGCCACACTAGATATTCTGCCAAACTAGATATTCTGTTTGATTATTGAACAGGTGTAGACATAGAAATGTACAAATGAGACGAATTAACAAAGTTTGCACATGGAAACATCAAAATGGATAAAACGGACTGAGTGACTAAACGCTGACGTCCATGAAGCATGAAGAGATGAAACCATCAGGTCTGTGTGGAGCCATGAGGAGACTGGAACCTTCCTCACATCAACATATGAAACCGACAGAAACGTCAGATTTCCATCAAGTTCTCCACGTGATTTTCCATCATCTGAGCTTTGATCAGAGCTCTTTTAACGACCTCGTCTCGCCGTGTCCTCTTCTTCTGTGGTGGTTTAACGGCAGCGACTGGAGAATCAGTTCCACCAGCTGGTTGTCAGCTCATATTCACACAGCAGCAGTGGAGGCAAACAAGACTTCACTCATATTTTATTTGAATGATTTTCTGGAAATTCAACTAAAATTTTAAACCGTACAATTGTGGTTTTAGCAGCAACTTAGCAATGGCACCAATTTTTGTCCAGCAACCACTGGGCACAGTGAAGATCTCTTAAGTTTTTTTAAACAGCCAGATTTGCCTCAGACAGCTTTACAGCAACTTCTATCCTTAGACTCTAGATGTGTGAATATGAAAATGTTGCGAGTTGTTGAAAGGTGTATTCCTTCACTTTTAATGGACCAACTGTTGGAGCTGCCGTCACTGAACATCTCTTCTTGCCCTTTTCCCCACTGTATCTGCTCTTTTTCATGAACTCACAAGATGAGGTCCATCTTCTCTTTGCTTCACTCTTAACCAAAATAAACTGCATGTTTCGCTCTAATGTTGCGTGATGCATGGTGCCATGGATTCGTTGAATTCTTGGTTTGAATATTCTTCTTGTCTTCTATCTAAAATATGGAAGTGGGTTTTTTAATCTTCTTTGGGGCTTTTGGTCGAGTGTCTTCCTCCTGTCACCTTGCCATGGATGTCCTGAGATCTATGTGCCACTTGTTGTGTCTCCAGGCTGAGGGAGGGAAAAGAGCCGGTGCGGTGGCCACAGTGGTGGCCGCCGTTGACCTCGCTCGCGTCCGTCAGCCCGTGCATGCAGAGGGCGGTCGAGCTGAAGAGGAGGAGGCTGTAGAGGTGGAGATAAGGCAGCACGTGGCAACTTCTGGAGATAAACAAATCGTTGCAACTAAAACAGCGACTGCTGAACTGTCGGCCGCTGTCGCTGAGACCTCAGAGCAGCACAGAGTCCAGGTCTCCCAGGTCGGAGGAGTTTACTGAATTCATATTAGACATGATATGATATTTGATACTATTAATAGAATCTCAGCTTTCTTAACGGCTCAATAAACTGTGTTGGTTACTCCAGATTCAGAGAACGACAGAAATCTCCTCCCACGTGGACACTGGTGTCACCCCGTCCCCAGTTCCACATTTCACAGTTTCTAAAGTTTCTGTTCCTAAACATGAACATAGCCACGAGGTAAGGAGAGGAGCTGCAGGCCTCCCGTCGTCATCCAAAAACCGCCATTTCATCTTTAACACGCACACATCTTAACACACAGTCTCCACTGTTTTGTTATGTGGTGTGATTCGCTTTGACCTGCGCCTCACAGTATCACCCATCCTAAAATATTTCATCCTGTTTTTTCTTATTTGTGGCTACCACAGCATCACCATCAACAACTGCAGAAACCACATAAACCCCCGCAAATTTATAGTTTTATCAACTTAAGATTAAGTTTTTTTGGGTTGAAGTTTCAGTCTCACCTCCTTTGTGCCCAAATTAACTCTCTTTAACTTAGATTCACTCTCCACGCTTCCTTCCGCTAACTAATCCCAAGCTGAACCTGGACTTTGGAAGCTGTGTTCTGTTTTTTGATGATGGTTAACGTTGTTTTCGTTGGCTCGGGCAGGTGTCCATCGCTGGCTCTGCCATCGCCACTCTGCACAAAGAGTTATCCTCCCCCGTCGCTCCCAGAAAGATCATCAAGCCCGTCAAGTCTCCCAGTCCATCTCGCAGGGCACTGGCGGTGGAGGTGCGGGTGACGCCGGAGCCCCTCCCCCCACCGTTTAAAGACATCAGATATCAGAGTCAGGTTGAGTTACAGCCAGGCGGGGCTTATGCAGTGAGTGAAGAGGAGTTTGAGGACTGGGAGCCTCAGGTTGGTCCGACGCCCCTTTGCTGTTGTTCCTCACTTCCCCAAATTTAACCCCGTGTGGACTGTCACCTGCGTTCTCTCTCTTCACTGCAGCTATTCACGCGTTGCCCTTCACCTGGCTCATGAAGAATCCTCCTCTTCTTCTTCTTCCTCTCTTCCCCTGTTCGTCCCTCCATCCTCTCTGCCGAGTTTTTATCTGTTCTAACTGGCTTCCACCCCTTCATCCTCACAAAATGCCCCAGCTGAGAAACGCTTTGTTGATTTACGTGTTAGATGATCTTTAACTCGTGTTGTTGTTTTTCCACAGGAGGCGGCTGCAGTGCCCACAAGAAGCCAAGAACCTGTCGTTCCCCCCACTCTTATTGCCGTAAGTACTTATCCCTGTCCACTTCCTTTTTCCTTCCTTCAAAATATACTGTAACTACTGTTATAATCAGTGTGGAGGGATCTATGATAAGGTGTGCTAACTGTCTTTTTAGCAATGCTAGCATCATGGCGCTGTGGATGGCATTGTTAGTCGATCCATCCCTTTGATCCAGACTGAACTATTCCAATAACTACTGGATGGATTTCCAGGAAATTTCTTTGTAGACAGTCATGTTCCCCAGAGGATGAATCCCACTGTCTGTGGTGATCCTCTGCCTTTTCCTCTGGCGCCACCATGAGCTCAACATTTGTGGGTTTTAGTGACGTATCTCAACTACTATTGGATGGACTATGATGAAATTAGGTTCAGACAATCATGATATGCTCAGGATGAACAGGAATCACTTTAATGATCTTCTGACTTTTCATCTAGCGCCATCATCAGGTCAACATTTGACGTTGTCCAATACTTTGGTTTATAATCAAATACCTGCCGGAATAATCCCATTCCCATCAGCCTCAGCTGGACTTTGTGTTTAGTGCTACTAGCCAATGTTAGCATGCACATGAGATCTTTTTAAATTGGGGATAACAGAGCATGCTGGCCCCTTTGGTCTTGTTAATAAGTGTACACATCGGAGTGGGTTATCCTACGTTTAGTTTTCTTTTGTTGCAGCTGAAAATGTTAATCCAATTAATTACTATATACATATTTATTATGCATATTGATCACTAAGATAGAACAGTCACGTCTGAGCTCTAGGATTATCTGAGATAATTTCTCAATCGATTAATTGAGCCAAATGTTCTCTGTCTCCAACTGCTCTGATGTGAAGATTTTCCTGTTTCTCTTTGTCTTCTGTGATTGTAAACTCAGTATGTTTTGGGAAAGTAACTAAGTACATTTACTCAAGTAATGTACCTAGGTACAGTTTCTTGGTACTTGTACTTTACTTGAGTATTTCCATTTTCTGCTAACTAGACTTCTCCACATTTCAGAGAGAAACACTGTATTGTGTTGTAAATATTTTTAGCTGCTTGTCACTTTTCAAATCTTAGCATTAAGATTTTGTAAGATTTTACATAAAAAAGGCATATCATAATATTGTAAAATACACAACTTTACAATAAATGTATATAAAGTAATTAAAAGCAGCTCCACCTGGAGCAGCTCCAACCATAAAATGCTGCTGAAGCCTCCGTGACTCAGGATCAATGATCTGATAAAGTATCAAAATTAAAAGTTTTTTTTTAAAAGTACATTTTGCTGATAATACTTCTTTAGCTTTACTAAAGTAAAGATCTGAGTACTTGTTCCACTACTGGTAGTTGCAGCCCTAGCCCTATCTGTTCAAAATTGGTCAGAAGTTGTCATATTTAAGCCTACAAAGCAACAAAACAAATTGGCATAATTTTCACTCCTAATGTAGAAAACATGTTCTCCAGTAATTACTGAATAGTTCAGAGGTTCATCAAAACTGACAGCTTAAGTCTTGCCAGGCATCTGAAAGTGTCACTGTTTTCTGTTCAGGGTCTAAAGAACCTGACGGTGACGGAGGGCGAGTCAGTTACCCTGGAGTGCCAGATCAGTGGTCACCCCGCTCCTGTCCTCATGTGGTTCAGAGAGGACTACAAGATTGAGAGCTCCATCGATTTCCAGATCAGCTACGAGAACAGATTTGCCCGGCTGGTGATCCGCGAGGCGTTTGCTGAAGACAGCGGTCGCTTCACCTGCACGGCCACCAGCGAGGCGGGAACCGTCAGCTCCTCCTGCTACCTGCTCGTCAAAGGTAATGGTGGTAGGATAATGAACAAAGGCCTTTGGAGATGTAGCAACCAAAGTAAACATGTGAAATGTATTTCAAGAGAAACAGTTGTTGACCGTGATAGATTCAAGTCTGTGAGTTGATTTTCAAGTTTATTTTAGAAGTAAATTGAATTAAGCCAAAAACTTGAGGTATGACTTAAAACACAGATCTTCAGGATTTATACAACACTAATTCAACTTTTACCCTCTGTTGTAGTATCAGAAGAAACTGAGAGCAGAGAGGAGGCGACTGTTACTGAAACTGCAATCACACAAGAGAAAACGTGAGTACAGATCAACTATATGACTACCCAACAGTCCTGATCAGCCACTGTAATATTACATGTAAGCTTCTACAGTTGTAGTATTTGATGGAGTGGTTGGTTCCCCTTTCAGTGTTGCTGTCGAGACAAAGGAACAGGTGGTGGCAGAGGTGACTACAGGAGAGTCCGCTGCTCCCTTCTTCATCAAGAAACCGACCATTCAGAAGCTGGTGGAGGGAGGAAGTGTCGTGTTCGAGTGCCAGGTCGGAGGAAACCCAAAACCTCACATAATCTGGAAGAAGAGCGGTGTGCTGCTCACTACTGGATACAGGTACTAATCTCCCATTAGCTTCTTGTCAGACTTGTCCGTCTTTTGTTGTTGGCAACTCAAAACCTTTTCATAGCCTGGTTCCAGCCCCTAAATCCTCCGTTCATGGTTAATGTTTGGTCTCGTGTCACAGAGGTCTGATATTTCCCTGTCAGTCAAGTTCCCAGTTAATAAAACAACTTATTCAACGGACCTAAAGTTTGTGATGTTATCAAGCTCTGTGTGTTCTGAATCACTACTGGTGATACAGTGTATTAACCTGCATGTAACCACACCAGAACACAAGATTGAATGATTCTTTTTTTTCTAAGGAACCTGAGTTTATTATGCAGTTTCAACTCAAGCTGCAATGATTAGTCCATTAACTGATGAAAATTAATTGGCAACAATTTTTATAATCGATTAATTGTTTAAGTAATTACTTCAGCAATAATGGAAGTTTTATATTTTTGTAAACTGAATATATTTGGTTTGGAACTGTTGGTTGGATGAATCGGGAGATTTGAAGACGTCACCTAGGATTCAGAAAATATTGAAAAACGTCCATCGTATTTTTCCTGACATTTTATAGATGAATTTTAACAAAAACAGTTAAATAAGACAACGTTGCTTTTGCTGAGAAGTTAACGTTTACTTGACCAATCGTTTTCAGTTACAGTTATGCAGTCTAATGCCGTCACGAGTGTTATGGGGTATTGACTGTAGATTGACAGGGGGAAAAATGAATTTAAATGATTTTAGCATAAGGCTGCAACATAACAACACGTGAAAAATGTGAACGGGAGTTCTGAGTGCAGTGTATAGTCCCAGTAATGAACTAATGTTCTTTGTAAACCTGCTTAACTTCATTTGACTGTACGTTGGCTAACACAACTTTAGTTTTTAAAATAACATCAGAATGGCTGTAGAGGATAAAGAAATTACTACTGATTGGTGAGAGCCAAATCAGATCCACAAGGATGCGACGTCAAATTTCAGGTTTAGATAAATAGCTTCTCTTTTCCATTTTTCCCGATCTCGATGTTGACGGATCACAACAATAACTATTGTTTTGTTTTTTGCCACCAGATACAAAGTCGCCTACAAGAAGGAGACTGGAGAATGCAGACTGGAGATCTCCATGACCTTTGCTGATGATGCTGGAGAATACTCCATCTTTGCCAAGAATCCTCATGGAGAAGCCTCAGCCTCCGCTGGCCTGCTGGAGGAAGGTATAAGCATCCTTTTGTCTCTCAATCCAGGGATTTTTATCATATCTGAATGCCTGGCTTCAGAGGGCATCTTCTATTTAGAAAACCCTTTAAATGTATTAGGGAAAGCTTTGTTGGACACAGTGTTTCTGCATCTATGATTACAGAGGAATATGAAGCCTATATGAAGCAACATGACATGACATATAAAACTGAAGTGACGACGACAGTGATTCAGGAGCCCTCTGTGATTGTGAGTCAATACGAGCTGGAACAGAGGAGGCTGACAACCCCCATGAGCTTTGTCTCAGAAACGGTACGTTCTTTCTAAAGATCCGTAGTTCCTTGATAACAATAGCGAAGTCTCAGTGTTAAACATTAAAAAACTTTTTTTTGCAGGAATTCCTCATTTCAGCCTTTGAGGAGAGGATCATCCAGGAGATTGAGCTCCGTATCATGAGGATTACCTACAGAGAGCTGGTGACAGAGGACGGAGAGCAGACGGTGACTGTAGCAGATGAGCAGGCAGTGCAGCCGGTCTTTGACACACCGGTCAAAAACTACAGGATCATGGAGGGAATGGGCGTCACTTTCCACTGCAAGATATCTGGAAAGCCGCTGCCAAAGGTACTGAGTTGAAAATGTTGCTTAGAAATATAATCTAAATGTAAAAATCTGGTCAAAAATTAGCAGACCATAGTTTTTCCAATTTCATCGTTAGTTTTTGCCTTTGTGGCTCCCGCCATTGGTTATTTTGCCAGTGTTGCTGCAGGCTTGCTTTAATGGCTGTTTGACTTTCTAATTTTTGTGAGGATCTGATAAGTATATCTTTGCGACGCATGTCCAGTGCTGTGTAATTCCATGCTCACTGAGACATCTATTTGCTCATGGTGGCCATGTCATTTAGCCAGTTTCACTGAATAATGTCTCTGAGGCTTCTCTTAACTGGGTGCAGTTGGAATATCTTTATATTTAAAGTTTGTCTAATACATAGTAGTTAAAGTATTTAAAATCCATGAACTTTATTTGCTGTGCCGCCATGTGGCAAATTAAGCCAATATTTCACAACAAACTTATATTTATGGTGCGTATACAAAATTTAAAGTGACTATGATTCACCAACTTCATAAAACAAAAAAAGACATACATTATATCGTAATAATTGAGGCTTAACCCTAAGGGTAACTAACATTTGGGTTTTCGATCTTCATTGAATCTGTCTGGTTGCCATAAGCTTTTGCCAAGCCATTAACAGATGTCAGTATAACTGTGTATTTACAAGTTTCTTTTTATGTTGGAGAAGCTGCTTTTACTAACAAAAGCTCAAAAACCTCTGTAGTACCTGAAACTGGGAAGTTATATGGATGTATAAAATTATCTTCTGTCTCTTGCCAGATTGCTTGGTATAAAGACGGCCAGCGCATCAGGCCTGGTGGCCGTTACCAGATGGAGGTTCTTCAGGATGGACGAGCCAGCCTTCGCCTGGCTGTGGTGCTACCAGAGGATGAGGGTGTGTACACCGCCTTTGCCACCAACATTAAGGGAAATGCCGTCAGCTCTGGGAAGCTGTATGTGGAGCCGTCCGGAACCATAACACCTCAGATATACACACCACAACCAGCAATGCAGAGGATTAGGTAAGACTTCATATTCTCCAAAAGCTGAGTATTGTTTATGTACTAAAACACGTGAGAAATAGACCAAAAAGGTCTAGACAACTCAAAATACCTTGGTCTGACACTGTTGAGATGCTACTGGCCCCACTAACACACATCCACTACAATGAAGACTCCTCTTTTACTATGCCAGATAGCCCATTTCAAACTGAAAACACTTTAATACTTAACTAGTACCATATCACCTTGATACTGATGACTCTGTTCCTTTCACAGGTCAACATCTCCTCGTTCTCTGAGCCGCTCACCCGGGCGTTCCTCCAGCCGTTCACCTGCTCGCTCTCCTGCCCGCAGGCTTGATGAGACAGACGAGGCTCAACTGGAAAGACTCTACAAACCTGTGTTTGTCATGAAGCCTTCCTCAATAAAATGTTCTGAGGGTCAAACTGCCAGATTTGACTTGAAGGTGGTTGGTAGACCCATGCCCGACACGTACTGGTTCCACAATGGTAAGAGAAATAAGGTTAAACAATTTCAGAAAACGCACCTTTATGTGTTGCCTCTACCACTTGTAAAACCATTTATCCTTTTCCCAGGACAACAAGTGATCAATGACTACACCCACAAGATAGTGATTAAAGAGGATGGTACTCAGTCCCTGATCATTGTCCCAGCCATGCCACAAGACTCTGGAGAGTGGACAGTCCTTGCTCAGAACAGAGCTGGACGGACCTCTGTTTCTGTAAATCTTACTGTTGACGGTACGTCTGCATCACAGATTTATTATACTGGATCTGATGACTTTCTTTCACCTTTAAAAAATGTATCTGTTATTAAATCTTTTCTTGTTCTTTATCGTATTCTTACCATCTAAAGCTCGAGAAAGCCTAGCGCGCCCTCAGTTTGTTGACAAGCTGAGGAACATCACTGTAAAGCAGGGCACTCTGGTTGAACTGGCTGTCAAAGCCATTGGAAACCCCCTGCCTGATATTGTCTGGCTGAAAAACAGTGACATTATCACACCACAGAAGCACCCACATATCAGGTATGTATCTTTAATTTTAGCTTTTGATGTAAAACTGTAGAGCAGTGAATTAAATGTCCTGATCGATATATTTTAATGGTTACATATTTCAGGATTGAGGGTGCTAAAGGAGAGGCCAAATTCCAGATTCCCTCAGCAGCTGGCTCAGACAGTGCCTGGTACACAGCTACAGCCATTAATAAGGCTGGTAGGGACACCACTCGCTGCAGAGTCAATGTTGAGGTTGACTTCACTGCCCCTCAAGCTGAGAGGAAACTCATTATTCCCAGAGGAACCTACAAAGCCAAGGAGATTGCAGCTCCGGAGCTGGAGCCCCTTCATCTGCGATATGGTCAAGAGCAATGGGAGGAGGGCGACCTTTATGACAAAGAGAAGCAGCAGAAACCACTGTTCAAGAAGAAGCTGACCTCTATCAGAATGAAGCGTTTTGGTCCGGCTCATTTTGAGTGCAGACTGACCCCTATTGGTGACCCCAACATGGTAGTGGAGTGGCTGCATGATGGCAAACCCCTGGAAGCTGCCAACAGGTTGCGCATGGTCAATGAATTTGGCTACTGCAGCCTTGACTATGAAGTTGCTTACGCTAGGGACAGTGGCGTTATCACCTGCAGAGCAACAAACAAGTACGGAGTCGACCAGACTTCGGCCACCCTGATCGTCAAGGATGAGAAGGGTCTTGTTGAGGAAACACAGCTTCCTGAAGGCAGGAAGGGAGCATACAGAATCGATGAGATCGAGCGCATGGCTCATGAGGGAGGACCTACAGGAGTTAGTGCTGACGAGGAATCGGAAAAGACCAAACCTGAAATTGTCCTGCTTCCGGAGCCAACCAGAGTGCTGGAAGGCGACATCGCACGATTCCGCTGCCGAGTGACTGGTTATCCAGCACCTAAGGTTAACTGGTACCTAAATGGACAACTTATCCGCAAAAGCAAGAGGTACAGACTTCGCTATGATGGTATTTACTATTTAGAGATTGTCGACATCAAGTCTTACGACTCAGGAGAGGTCAGGGTGGTTGCAGACAATCCTATGGGCACAGCTGAGCACACCGTTAAGCTGGAGATCCAACAGAAGGAGGACTTTAGATCTGTCCTGCGTCGTGCTCCCGAACCGAAGGCTGCAGAGGTTTTACATGACCCTGGCAAAATTGGATTTGATGTTGTAAAGGTTGACCGACCGGGTGAGGCCATACAGGACAGGGAAGTTGTAAAGCTTCGTAAGACACACAGAATTGTTCATGAGAAAACCTCAGAGGAGTCCGAAGAGCTGAAGAGCAAGTTCAAGCGTAGGACAGAGGAAGGTTTCTATGAGTCCATCTCTGCTGTGGAATTCAAGTCTCGCAAGAGGGATGACTCTTATGAGGATCTACTGAAGAAGACTAAGGAGGAGCTGCTTCATCGCATGAAGGAGAAAGAAGAGGCTGAGAGGAAGAAGATGGAAGAACAGGGCAAAGTCACCATCCCCACAATCAAACCAGAGAGGGTCCAGCTCTCCCCCAGCATGGAAGCACCCAAGATCCTGGAACGCATTGCTAGCAAGACGGTTGCTCCAATGGATGAGGTTCGTTTCCGAGTCAGAGTCGTGGGCAGACCAGAACCTGAGTGCCAGTGGTTCAAGAACGGCATTCAGCTGGAAAAGTCAGACCGTGTTTACTGGTACTGGCCTGAGGACAATGTGTGTGAACTGGTGATCAGAGATGTCACAGTAGAAGATTCTGCTAGCATCATGGTTAAAGCTATGAATGTTGCCGGGGAGTCCTCGAGCCATGCCTTCCTGCTTGTGCAAGGTAAAGACACTTTTTACCAGATTTCTCTAGTAATATTCTCAATTTGTTTTTGTCCTGATTTATTTCAAAGTCTCACTTTCTCATTGCAGCCAAGACGGCAATAAGCTTTACCCAGAACCTGGAGGATGCCAATGCCAATGAGAAGGACACAATGGTGACCTTTGAGTGTGAAACTAACGAACCTTTCGTCAAAGTCAAGTGGCTCAAGAACAACATAGAGATCTCCTCCGGAGACAAATACAGAATGCACTCAGACAGAAAGGTCCACTTCCTGTCTGTACTGATGATTGAAATGAGGGATGATGCCGAATATACTTGTGTGGTTGTAGATGATGAGAACGTCAGGACAAGTGCAGGGCTCCACGTGGAAGGTAATCATTACACCCAGAATCTTCCCATCTGCTTAGGTCTTATTTTGGGTGGATTTGTAGATAACGGCTCTTGATATTGTTCTGTATTCAGGCGCTACCCTGGAGCTCATCAAACACTTGGAGAACATTGAGGTACCAGAGAGTTACGCTGGGGAGTTTGAGGTTGAGCTGTCTCGTGAGGACGCTGAGGGCAGATGGTTCTTCAGAGACAAGGAGCTCTCTCCCAGTGGTAAATACGTCATGTCCTCCCGCCGAGGAAGACACACCCTGTCTGTCAAGGATGTCAGGAAAGAGGACCAGGGGAAATACACCTTTGTATGTGGAGATTTGAGGACCAGCGCCTCACTGAAGATGAAATGTAAGCAACTTTACTGAGTGAAATATATGGAGCCTCTGGTTTGCCCACTGTGACCATTAGTTTTCTTTAAGCTGCATTCTCAGGCTTCTCCTTGGGAATTTATTGGTGCTCTGAATTCTAACATACTGGTAAATTGTCCAAAAATAAAATGCCAGAAATTGCTCCGTAACTTGCTTTCAAGTTCTACAAAGCTCAACTTCTGCCCTTTCGTCGCCACACCGTATGGTGACAGAATTTTCAAAGTTCTCTGATTGCGTGTTTCTTTCTTTAGTGCTTTCTGGGTCTTGTAAATGACTATAATGTTTTCAAGAAACAATAACAATTAGTAAATGAGGAAAATATGCAAATGTAATAGTAGCTATTTTACATTTTCCTGCATGTTGTGTTTTAGTTATTGGTAACAGTATTGTACTGTGATCATAATGAGGTTTCTCCGCCTTTAGTGCGCCCAGTTACGCTGATGCAACCCCTGACCGACCTCACAGTCTGTGAGGGAGACATTGCTCAGCTGGAGGTGAGATTTTCACAGGAGAACGTTGAGGGAACCTGGATGAAGAACGGCCAGGCCATCTCTGCCTCGGACCGCATCCACATTGTAATCGACAAACTGGTTCACAAGCTGCTGGTGGAGGACGTCAGCAGAGAAGATGCTGCTTCCTACTCTTTCGTGGTTCCCACCCAAGACATTTCCACCTCAGGCAAACTCAATGTTCAAAGTAAGAGTCAGAATTAGATTCAGATGTAATTGTCACCAGAACATTTTGAACATCTCCGATCATCATTTTTATTGTCTTTCCTTACAGCTATTGACATTGTGGTGCCACTGAAGGACATGTCCTCCATTGAGGGCACAAAAGCTGTTCTGGAGGCCAAGATCTCCGCTCAGGACATCAGCTCAGTCAAATGGTACCACAATGAGAAACTGCTCTTGCCCAGTGACCGAATTCAGATAGTGGCAAAGGGAGCCAAACAGCGTCTAGTCTTTACCAGGACCTATGCCTCCGATGAAGGACACTACAAACTGGTGGTCGGCAAGGTCGACACAAGCTGCAAACTGACAGTTGAACGTAAGACTGATTTTGTTTTCCCAGGATCCTGTTGTTAGGTTGAGCTTCCAGTTTCATATTCTAACAAAGTTGCTGTTGTTACAGAGGTACACATTGTGAAGCACATGGAGGACCAAGTGTGCTCCGAGTCCCAGAACGTCACCTTTAACGTTGAAGTTTCTCACCCTGGTATCGACCCGGTCTGGACTTTCAGGAACCAGCAGCTCAAACCTGGACCCAAATACAAGATGGAGTCCGAGGGCAAGGCTTACTCCCTGACTGTCATCGACACCATGAAGGACGAGGATGGCCAGTATGCGTTCCACATTGGTGAAAAGACATCCAGTGCCAAGCTCATTGTCTCTGGTATGTCTAAACTCTATAAAAGATTATTGAGTTGTGCCTAATGGCGTTCAAATGAATTAATTTACACAATCACTGATTCTCAAAAACCACTGGTATGAACAAGATGGTAGATAAACTACAATAGATATTTATATATAATGAATAAAATATATTTCTGTTCATTTCCATGCCTTGATTTGCATCAATACAGGCTATGGCAGGGTGACACAATGTTTACAGATACTGTCCTGTCCTAACAAAAAGGTTTCAGGTCGTATTACAACAGCAGCATTTGTGTCCATCATGGTCAGGTACACTGAACCTCTAGAAATGTACCTCTTGTCACTTGTCACCCAGTTGTTGCTACCTCTTTTGGATAGTGCTGATATTGTTAAAGGTATACTATGCAGGATTTTCCAAAAAAACCCAATGTACAGACTCATACAACAGTAATTCCTCACAATCATCACTTATGACCCACTAGGAGAGTGTGGCGGTGTATTTATCTGCAGAGACGCTGCCCTCTGACTGTATTTTCTTATTGTCTTCTTCTTTTGCTGTGTTGAGGACGTTTCTGGGATGCGTCATTTGGGCAGTGGGTGTGTAGCCCCCAGCCAATAAGATATACATACATTTATATATACATTTACATTTAAATTCATATTTATTTTAAAATAACCGTTTCGTATTCGTCGTTGTGATATGTATGATGTTCTTACTTGGCAGTCTTTAAATGCCAGAGAAAACTTTCACTGGTTCACGTAAATATTAAGAGCATTCATTTTAATGATCCGGTTTATTTGAAGTATCACCGCCTTTTTAAGTCACGACCCCCCCGGGACAGATAGACAGACAGACAGATCCAGGATAGAGCCAAACTGTCTCCTTGTCCTGCCACCAGGTGGAGCCATTACACGGCCCTTGCAGGACGTGACCGTGGCGGAGTCCCAGACAGCTGAGCTAGAGTGTGAAATCGCCAACGCCAACGCTGAGGGAAAGTGGCTGAAGGAGGGTAAGCCCGTGGACTTCAATGACAATGTGGTGAGCGAGGTGAAGGGAGCCGTCAGGCGCCTCATCATCATCATCACCAGACCGCAGGACGTCGGAGAGTACACCTACAAGGTGGCCAACTCCAAAACCACCGCTAACCTCAGGGTGGAGGGTAAGTGCTGGCTTCCACCAAGCGTATTCAGTGTCCATGTTATTACATATGTGCTGGTATTCCAAAATGACACCCAACCCCAGACATGCAGCTGACATCAAACACAGACGTACGACAAGAAACCGAGGAGGCCGTTTATGAAAATCACCAAAACATATACAGCCAAGTATATTAGAAAGTCATTCATTATTAAAAGTTTATAGATATTTACACTATTCAGCCGCAGCATTAAACCGATAACCGGATTTAAAGGAGAAAGGCATTTGCCACTAACAGGATTCTCCTCAGGGTTAAACTGGCTAAACTGGTCAAATGGCATGGCAGGTTCATATAAAGGAGGAGTGTATTGCCAAGTAGGGATACCGATAAAAATGACAACAACTGGCTTTAATTATATAGCCATTTTCCAAAGACAGTTACAAAGTGCTTCAGACAGTTAGACCAGGATTAAAACATTACAGGACGTCAGGGAGGAAAAATTAAGTCCAACCATTAAAAATAATGTAAAAATAAGATGGAGTAAAGTACCCAGCAATAATATACACAGAGAAAAACAATAATAAGAATAAAACCGATAAACATGTCGCAAACGAAAACATGTTCGCATTAATAAAAAGTTTTTTTATGTCCCTAAAAAGCCCAGGACAAGTCACATATTTCTGCTTTGAATATTCAGGTACACAGGAAGTATCTGAAACTTTTACCCAGCACACTTTGAAGGAATTTGTGACTTTTGTTTTGGATAGTGATATACTGTATATTATTAAATCTTATCTTATTTAATTCCTGCTCCCTTCAGCATGAACCCTTTTCATTTTAATGACCCATTGAACCATTTCCACTAGCGCCATCCTCAGGACAAACTTAACATTTTTAGCTGCATGACCGGCGAGGCTCTAAAACAGAGAAATCATCAGTATGTTCTTATTTATATCGTATTTATGTCTTATCTGACAGAATTTTACTGTTGTGTAAATACCGCGTCCTCTGTCTCCATCTTGCAGCGGTGAAGATCAAGAAGACTCTCAGGAACCAGACTGTGACGGAAACCCAGGAGGCGGTTTTCACGCTGGAGCTCACCCACCCCGACGTGAAAGGATCCCAGTGGATCAAGAACGGCGTGGAGCTGCAGAGCAGCGACAAGTACGAGATCACGTCCGAAGGCACGGTCCACACCCTGAAGGTCAAGAACTGCAACACACAGGACGAGTCTGTTTATTCCTTCAAACTGGGAAAACTGTCCGCCAATGCCAGACTCAACGTAGAGAGTGAGTATCCCTGATGCACTGTAAAATTTAAAAAACGCCTCTGCAGGTTCATACTTGTTACTTTTTACTGACCTTCTGTGAATTCATTTTGGTCTTCGATTAGCAGCTTGTAAACGGCCCTAACCCCACACGCACGGTATCTTTTTTTCGGCACAAACTCAGCTGTAAGTCTGACTTTTCATTTTGTCAGTTTAACAAGATATAAAGCTGTCAGAAACCGAAAAGACAAGAAAATGGCGTCGACGCGCGTAAAAATGTACAAATCTTTAGTGATGATCACAAAAAATACTACCATAGAACAGGGAAGGTTGTAAAAAATATTAACTATTTATAGAAAAATATAAGAAATACAACTATAATGCACTGTATTTCCATGTAAAGTGATCTTATGCTGACGGATTTTAATTGCATTTTTATTGAAATCTTTCTAAAAACTGTTCACATGATCACAGGGGACTGGCCTCCATCATTATACAGTATAGCGAGACTATCACATGAATTCATCTTGGAGCAAAGTTTTTACTATTTTGCATTTTCCTCCTTCACCTTTTGACGGCTTTTGTCCGCGACTTGTTTCTGCAGCGATCAAGATCGTGAAGAAGATAAGGGACGTGACATCACTGTTGGACAGCACCACCTCCTTTGAAATGAGCCTGTCACATGACAACATCCCCGTCAGGTGGATGTTCAAAGGTGTGGAGCTGAAGTCGAGCGACAAGTGTAAGATTCTGTCAGAGAGGAAAGCTCACAAGCTGATCCTCCAGAAGGTCGACAGCAGCGACGCAGGAGAGTACACCGCCGTGGTCGGACATCTGCGGTGCAGCGCCGTGCTCACCGTGGAGGGTACGTACCACTGTCCATTACATCTACGTAATGGACAGGTTCAAATCAAAGTGTTGACAAAAAAGGACGAATGGATCTGAACTTATTTTGTAATTTTGAAATTTTGCGTAAATGCAAATTTGGTAAAATGTTTAGAATGACCGTTTTCTAGGTGTGTCCTCAAATCACACAAAAACATTATTAGAAATTTTATGAAATATGTTCTTTTTGTGAATTTCGGAAATGTTTGTCATTTTTACAATTACAATTTCATAGGGTGCATAAATCACATGAAATCATTACCAGACATCAAATGGAATTTCTAATGTTTAGACTTTTTCTCTAACTCTTGTGAATTTTTGTAACTGATTTGTACATAAAAAAGTTTTTACAGTTGGCAAGGTATCAGACCAAACAAATGTGACAGATTTAAACTTTGCAACGTCCAAAGTAAAATGAAATCTTCTTTTTTTTTTCAAAGTTTTTATTGTTACATTTTTAAAATGATACGGTTTCAGCCAAAAGAATAAGGGGAAGAATAGATTTTGTTACTTGTCATTTTTTGTAAGTTGTATGTATTTTAATGTCTTTAGATTTTTTTTGCGTATTTGTCGTAACTGATTTTTCGATTCATAGTTTAAAATTGTCAAAATTAAACTTTTGTAAAAATCTTATTTTCTAATGTGTTTTTTAGGAAGTTTGTGTTTTTTTTTATTTATTACTTATTAAAAAACGTAAGCGAGTAGGATTAGGATAAAATGTATTTTTCTTAAATAAATATATGTCATTTTTTAACTGTTTTAATTTGCAATTGAAAACATATATTTTCTAATTTGTATAAGTTTCAAACTACATTTTTGTTATTACGCTCTAACTCTAATGTTTCACCTAATTCTTTTAATTTTCTTCGGACAGCTCTGAGAGTCACCAAACCCATGAAGAGCCTGGAGGTCCCAGAGACTCAGGTGGCCACGTTCGAGTGTGAAGTTTCTCACTTCAACGTCCCCTCCACCTGGCTGAAGGACGGCGTGGAGATCGAGATGAGCGAGAAGTTCAGGATCGTGGTTCAAGGAAAACTCCACCAGCTGAAGATCATGAACACCAGCAGGCAGGACTCTGCAGAGTACACCTTCGTCTGCGGGAACGACCGCGTCTCCGCAACGCTCACCGTTAGCCGTAAGACCGCATTCAAATCACATCCAGTCAAGTCACGCCGAAACAATTTCTCCCAGTGAGAGTGACTGAGACGCTTCACACAAACATTGTCAAAACCTTTGCAGATGTCCTGCAATCTTAACTGTTATTTGAGTTTCTGTGTTTCCTATGTGGCCAATCTCTTCAGGACGAAGAAGTAAGGATCTTAAAAAAGAAATCACCATAATTTCAGATCGTTGAATTAAAAACACTTACAAAATGGAATTTGTAATGATATATAATTGGAAATATTTTGTAATTAAGAATTGCTTGGTTTGAAACAATACAGGTGAAAAATAGAACCAAATTTACTTTTAAATCGAAGGACTATTTAGGAAAAAAGGAGGATTAGCAGACAATAAATGAAGTTGAATTTATATGTATTGTGTTATATATAATTTGAGTTTTGAATTCTTTGGTTTTATCATTTTTAATTTATTTAAAAATGTTATGATATTATTATTGTCATTATTTTTAGTAGTAAAAAAAGAATTATGCATTAATAACACTGCATTTAAACATTATTAAGAAACATGAGAAAAAAATCAACTCAAAATGTGTTGATACTTGTGTACTTAAATTTTTTTCTCCTGTATCACTCCCAGCCCTGAAAGCGCGAAACTTAAACCCGACCGGAGAACGGGTCTGGAACGCATGTTCATGTCGATCGTTAATGTGAACTCTTGCAGGTCTCAGTTGTGAGTAGTGGTTCAATGCAGAGTACCGATATTTAAGTCCTGAACCTGACAAAAACTTAATTTCGGTAAAAGAGCTCCCTGACTTTTTAACGTAGACTACATTGTTGGACGTGACCCGTGCAACTTTAAACTAGATTGTTTTAACTTCAGAATGACACTTTCGACTAAATGCAGTGCACAAAGTTCAAAGCTAAATTCCCACAAAAACTTTATAAAGCTAGTTATGTTTAGTAATAAGTCGCTTTCATTCTTAGTTGTCAGCTGTGTTGTGAAAACAGCCTCCTCTGTCTTCCTGTCTCCAAAAGTCAGTTTAGTGAATTTTTTCAGAAATGTTTCACCCGACCTGTACTTTCCTCTCCAGCCGTCCTGATCACCTCCATGCTGAAGGACCTGAACGCTCAGGAGAGAGACACCATCACCTTCGAGGTCACCGTCAATCACGAGGGCATCACCTACAAATGGCTGAAGAACGGCGTGGAGGTCAAGTCGTCGGACAGATGTCAGGTCCGCAGCCGGCAGCTCACGCACTCGCTCAGCATCCGGAACGTTCACTTCGGAGACGGAGGAGAGTACCAGTTTGTGGCTGGCTCCGCCGCCACCGCCGCTAACCTGTTCGTCGAAGGTAACGCCACGCTATACATGGTTAACGGGGTTCTCACACAGGTCTGAAAACTCTGGAAATAAATGAGCACATCGGACATCTTCAGCACAGCCATGCTCACTGTGGAGGCTACATAACACTTTGATATGCATTAGTATATTATACATAGTGAAAAATGTAATTGTTCTGAAAAACAGTTAATAAAAGGAGAAAAGGAGAAGGATTAGAAAATAAGCGAGGTTTTGATTTCATCCTCAATTCTCTCTTTAATTTTAAAATTTGATGTAATTACAAATTTTATAAAATGTGTTTACAATTATAATTGTCTAAGAATGCACTTAAATCACATGTGGAAACATCACCTGAAATTTCTAATTTGTCATTTGTAGTGTTTAGATTATTCTCTACATTTGTAAAATTTTGTGAAACATTTATTTTCTAACATAGTATTAGCATTATAAAAAAAAGCATAGTATTAGTTAAATTATTATTGTTTTGTGTAAAAAAGTTTTACAGTTAGTTTTCAAAACAGTATGGTATCAGGCAGAAAATAAATTTGTATTTACCACGAGTGTTTTCCCTTAGTATTAATTCTCCAAATTAGATAATACTTTTTGTTGGAACCTTTTTGTTGTTTTCAGCTCGTGTGATTGAATTCACCAAGAAAATCAAGGACATAAAGATCACAGAGAAGAAGAAGGCGATTTTTGAATGTGAGGTTTCTGAGCCAAATATCCAGGTGATGTGGATGAAGGACGGCCAGGAGCTGGACGTGTCTGAGGAACGGTACGTGGGAGTTCATGAGCACTTTGTCTAGTCTCTTACTTAATCTTAAAAGACGTGTAATTTCCCTCTGCTGCTCCTTCCTTGGTCGTTTTAACCCTTAGATGTGCAGAAGCATTTTAAAAGGTTACACATGACCTGAAGTGATCTCTGGTGGTGTCTTCCCAGTTACATCGTGACAGCAGAAAAGTACGTTCACCGTCTGATGATCCAGACGGTTCGTCTCTCCGATGCTGGAGAGTATTCGGTGGTGGCCGGATCCAGCGTCTCCAAAGCCCATCTGACCGTGGAGGGTCGCGACATCCGGATCTCTGAACCTGCTGAGCGGGAAATTACGGTGAGACGGACGACACCTTTAACCAAAATGTTCAATGCGAAGGTTTTAAAGTTGATTCCTTGCGTTAAAGTTCACTGAAGTGGGAATATGTGCTGTCACTTCATTTTGAAGTCTGGACTGACTTGTTTCTCGTCTATAATATATACTTCATTTATCATTTCTATTAATTCATCAGTGGTGGGTGGCTCACATTTTAGCCACTTCCTCGCGACAGAGGAAGTGGCTAAAATCTTCATGATTGCTGCCAGAAGTATTTGTACCAGATTCTTATCATTGATATTTTTTGCATGATTTATGAGATCTGTAAAGCATGGAATATGAAGCAGAGATCAAAACTCTAAATCCTGCCTTCCTCTCTCTTAGACTCTGGAGAAACACAGAGCAACCTTCGAGTTTGAGGTGAACGAGGACGACGTGGAGGGTCGCTGGCTGAGGAACGGGGTGGAGATCCAGTTCTCGGTGGAGAAGCGGTTCAACTACGTGGCCATCAGGAAGGTCCACCGCCTCACCATCTCTGAGACCTACAGGGGCGACGCAGGGGAGTACACCTTCATCGCCGGCAAAAACAGGAGCACCATGAACCTCAGAGTCAACAGTAAGTCCAGCAGGAAGGTGATTACCAAGGAGTGAATGATGGAAATAATGTGACGGAATAAAACCGCTGGGATCGTACTTAAAGTCCAACTGCAGACCCATCTGCTCTGTAAATCTCTTGTCCTGTGTTCTCCTTTGAGAAAAAAATCAGAAACCAAAGGGTGAAATTTATATTCGGCACGGTGGTGCAGTGTTTAGCAAAGCAACAAGGTTCTGGGTTCGTACCCTGGTTCAGTCGGGGCCTCTCTGTGTGGAGTTTACATGTTCTCCCCGTGCCTGCGTGGGTTTCCTCGGGGTACTCCGGCTTCCTCCCACAGTCCCCCGGTGACCTGCTAACATCAGTTTGCAGATTGGTAGCTAATTAGCTGCTCAGCAGGAGCACATTAAACAGCACGTAAGTGTAGCTGCTAATGTCGCTTTGCTCCAGTTAAATGTTGTTGTGCTCCTTTTTTATCCTTCTAATAATACAAAACAATGACCAATACATTTAAAAAAAGCCCACTGACATTAGTTTAGACTGTGAAAGAGGATGACTACCTGTGATTTCAGATGGACTTAAAGGCCGGCTCACATTTATGATTTTAAGTTGACTGATCCAATACTGATTACTAAAATCACAGGACTGATGTTTGTATCTGAAAAAAAGAAAAACAAGGAAAAATTAATCAAGTGACCTAAAGAAAACATTCAACAAGCGTTTTATTGAAAACTCGAAGGATCTGATTACAATCCTCCCCCTTTTATTCTCTGCCTCATTCAGTCCCAGAGCCTCCTCAGATCCTCCGTCACATGGAGCCTCAGTCGGTGGAGGCTGGTAAACCGGTCCGCTTCTCGGTGCAGGTGAGCGGCGTTCCTCAACCTCAGGTCTTCTGGTACAAAAACTCCCAGGCTCTGTCTCCGGGCTTCAAGTGCAAGTTCCTTCACGACGGCAACGAGCACACGCTCCTGCTGATCGAAGTCTTCCCTGAGGACGCTGCCGTCTACAACTGCGAGGCCAAGAACGACTACGGCGCCGCCACGAGCACCGCAACGCTCAACGTGGAAGGTACAACAGCAAGTTACACCTGTGGAACAAACATAAACAGGGAAATATTTCAGATCAACAGGACATGCATAGATGCAGGTTTGTGTGTGTGTGTTGTAGTCTCAGAGGTGGTTTCTCCGGATTCGGCTGCTCCTGTTGCTCCTCCTGTCGTAGTCTCACCCATCGCTAGCACTTCGGCCCGCGAGGGAGAACCGACTCGCTTCCAGTGCAGAGTCCGCGGAGATGGTAAGAAAACTGAAGTATTACTGAAAGCGGCTATAATCAATATTTTCATAATAAATGCATGAAATGACAAAGTGAAAACTCTGTTTAATGTGAAAGGAGTCTCTGGTAGTGATGAACCCAAAGAGAATTGTCAGCTGACTTCCCAGACCTTAACGGTGACGACTGCAGTACATCTCCATCACAGCGTTCATCACAAACACTATCCTGTCGCTACAAACTTACTTTTATCCCTGTCCAGATTTGAAAATCAGCTGGTTCCACAAGGAGAAGGAGATCAAGCAGTCAGACTTCTTCCGGATGTCTCAGTTTGACGACAGCTGTCAGCTGGAGATCTCCAGGGTTTACCCGGAGGACGAGGGCGAGTACACCTGTGTGGCCACAAACAACGCCGGGACCGTGTCCTGCTCCGCAACTCTAACACTGGACGGTAAGTTTGTTACCTCCAAGAAAATGCTGTTTTTACCCCACCACTGGGGTATACCAGTGCACATATGTAGTTTTTTTTATGCCTGTTAAACTGAGATTAGCACGAAATGATCAGGTTATCTAAACCTAAACAGCAACAACAGTGGAAGCTTTTTTTAAAATTATTTCTCAGTTAAATGCATGTGTATCGATCACAATTGCACAACTGATCTGCCCACAGTCAGTGGAGTGTGAAAAGAGTCATTAAAGATGTTTAAAGGTTTTACAGAAAGAGGTAAAAAAACAGTGATTCCATCTGGTTTCATTTTGGGTCTGGTTCCGGTCAGCAAAATACCCGGATTCATTGACGAGTCTCTTATTGAACCTTTCATCTCTCCTGGTTACTGTCAACTTCCATAGTGGTTGCTGTTATACTGTAGTGTTCATACACTGAATAGTTGAATGAAAAAAGGAAAATGATGTACATAAAATCCTACGGCCCAGTCACCAGCTCTGAACCATGTAAAAACTTTTGGTTTTGGACTATCATCAAAACACCGAATGAGAGTGTATCTTTATGTTGGTTTTTACTTCAATTTGTCACCCGTGTGTAGATGTTTCGTTGTTCCCAGTTTGATGTG
This sequence comes from Xiphias gladius, assembly GCF_016859285.1. NCBI lineage: Eukaryota > Metazoa > Chordata > Actinopteri > Istiophoriformes > Xiphiidae > Xiphias > Xiphias gladius. The sequence continues at coordinate 28,165,551 of NC_053415.1, read as the reverse complement.
TTGGAGCTATAACACCTCATCACAGCAGTGTTCTTCTTTTCTTAACTGATCACTCATCCCAGTGAGCACCAGGTCAGTGGTCTGAAGGTGAAAAGACACAAAGAAGCTAAATTTGATTGAACGACGTTTTGATGACTGCGTTAGTAGGATCGGCATCGGGATTAGAAAGTTCTGAGCTGCTATTTGCAACAACAAATATCTTACAGCCACAGACGGATTATCAGACAACGGGCCCTTGGAATCAAACGCTTTGTGTCTCTTTGTGATGGTTTTGCTAGTGAGGAAAGACTCTTAGTAGCAGATTTGATGAAGAAATCTTTCCATCAAACATAGACTGGTTTTTTGAACTGAAAATCACCCAAACTGTGCTGACTGGGATGAATGTAAATCAAATGAAGCACATCAAGTCAAAAAACATGCTTCCTTTCAGGGCAAAAACAAACAGTGGACAGTCGTGCTGAGGCTCAGTGGCATGTCTCCACCAGCCTCACCAGTATAAAGAAACCTTCCATTGGCCAAAAGCCAGTTTTCATCCAGCCAATCACAAGCTGCATTGTGCAACATGGAGAGGTGGCCCGTTTTCATGCAAGTGTGTCCGGCATGCCGAAGCCAGAGATAAGCTGGTTCCATAACCGGCAGCCAGTTCAGCCCACCAAGAACGTGGTGTTTCATTTTGATGAGGTGACGAACACCGCCACACTCATCATAGTCGATGCTTTCTCTGAGCATGCGGGGCAGTACACCTGCAGGGCAGCCAATAACGCTGGAGAGGCCACATGCTCCGCCGTCCTCACCATTACCAGAGAAGAAGAAGGTAACTTCTGGATCCGTCGGCTGCATCCAGATTCCCTTTGACACCACCTGTTTCTCCTCTTGCAAGATTAATACACCCTACCTCCTTTATTGACTCTAGGCAAACCACTTCAAGGGATGTCCCAAACCAATCCACAAAAGCAGTGTCAGATTTTGATTTATAGTATGATTTAAATATTTTTTAAACCTCTATTCAACCAGGAAAGCCTCACTGAGATTAAAAATATATTTTTCAAGAGTGTGAAATTTATTTGTAAACAATGAATGTGAATATAGAATCAAAAATAAGAAAGAAAATAAATAACAAATACATTAAAAACTTTTTGTTAAAGGAAGTGGAACACCACCTTGGAGGGAGGGCGATGGAAACTGAAGCATTCCTGACGGGACCAATCCGTTTTCGTTTTGGGTTTCATGTTTGACACACTTCTGTTTAATCCACAAATTCAGTTTAGCTTGATTGTTGGTGTAGCTGCGAAACAGGTCGTCCTCCCCTCTCTCGTTCGTAGAAGGCAGAGAGGTATGATCACATCATTTGTTTCCAAAAACACTCTCAGAAAAAAAAGAAAAAGTCATCCGGAGCATTCCGCTAACTCTCGTTTAGTGAAAGCAATTCATGGAAGTTGCGCCCATATTCAGACGAGGTATCGTGGGGCCAGGAGTAACACGGATAACATCTCATGTCACCTATAGAGCCTGACCAATATTCCGTTCTAAGGCTATATAGAATCCAGTATCGGTCGGTATTGCTTGATATGGATATCAGTTAGATATCAAGTTTCCCCTCTTGTCGTTTATATAAACTAATAACACACAATCATTTCCCTTAGAAGTATTTTCCAAATAATTGTGAACAAAATATGCACTGATCAGAAGATCCTACAGCTGAAGAACAAATTTGTCAGTCCTCTCTGATGGATAAATTATGCATTGCTTCAAAATGACCCCAATCTTTTTCTGCATCATTTCTGCACCAATGTTTATTTATTTACCCTAATGTTCTCGGGCTAGAACAAATAATTGCTGCTACTGCGGGTCTGTAGATTGTTTTCTTAAAGTTTCCCTGGTAAAAAAAAAAAAAAAAAGGAAACTTGATTGGGACATCCCTCAGCAAGGTCCGTTTACCAGATTTGACTAATCCCACTGTTCCAGAGAGATGAACCACCAGTTTGTTTGAATCCTTGGATTTTCACCTTCCTCTTCACCCCCCCACAGGCACAAACTCATCTATTGACCCTCATCCTCTCCTCACCCTCCTCTCTTCTCCTGCATAGGAAAACTCTGGAAAATGCTTGAAACTCACATGTATAACCCTTATGTTGAACCTCCATCCTGTGGGAAGCTCAAACCCTTATTTTTCTGATTCATTTGATGCCTCTGTGTTGTGTAATGTCTGCATTCATTGTTTTTTTTTTTTCCTTTTGTCACCATTTTTCACCTGGTTCTTACAGATGTCCTGTGTTTACATTGTTTGACTTCTCACCTCAAAATCTAGATGAGTCACAAACTTCTTTAGCGGACAAAATGGAGTAGAATCTATTTGCCTTGTGCATTTGTATCCCATCAGTGAAATAAAGCTATCATTGCTCTTAAGTAGTAATGTCAACAAATCATGAAAATACAAACCTGCAGCACAAACCAGTTTAAGGCAATTAAAAGTCATTACCACTGCAAGTAACAAAAGAACAAGTTAAGAGAAGAACTGAAGCAGTATTGTTATATGAACGAGAACGAGAAATAGTTCTTTAGCAATAGAGGCAAGGTCCACTTACCAGGGTCTATCAGTGGTTGTCATGGCTGATGGTTCAATTGCCATCATGTGACCTAAGTATGAAACTTTGCTCATGAAAAATAGCTTGCAAGTGAACACTGATTTAAGATTACTTTGCCAAAGTACTATCATAGGTAATTTTTGTTGCAGTATTACTCTAAGCCAGTGATTGTAGTACTAAGTCTAATGCTGCAGAGCCCTATGTCAATCAATTTACTTGTGCTTCTTGTGGAATATATAAAAAAGTAAGCACCAGCACCAGAAAACATTGGAGAGCAACGCAAAACAGTTAGCTAGGATGTAAAGGTAAAGGTTGAGTTAAGTTGAACATTGACTCAAGGTCCACTTATAGGATGGTTTTTTTCCAGCCTTCAGCTACCTCTCATGGTCTTCATCAGCGGATGGAGTTAGCTCAGCTGTTTGTTCAAGGGGCTACGTATGGGTGATATGGTATCATGTGACCGATGTTTCATACTTAAGTCACAAAGTGGCATCTGCGCCAACTCCATTCATAGATCAAGACCATGAGATGCAGTTTCAAGCTCTGGAAAAAGCGAGTAAGTGGAACTTCAGTTAAATTTATTTTGGCAAAATTCTCATTTTTATGTTCAAGAAAACTTCGACACTCAATTTATGTTGTTTTAACATATGTGGCACTCATGGTTTTAACTCTACTTTAGTGCTGTAGTTCTTGTAGATATATTAGATTCATGTTTTTAAGTTTTGTTAAATAAAACTTTTTGAACAATGATAGCTTCATTTCCCTCAACAGAAGGTAAATACATGGATGTTTTAATGTTTTAAAGTTTTGGCTGAATGTTATATACACCGTTCAGCCACACCATTAGAACCAGTAATTGGTTCTAATGTTGTGGGTGATCCGTGTACATTTGAGTCCAGAAAAGAAAAACTGAGAGAGGTGGAAGTCCAGTTTCAGAGGTGGAAATCCCGTCTGTGTACTCTATGTGTGAGGGAATGGTTTGAAGACCCTCACTGGATCTGTCCTGCATGGGATCATTGTGCTAAAAGTGTGCTGATGAAATCTAAAATACTGTCACCTCTTTCCTTCACAGTGACTCATGTGAGAGAGCAGATTGAAGCCAAGATTGAGCAAGAAGTCAAAGGTAAGTTCACATCAGACTTCTGACCACCACATATCAGAAACACCAGATTATTGTCACACATGAGAAGCAGGCAGAGTGGAAAAGGGACAGTTTGACCAGATTTCAGTTTCGCTTGACTGATTTTTCACTTTGAAAGTAGTCTGTCAGCAGTTAGCTTTGGCTCACTGAACATGGTTTTTAAGTAGAGAAAATGTTGAGAAAGTGGAGAAAAAACGGATGTGTTGGTGCATGTATTATGGATTATATGGATGACAGTTGTCCCACACCTACAGACTACTTTTAGAGTTTCTAAATATGTCGTTTCGTTGAACTGTCCCTTTTTAATTGATATTTGAATTTCCACAGTTGCACGTCATCTTTATGTGTCTTGATAGAAATTTCCTGTTGTTGTGTATTATTTTACCTGTTCTTTTTTGATAATATTCCATGGTTTCCCCCAGGTGAGCACTGACAGAACTTGCTTGTACGGGTTTTTGACACTTGCGGTTTGCATCCAAACTTTCGTTTCATTTTGGCATGAAGGTTCCTCTGATCTTTTCCCAGAAAAGGTGCAGGATATGTATCTTTTAAAGCTTACAGATTTGAAATGCCCTTTAAAAGATATGGATAGATATGCATCTGGAACTGATACCTTCCTCCTGCAAAATATTTCTTAGCCTGGCTTGCAGATAGTGGGATTTGATTCCTGTGGTTTGCATTCTAAATAACACCAGTAAACTATATTAGTTCGAATAAACGCCTTCTCACCCAATTTTACAGCTTCATTTGTTAAATTTTTGGAATCTGATATATGTTCTGGAGCGCTTTGCTTCTCATTGATACTGTGTATCATGTATTTCCTCTTAAGTTCAAGGATTAGAAAGGGCGTTTATTCTCCTGTCTGCAAGTCAGGTAAGGGATATTCTAGTATAAAGCCAAAGCAATTATCAAAAAGTTAAACAAGCGAATGTTAGCAGCCCATCTTGGAGATATGCATTTTTTTTAACAATAATAAAATAATTTATTTTTTGAAGAAATTTCCACAGACGAAGGATCAAAACTTCCTGCAGGTTTCTAATAAAAAGAATCAAGTCTTGCGTTTATTCGAACAAATATGGTGAGTGAAATTATTTCTTATGGCATTGTGACTCCCAGCATGCATTTAATATTTCCATTAATGATTCATTCAAATCCTTCTCTTTTTTTTTTCCCCGGAGGCTTTGTTGTTCTGACGGCTGTGTTTCTTTTTGCAGAACTGTTTTATCATGAAAGCAAAGAAGGAACACTGCACAGCAGCACCGAAGTCACCAACACTAGACAGCTGAGAGGAGCCTTCTCCGACACCGAGGACTTCCTGGATCATGGCCTGGTGTCAGCCAATCGCTGTTCCAGTAGAACCTCCTCCATCAGCTCGTGGACGGACAACATCAGACCTTCTTTCACCAAGAAACTCAAGTTCCAATCAGTCCTGGAGGGGGAACCAGCTGAGTTAAAGTGTAAACTTATTGCTTGTCCTCTACCTACTATCCTCTGGTTTCATAATAATAGATCGATTCCTAAAGAGCGTAGACGTAGGATCTGCACTGACAGTAGAATGCACATGCACACGACCAGTCTGGTTATTGATAGTGTCAAAGAGAAGGACGCGGGCAGTTATAAGGTAATGGCTATAAACACAGAGGGTTCTGCCGAGTCCACCGCTTCACTTTTGGTTTCACTGAGGGAAGAGCAGTCTGCTAACTACCTGGGCTTTGTTAGACGCTCTGCCAAAGCCCATGAAAGCGTAGACACCATGGCAGAGCAGAGGAAAGAGAGGAAGTTTAGGGTCGACCTCAGGTGTGTAGGGTCTCCATTTGACAAGATGTCCAAAGTCCATCAGGGAAGATCTCGGTCTAAGAATTCTCTGGTGCGTACTGTGTACTTCAGGTCTGGTTCCTATTCAAAAGAAAAAGAGTCAGAGAAAGAATCTAAATGTTTGGAAACTGCCTCTGAGCGTGCCCCGTCCCCTCACCCCATGTTTGACAGGTCTGAGCGCTTTAACGACAGATTCAGTGATATCTACTGTGATCGGCGCACCGGTGCCAGGTTTAGTGACAGGTTTAGTGACAGGTGCAGCGACAGGTACAGCGAAAGGTTCAGTGACACTGAGAGCCTTCACAACGAAATAAGAACAAAACTTACTACACTCCAAAAAGTTGTAAAACAGAAAAAGAGGCTTTCTATCTCTACCATGTCCTCCTCTGAGTTTGAGTTAGAATCGGTTGCCAGCGAGTCAAGCTATGCAGATTATGTTGAGAGGCTCAGGGTCAAGCCTGCCGCTCTGCCTGATGTCCAACATTTCAATCAACCCCTAGATTTGGGGGAGAGTCATAGGGAGTTTCGAGGTAAAACCTCAAGCGGGGATCCCTCTCAGCCTCGTTTGAGGCATTCATTTGAGCCTCAGTCCAGAACCAGGGCCATTCAGATCATGAAAGGTGAGTTGGTTTATACACGGGTGCCACAGACCGAAAGGAAATCAGGTGGAAATTATTCACAGACACTGGAGGATAAAAATGTTGAGAGTTTTGGTGAATCTCAGGAAGATGTTACATTCAAGCAGATGGTAAGTGAGCATCACAGTGTTGTTGGTGACCACAAGTTGGAGGCTACAAAGGAGGAGGTCGACCTACTTGAACCTGAAGCTCCATACTCTGAAACAATAGCATATCAAGAAACTACAATGTATGCTGAAAGCAGGGGAGCTGTAAGAATTGTGCCAGCTAAAGAAGCAATATCCCTCATAGAGTCAACCAGGCCTAAGATAGTCACATCTGCCAGGGAGAAGTTCCTTAGAGAAGCAGTAACACCAAAAGACATAGCAACAACAGAAACAGTTGAGCCGTATGAAGAGTTGTGTGCAGAAGAGTATTTGACGGGTCAGTATGAGAAGAGCCTGGAAGCTGAACGGATGGAGTGTGAGGAGAAACTCCTCGCCCTGCGGATCAGGAAATGGCAGCAAGGGAATAGGGCGTCAGAGGAGGAGACATTTCACCCTGAAACTGATCTAACTATGCCCTTGCCGGCAGAGAAACAGTACATGGAGCCTGAGGGGCATATTTACACCCAGCAGGAGGTGGTGGCGAAAAGAGCAACCGTAGAAGCTGAGGCCATGCCCTCCTTTTTCCATAAATCACCCAGAATGAAGGCTTGGTTGGAAGATTCAGAAGTTGCAACTGCGTCAACACCCAAATCACCTCAAGTAAAAGGCAGAGGAGAAGACACGGAAACATATCCCTCCTTGCTTGCAAAGTCATCCACAACGGAAGCCGGATTAGATGAAATGGAAGGAGAGGCGCTACCCACGCTGGAACAAAAATCTCCAAGAATAAAAACGACACCCACAGAGGTGGAAGCAGAGTTATCACCTAAAGCAAAAGCCAGGGCAGAGGACAAACTCAGAGAGTCACCCAGACCAAGGCAAGTCAGATCTATCAAAGAAAGGTTACGTAATGAAGCTGTAACACCACACGGCATAGCAACAGAAACAGTTGAGCCGTATGAAGAGTTGTGTGCAGAAGAGTCTTTGAGGGCTCAGTTTCAGAAGAGCCTGGAAACTGAACGGATGGAGTATGAGGAGAAACTCCTCGCCCTGCGGATCAGGAAATGGCAGCAGGGGAATAGTGCGTCAGAGGAGGAGACATTTCATACTGAAACTGATCTAACTATGCCCATGCTGGCAGAGACACAGTACATGGACCCTGAGGGGCATATTTATACCGAGCAGGAGGTGGTGGAGAAAAGAGCAACCGTAGAAGCTGAGGCCATGCCCTCCTTTTTCCATAAATCACCCAGAATGAAGGCTTGGTTGGAAGATTCAGAAGTTGCAACTGCATCAACACCCAAATCACCTAAAGTAAAAGGCAGAGGAGAAGACACGGAAACATATCCCTCCTTGCTTGCAAAGTCATCCACAACGGAAGCCAGGTTAGAAGAAATTGAAGGAGAGGCACTACCCACGCTGGAACAAAAATCTCCAAGAATAAAAACTACAGCCACAGAGGTGGAAGCAGAGTTGTCACCTAAAGCAAAAGCCAGGGCAGAGGAAAAACTCAGAGAGTCACCCAGACCAAGGCAAGTCAGATCTATCGAAGAAAGGTTACGTAATGAAGCTGTAACACCACACGGCATAGCAACAGAAACAGCTGAGTCATACAAAGAGTTGTGTGCAGAAGAGTCTTTGAGGGCTCAGTTTCAGAAGAGCCTGGAAACTGAACAGATGGAGTATGAGGAGAAACCTCCCGCACTGCAGATCAGGAGATGGCAGCAAGGAAATAGGGCGTCAGAAGAGGAGACATTTCACCCTGAAACTGATCTAACTATGCCCATTCCGGTAGAGACACAGTATATTGACCCTAAGGGGCACATTTATACCCAGCAGGAGGTGGTGGAGAAAAGAGCAACCGTAGAAGCTGAGGCCATGCCCTCCTTTTTCCATAAATCACCCAGAATGAAGGCTTGGTTGGAAGATTCAGAAGTTGCAACTGCATCAACACCCAAATCACCTAAAGTAAAAGCCAGAGGAGAAGACACGGAAACATATCCCTCCTTGCTTGCAGAGTCATTTACAACGGAAGCCAGATTAGAAGAAATGGAAGGAGAGGCGCTAGCCACGCTGGCACAAAAATCTCCAAGAATAAAAACTACAGCCACAGAGGTGGAAGCAGAGTTGTCACCTAAAGCAAAAGCCAGGGCAGAGGACAAACTCAGAGAGTCACCCAGACCAAGGCAAGCCAGATCTATCAAAGAAAGGTTACGTAATGAAGCTGTAACACCACACGGCATAGCAACAGAAACAGTTGAGCCGTATGAAGAGTTGTGTGCAGAAGAGTCTTTGAGGGTTCAGTATGAGAAGAGCCTGGAAACTGAATGGATGGAGTGTGAGGAGAAACTTCCCACACTGCGGATCAGGAAATGGCAGCAAGGGAATAGGGCGTCAGATGAGGAAACATTCCACCCTGAAACTGATATGCCCATGCCGGCAGAGAGACAGTACATGGACCCTGAGGGGAAAGTTTATACCCAGCAGGAGGTGGTGGAGAAAAGAACAACTGTATGCCACACTACCACATCAACACCCAAGTCACCTAAAGTAAAAGGTAGAGTAGAACAGGAGGAAATCTCTGCCTTGTTGCTTAAAGCCAAAATAAAAACCAGACCAGCAGAACTGGAAACTGAGGCGTCAGTCATGCCGTCACAAAAATCGCCCAGAATAAAAGCTAGAGCAGCAGAAATAGAAGCTGAGTCATCACCAAGAGCAAAAGCCAGAGCAGAAAAGATGTTGTTTGAGAAGACGAGAGATGAGCGTGAGCTCCAACTGTCAAGAGAGAACATCTCCGAACTGAAGAACGAGAGTGAGAAGTTTATCAGTGAGGAGGAGGCCTTGACTCAGCGGATAATGAAATGGCAACAGGATGTTCTGATGGAACAAGAGCAAGCTGTGAAACTAGAATCTGACTGGGTGGAGGGTTACTCATCGTGCCAGGCAGAGAAGATCTCTGAAGCTGAAAGAAATGTTGCAGAGGCCTCTGCTTTAGAATCAGTTCTGCAACCTGAGGTGATCAGCAGCAGGAAAACGTCTCCGGGGGAAACAGCCAAAGAAAAGTTCCTTTTGAGTGAGTCGGTTCCTGCTGGTTTCCAACATCAGCATGGTGAAAGCCTGCAGTGGCCACCTTCTGGTGAGCTTCTGACAGAGGGGCGTGAGACCAGGTTGCGAAGGGACAGTGACTACTTTGTAAGTGAGGAGGAAGCGCTGGCTCAGCGCATCCTGAAATGGCAACTAGATGTTGTCAAACAAGAGGAAGTAGCTGAACTGGAGTCTGAGTGGACTTTGGACAGTCAATGCAAACAATCGGGTTCCAGGTTGCCATTTGAGTCCATTGTTCCACTATTTGATAGTGAACCCCATCATGATGGCAATTCTCATGAAACCCATCCCACTGATCTTCTACCTCCACATAAAACAACTACTGGCGAAACCTTACCAACAAAAAAACCTTCACCTCTTCAACATGCCGCTGCGGACGAGCCACCTCCTCCTCATGAGTCTTCTTTTATAACAAGATATTCTCCTACACATCCTGGTTTACCACACCATGTCAGTGTGCCTATTGAAAGTTCCTATGTTTTAAAGACCATTCCTGTAAAGGACACCATGGGTCTTGAAGCTTCACCAGTTCAGAGGTACTCGCCAACCCAATTTACTAGTGTGCCTTTTGAGGGATATGAACTTGCCTCTGTTCAGAGTGAGAGCTCTCATAAGCCTTCCAAAGAGTTTTCCTCAGTCAGGAGATGCTCCCCAGGCCGTAGTCCACAGGAGGATCTGGAAAGAGAGGCAGAGAGGAGATGGAACATTGAGGGGTATGCCATCACCGTTAATAAATCCAGCAGTCAACACATCCAGTCGGAGATGAGAGAAGAGAGAGGGATGAGAGAGGAATTAGGAACTACAAGCGAGAGCAGTGAATGGGGACAACAGAAGGGTTTTGCAGGTGTGAGGAGAGAGGAAGGACGTAGTTATTCGATAAGATCAAAACAGGGCGGTGAAGTGAGTGCAGAAAGCCTGGAACTCGCAGCTATAAAGAATGAGGAGGAGAGAGTCCAAGAGAATTCAAATTTAAAAGAGGGAGTTTACCAAAGTCAAGAGTCTAAGATGGTAAAAGAAGGGGATACAAGTGCTGGAGGCTCCCATCCAGATTTTGTGAAAGAAATATCTTCAGTTAGAGTAAAAATCGGTGAAATGTCAGAGTTCACTTGCCAGTTCCATGGTGATCCTCTGCCCACAGTCACCTGGCTCAAAGATGGCCACCCATTAGCCCACAACCCTGACTACGATATCATAAGCAAATCCAACAAATCAAAGCTCACTGTCTTCTATCCAACCACAGACCACGAGGGGACATATGACTGTGTCATAACTAATAAACATGGCAAATCCATCTGCAGCGCCACGCTCGAGATCTCGGACAAAAAGGTGGTGAGAACATTGGGTGTCACACAGGAGGTGGTAGTTACAGAGGAGCTTGAGAAGGGTGAGGAAAACCAGGAGAACCTGATGGAGGAGGAACTTAAGTCCTACATGGATTCAGGAAAGGCAATGCTACAGGTGCCTCAGGCAGTGATCCACAGGCGCCACTGCTTGGATGAATCTTTCAGCTCCTCACCAGTAGAAATAAGAATTACTGCTCCTACTCCTGTCCCCGAGATGACAGAGGAAAGCAGTGAGGACAGATTTCAGGCTTTTAGAGAGAAAACTTCAGATGTGCCAAGTGATGAGGAAGCCTCTCAGACTGTCAAACATAAGTTCACTTTCTCCTTTGATGTGGTCGGTGAAGCTCCCCGTGTCATCAGCGAATTAGAGAATATCAACTGTTCTGAAGGCAAAACTGCAGTATTAGAGTGTGTAATTACAGGTGAACCTGCTGCAGAAGTTGCATGGTATTGTGATGATGTTTGTCTCGAAATCAACGGCGTAAAATACAGAGTTGAGGTAGATGATAAAGTGCACAGGTTGTATGTCAACAGTTTTACATACACTGATGCTGGAGTGTACAAATGTATTGCTAGAAATAAGCTGGGAGAGGCTACAAGCATCTCGGATGTGTCATTTCAAGTTGTAGAGCCTGTACAGTTTTCAAAGGGTGGTGCAGAGGAGGATGGCTTAACTCCATCTGGGAGAGTGAGGAGGTCTCCTGTTGGTTTAACTGAGGATGTCAAGAAACCTGCTGTGTTCCACAAAGCTGGCAGTACTCATACTGAGGATGGTATCATTCATATGAAAGATAAACCTGTGAGCTCACAAGCTCCATTGGAGGTAGCCACCAAGGCCCCAGAATCCAGACCTGGTGTCTCTAGAGAGCATCCGACCATATCTGGCTGTGGTTTGCAGGCTTCTGCCGCTGTGATAAAAGTTTCTCAGATTAAACGAGCCTTTGAGTCAGACTCACCAGTTGCTTTAATGACTCCCCCCTCTCCGGAGGAGCAGAGAAAGGAAACACTTTTCCCCGAAGAGTTAATACCTGCAGTGGCCATTTCCCTTGACCAGCAGGAACAAGTAATTGCACCTAAACATGTATCCATGCATGCAGAAGGTGGTAATAGATTTGCTACTGCTATGGCAGTAAATCCAGGTTCTCCCAAAGCTGTACGTGCTGGAGCAGAACCAGGTTTCACTCAAACTATTCCTGTAGCATCCAAGTCTGACTGTCCTAAGACCTCCCAGGCCACTTCCTCCCTGGAGGAAGAAAGTGAGATTTGTGTGATATCTAGAGATGTTGAAGAGGGAGCAGTTTTAGCAGAAAGCCATAGTGCAGTTAAACAGTTTGTAGAGGAAGCGAAGGAGTCCTCAGAGCTGGTCAGACCTAAGACCCAGGCACCTGTTCATTTTCCTGTACAAAGGGAGGTAGGTGAAGGGGAAATTGTAAGAGAGGACACCGTCCGTACATTTGACAGAACTAGCAGCTTCATTCCTTTCCAGTCTCAAAAAGTTCCTGCAGTAAAACGCTCTGTCAGAACTTCGACTCTAGCTGAAGAAGCTGTCAAACCTAAAAGACTCTCTGGATCTCTCAAACCTGAGAGACAAAGTGCAGCTGCAAAGTCTCCCTCTATACACAGTGAGGCTGAAGTTGTTGGTGTGGCTAGTGTTGTTGAGGGTTTGACAGAAGTGGAACAACAAGAAGTTAAAGGAAATACTGAGGGATATGCTCTTATGCCCAGGGTCGAGCATATGAGAGAGGAGGTTGAACTTGCCGGTGAGGAGCTGATTCCAATTCCAGAGCCCTCTATGGATACACATGTCAGGAGGGAGCTGATTTCCATCCCAGAGCCCTCTATGGACAGTGGTGTCTTCCTTAGCATGCCTGACTCACAATCCAACATAACAGAAGTAGTACAAGAAAAGGAAATGGTGGCTGGTGACGTAGTTGAGCCTCAAGCACAAATCAAGGATGAAGATGAGAGGTTTGATGGCCATGTGACAGCAGGACGTAAACCGCTTATTGTCAAGCCTGAAGTCGACAGAGTTAAACCACTTGGTCTGCCTGTGGGTGCTTATGCCCAGGGACAGGAAAGAGGTAGTTTGGACAGGGCCTCAGCAGCAGAAGCTGGGGGAGCAGCAGCAGCAGCAGTGGGCTCCATGGAGGAGGAGGAGGTAACTTTCGGTGCTGTGTATGACTACTACAACCCTCCAACAGACTGGGGAAGGCCAATGTCCCCTGAGTCTGAGATGTCCATAGAGATTGGCAGCACTGTAAGTGAAGAGATAGCCGAGGTAGCTGAGAGGTTCTACACCCCAGGCTCATCTACTGAGGTCTCACAGCCAATTGCAGAGTCCATCCCAACTCCCACGTCTCCCATGTCCTTCCATACTCCCAGTTCTCATACACCATGTGGGTTTATGACCCCTCAGGAATATCCCTTCTCCCCTGTAGAACATAAGAGACCCTCAACAGGAGACTCCAGTGAGAGGTTCTTTTCACCAGTGCAGTTCCTGACCTCTCCGGTTGATGAGGGCATTGAAAAGATGCCTCCTGGAGTAAATGAGGACGAGAATCAATTCCTCACCAGGGGTAGAGGGTCTTTAGGCCTGGCAACTCTTCAGGAGAAAGTGCAGGGAATTCCTCCCGCCTTCCTCAAACCTCTCATTAAGAAAAGAGTGTGTGAAAATGACGCACTGACGTTTTGTGCAGAGGTGTTTGCCCTACCTTCCCCTGAGGTGAAGTGGTTCTGTAACAAAACTCAACTGGTGCCAGACAACAGAGTTAAAATGGAGAGAGATGGTGACAGCATCTCACTAACAATTCACAATGTCACTAAAGCAGACCAGGGAGAGTATATCTGTGAGGCTGTGAACTATGTCGGGGAAGCCAGAAGTGTTGCTTTAGTGGTAGTTGTATCACAGGAAGTGAGGTTCATACCTGCCCCACCTGCTGTCACTCATCAGCATGTGATGGAGTTTGATGTGGAGGAAGATGACTCCTCTCGTTCTCCATCCCCTCAGGAGATTCTGCTTGAAGTAGAATTGGATGAAAATGAGGTGAAAGACTTTGAGAAGCAGGTTAAGATCATCACCATTCCCGAGTACACAGCTGACAACAAGAGCATGATCATATCTTTAGATGTGTTGCCGAGTATTTATGAGGAAGGTGCTGTGGACTTTGTCACCCAGGAGCATGATGATTTAAAAATAGCCTTTGAGGTCACTGAGATGCCTCCAAGGTTCATTAATCCCATTTGTGACATGGAAACCCCAGAGGGAACCACTGTCATGTTTGAGTGCTCACTGATGGGAATTCCATCTCCCATTGTATCCTGGTTCAAAGGTGACAAAAAAATTCCTCACAATAACAAAAAATACTTGCACTCATCTGACGGAGACAACCACTTCCTGAAGATCCTTAAAGTGTCAACACAGGACAGCGGAGTGTATACCTGCAGAGCTATTAACGTTGTTGGGGAGACTCTGTGTAGGGCCTCCCTGGTGGTGTTAAATGCCGAAGCTTTCTCAGGAAAGACAAGAGGCAGGGAGTTGACCGCTGTGTCTCTCGGAAGCGCCAAAGTCCAGCCGCAGAAGTTCGACTTGATGGTTGGCAACACATCGTTTGATGGTGAACAGGCTTCAGAAATTGAGCTTGAGTTTGAGTTTGAGCAAGAGGCGGACGAGTCACAGCGGGCAGTCAGGCTGGTGGCCAACACTGACAGCGAAATGAGTGAACAGGGAGAGAAATATGTTAGCATTAACTTTGATGTATTTGCTGAGCCAGCAAAAGATGACAAGATAGAGTTCAAAGGGAAGTCCTCTGATATGTGTAGCTTCCAGTTCCAGGTGACTGAGACGGCCCCTAAATGTGTCATCCCCTTGACTGACATTACAGCAGCGGTAGGGACACCCATTATCCTCCAGTGTCTGGTTAGTGGTAAGCCGAACCCCACCGCCGAGTGGTACAAAGACGGTGAGCGCATCGCAGACAGCAGGTATATGATACAGGAGAAAACTGCAGGCCATTTCAATCTGCTCCTTACTAACGTGACCCAGAGTGATGCCGGTGAATATAAGTGCATTATCCAAAACACAGCCGGGTGCATTGAAACTACAGCGCTGCTGAAGGTATTTTAGACGTTGAAGGTTTGGGGCTGGTTGCTCAAAGATAGACTTACCATCCAAGTTTTTTTATTGTATAATTCTTTACTACTTTAAGCATGAAAATAAATAGCAAGGGTGACTAAGCAACCTCTAAAGCTGCTTTACTGGGAAACGTAGATGAATGAAGCAAAAGTCTAAATTAAACAGAAAAGTTCTCACACTTATGAGCTGTCAAAAAACGTTGTAAGTATTCCTCATTTTCTCAGTTTGCAACAGGTATGGTTTATTGTTGCCACTGAAACACAACTTCTAATTAGGAGACAGCCTGGGGGCTAAGTGGCTAACTCTTTCGGTTTGTCTTACCCATGTTATAATTGTCTAAGAGCAAAGCTAGGACTGGCCTAACTCAGTAAGATTAAGTTATCTTTGGGCAACCAGCCTATAGTCATGAAGGTGAAAATTTAGTGTGTACATGGAAACACACTGTGACGAACATACTGTCAGTGATGAAAAAATGTCGACTTAAAAAAAAAAAAACAGGTGAATAACGTCAAGTTTTTGTTCATTTATTATAAGTTGCGTAAAATTTCATGGAACAGTTTAGTTTTAAGTTTTGGTAGGAAAAACTGGGTTAATGTTTGCTTTTCTTTTCTGGTAACGCTTTAAAAGCAATTTGCGCTAACTCTGAAATTCAGTGATGACATTATGAAGTAATGTCTCGGCAACACACTGACCACAAACTGCATCTGTTATGTTTTACCCAAAGTTGAGCACTTAAAGAAAAACCAGTTCCCAGTCCCTTTTTTAACATTGTGGTGTTCACATCAGTTTGCACCACAGAAGATAACATCTACAACTCAGAATATTAGGTACAGTATTTGTTTGAAGTGAACATCTCGTATACACAAAATATTCACAGAAATACATATCATTTTTTTTGTTTAAGTAGTCACATTAAGTGTTTGTGAGAAGCTGCAAAGCCAAAGTAATGATTTCACTGAGAAGCCGATTTAAAAAAAAAAAAAAAAGGCACCTATAATTATTCAAACTGGGACTTGACTTTAAGGAAGCAATAAATCAGGACAAACTTATTGAAAAAAGTTGTTTGTGTTTTAACAGTGCAGTTAAACATGCCAGTGTTCTGACCATATGGAAGTAAGTATGATAAGTAGACATTTGAAATAACATCTTCAGCAGTGAAAACTACCATGCCATGTAAAGAAACTTAAAGAATGTCAACCAAAAGATCATTAGATTATTAGTAATGTCACTGGGGTGTTGGGCAAAACTGAAAGAAGTTTGGCTTCAGTTCAGTGACTGCTGTGTTTGAATAATTTAAAAAATTTTCATACTTATGAATATGAAAAATTGTCTCAGCCCTAATAATTTTAAAATTTACATTTTAAGCAGTGATCCTATCAAAAGTAAGTCTAAAAACTATCAAGAATATATTTTCATATTGCTTACTTGAAAGTATTAAATTGTTTGCAATTTCGTTGTCGTATTTTGTTTTGGATTTTTGTGTGTGTGTAAGAATCTTTGCTGCTTGTGAAAGATATTTTTAGGATCTTAAAGCAAGTTGGTAATCCATAGTAGATTAAGTTGATTGATAACTAATTTTAAAAATGATTAATACTGTGAACCTTTTTTAAATTTTAAATGTAAGTTTTGATGTCTTGTAAATATATGTAATTTGAGAGCTGTATGAGTAATGTTTATCAGTAAATGCAGTAAAAAAAAAATCTGGCATTGAGATTGAAATTCACAGTTTATTTGTACAGACATCATGTTGGTTTGTCTCAGAGTTTGTATAATAAAATATTTGATCATCTAGAGTCTGACCTTTTTTTTTTTTTTTTTTTTTTTTAGCTTGCATGTATCTAATATTAGCTGACATTTCTGTTCATCAACTGTCAAATTTAAGGACAAAATACAGGTTTCAAAAACTACCTATGTTGTGTTGAAATTTTTTAATACCTTTTGGTCATTTTTCACTTTCAAAGTTTAACTGAAATAGATAGGATGTACATTGATATATGGCAAAGGTTCATGTGATCAACATATGAGAATGTAATGGCTATTTATTTACTTCAGAGATTCAATGGTTATTTAGTCTATTTAGCTTTAATAATAATAATATAATTAAATTGATCGGAAATTGAGGAAAGTTAAAAGCAAAACTTAGGTACAAAGAGAAATAACACCAACATATCTGAATCCTGAATTCGGGATCACAAAAAAAATTCTGACAAATAACCAGAGAAATATATTTTCTTATATATTTTTCTTCAGCTGAGAAAAGGTCAAGGAGTCATCTATTTGTTTGGGGGAATACACTTGTTTTCTTCTTTGTCAGTGTTGGGTCATTCTCTTGATTTTTTGCAAAAAGTGCTGCTTACATAAACCGATTCTATGTTAAAAACAGTACATGTCACCGTTAATAGTAATCCAGTATTTCATATTTTTGTCGCATATTTTAGTAAATAGTAGGGCTGTCCTTTTCTAATCACTTAGTGGACCAATGGGTAATTAGAGTGTTTGTGAACTCAAATTTCAGGTTGATAATTATCATTCTTGTAATTTGGATTAGAAATGAGCTTGTTGTCATTAGAAATAACTCAAATAAAGGATCTAAATTCAATTTCATAAATATGCTTTTGTGTTTACTGAGCATCAGATTTCAAGAGATTTTAGAGCAGTCACCTGCAGAGAACCAATAATACTGTTCAAAATGCTTAGTCAACTTAATAAGTGGAAAAAATCCTGTAAAGGACAGCCCTAATATTTGCTTTTATGAATTCACTGTTAATATAGCAACATGTCGTTTGTGTTGTGGATATTGTTATCAGTCTTGCTCAATATTTCCTAACAGAGCGTTGTAGCACCACCATCACCACTGTGGAAGAACAAGAGGAAACCTACTACACTGGTGTCCAGTTACCACAGAAAACAAGAACACTTGAACTCAAGCCAGAGTCCAAACGTTACTCTTCCACTTTAGAGAAGAAAGAAAAGAAGCCAGTTTTCCTCAGCCAGCTCTCCCCAACTGCTGTAACCACTGGGGAAACAGCCAGGTTTACCATCAAAGTGTCTGGCTTTCCAAAGCCGACTGTTCAATGGTCTCACAATGGAAAAGTGATTAAGAGCTCCTCTATATACAAGCTGATAGAGGAGAGGGAGGAGTACACGTTGGTAATCACCAAGGTCACATCTGAGTATGAGGGTGAATACTCTTGCACTGCCACCAACAGATTTGGCGAGACAACATGCACCACATACCTTGAAGTGAAAAAGTCTGATGTTAGCCAGGCAGAGAAATGGGTTGAGAAGATGTTTAAGGTCACAGGTCAACCTCCTACTTTCACAGTTCAGATCGAACCTGTGAGGTGCTCAGAAGGGGGAGAGATTTATTTTAATTACAAAGCCAGCGGTGATCCAATCCCTGATGTGAAGTGGTTCAAGGGTGCGTTCCAGATCCAGCCCAGTAGAAACTGTGTCATTGTAGCCAACCCAAATGGATCTGGCTTCATCAATATTAAGAGCATCAAACAGGAAGACAGTGGGTTGTATTCATGTAAGGCCTCAAACCCGTTTGGGGAGGCGTCTTGTAGTGCTGAGCTTGTTGTGTTCAGAGAATCAGTCTCTGTTTCTCACAAACAGGAGCAGATGAAGGTGGTTCAGAAGAAAGGATATAAGGTTTCAATGACAGAACAGGCAACTGAGTCACGCTTGTACCAGGTCAGCCTACCAGGCCAGGACAAAGCTAGGTCGGATCAGATGGTTTACACCATCGGCACTGAAGACCGGCAGGTAATTCCGAGTGAGCAAGTGGGCTCCCTTAGAGAACTAGATATCTCTGCTGCAACCATTCATCGTGAGCAGCTGACCCACCAGGCAGCAGTGCTTCAGTCTCATGAGATGGAGGAGAGAGTGTCTGTGGTTCCTACTCATCCACCTCAGGTTTCAGCTGTTCCTGCGAAACAGCTTCATATGTCAGCGTTTACGTCGTCTGTCGAAGAGAGTCAAGACCTCATAGAGCAACACTGTGATCGCATTCAAAGCCCTGAGGTCATTGAGCTTCAGGCAGCTAGAGAAAAGAGGTTAAAGGTGATGTCAGCTGTTGCTGAGGAGCTCACCTCACTCTCTACTGTTAGCACAGAGCCTCTGTCTGACAGGAAGCCTGCCACAGTCAGGCCAACTTCAGAACCTAAACATCTCGTCAGTGGGCATCAAGTTGAGTCACAACTGTCCATCCTGAAAGAGCAGTCTCAGAACATCCCCAAACCACAGGAGGAGAAGGGTTACAAGGTTAAGGAAGGTGTCAAGATTTTATACTCAGCCCAGTCCGCAGAAAAACAGGTGCTTGCAGAGGGCCACACAACTGAACTAGCAACAGCAGATTCTGCTGTAAAGTCTTCCATTAGAAAAGAACAGCACCGACCTGTCTTAGCATCACTCAGCGAGTCTAAACAGACTTTTTCCAAAGAGACTAAGTTCTCCATGCAGAGGCCCGCTGAGGAGGCAGCCCATCTCTGTAAGGATAAAATGATGAAGGCAGCTCTAACTGCTGAAGAGAAGCAAATGCTGCAGGCTGAGCCTACTCAGCAGCTCCCTAGTCTGGACAGTGCCATGTCCATTCAGTCACAGGTAGAAGGAGAGCAGTTGTTGCACCTGCAGGTTATCACAGACCAAGACCTCCTTCCATCTGAGAGGAGCTTCACCTGTGAGAAACCAGCACCAGAGCAGGCAGGAACCAGAAAGAGTCCCACTCTGCTGCACACTGTTAGCCAAGATGAGCAGAGGACAGTACTATGTGAGGATGCATCAGAGTTTGAGGCCAAGGCTAGCACCGTGACCATTCAGCCCCAGAAAGAGGCCCCTACTCTACTGTCACTCCAGTCAACCCAACCTGTGGAGGCGCTACCCAAAGAGGGAATTCTCATAATTGAGAAGCCCGACGAGCAGGTGGCAGCACAGAAACAAGAAAAGACAAGGAGCCATGCAGCCATCTTGGAGGAGAGAAGGGAGCTCACAGCAGATTACCACACAGAGCTGGATTTGTCTGTGACTGGGGTTCAGTCTCAACTTCGAACTGAGCCCAGACCTCAAAACATCCTCCAGCTGTCTTACCAGCCCATGCAGCTGCCAAAGGAGACGCCGGTCACCACTGACGTCAAGCAGCAGCGGGCTTTGGTGCAGAGGGAGGATCGCTGGAACGTGATGCATGTCACCAGTGTGGCAGATAGTCACGCCCTAGAGGAGGGTCACACAGAGAGTCTTATAGCCGTGGATAAATTCACCTGCCAAATTGATGTAGAGCCAAAAGTTCCCACTGAACCAATCCAGATTGAGGAGAAGGAGATCTCCACTGAGAGTACTGTCCTTCTAGAGGCAACAGAACAGGACTTTGCTGTTAAGATCCAAGAGGGCCAGTCAGTCAGGCAGTCGATAGTGATGGACGAGAAGCGAGTGCTGACAGGCGAGATCTCTCATGAGATCACCAAGTCTGAGTCCACTAAAGTCGTCGTCACCTCACAGCCGAAATTGTCCCTCATGGCATCAGAATCAAAGGACAGCACAGCTCTTCCCAAAGAGATGACATTTGTGGTTAAGATCCCTAAACCATCCAGTCTGAATATACGGCGTCAGCTCAGAGATGCCCTACAGTCAGCTGTGGCTAGCGACCAGCCAGTGTTGCTGGCGGATGTTGTAGACAGGTTACAGGCTGTAGAAGTACAGGAAGTCAAGGTTCAACGAGAGCCCAAACTGGCCATGTTCACATATCTCATCACAACAACAGGTGCTCCCATGGAGATCACTCTGGCTTTTGAAGGTGAATACCCTCAGACAGCTGACCTCAGGACTGAACTCCAGAAAGCTTTCCAATCCATAGTGTACCAGGAAGCCCATGTTCTTACTTCAGAACAGCAGGGCACTTTGCATCTAGACAAACCTCAAAGGGCACAGGTCACCTCGGCCCGCTCTAAGCAAATGCTGTCATCTATGGTGGAGACAGTGAGTGTGGCAGAGACTACAGTGGATTTCACTGGTGTTAAATCTCAGGCTGCTGCACTCAAGACAGAGTCTAAAATGGCAGCTGAATGTGCTGCAGCTGAGCAACAGGTTGTGGTGCAGGAATCCAAGGCAGCAAAGATGGAACAGTCGATCTCATCCCAAATCAAAGTTTCCACTGAGGCTCACATGGCTTTCGAGCAGTCTGTACAGGTGTCAGGGCAGGAAGTGAGGTCAGTGATGCTGAAAAGCCAAGAAAAAGATGTAGGAGCTGCTATTGTTACCACCACCCTGCCCCCCACCACTGTCCCCACCGAACAGGCAGTAGATGTCAGCATCCAGAAGGAGCACAGGGAGGAGATCTTCAAAGAGGAGATCATAGTATCCAGGCCAGAACAGAGAGAATACCCTGTGATAGTCACCTCCCTTAAAGACTTATCTATCGAAGAAGATAGTAAAGTAACCTTTAGCACCACCATTAAGTATGTTACAAGAGTAAACTGGTTTTTCAATGGACAATTGGTGAAATCTGGCAAAGAGTTCAAGTGTTCCAAAGACCACGACACATACACATTGGTTATCAACAAAGTTGTCAAGGAGAGGCATCAAGGAGAATATGTTTGTGAGGCTGAGAATGAAGCCGGCAGGACTACATCATCTTCAAGGCTCACTGTGGTCTCAAGAGGTTTGACAACAGGAAAAATCAGTGTATCATTCATCATTCACTCCTTCATCCATTTTCTTTGAGAACAACTAATCATTCACACAAATTGGTTCATTCAAGACCTTTTTCCTCACGTAAACCGATGCATTTGTCACAGATTGTAGATTCATTTCATAGCTCGGCATGAGCATCCTTAGCGGGGCACTGGATGGTACTAACTCGCCATGTCTTGTTTGTTCCATATAATTTTATGGTCAATAACCACCTAAAGACCAGAATCGTCACAGCCATGAAAGTTTAGCTCCATAGATGATAGCATCTTGCTGTAATGGTTGTCATGATCCTGGACCTTAGGCAACTTTCATGGTCTTTCCATGGTCACTTTGGCATGTCGGTGGCAAATGGTTCCTTTTTTTTTCAATCCATGGTCTGTCACATTCCTTTAGGTTCATTCTCTCCATATCTGCGGTGTCTCTCTGCATGCTTTCAGGGCTTCAACTTGACATTGCTTCATCTTTCACAAACCCTTCGTTTCTCCTCCCCTTAGCTGGAACCCTAGCCCCATGAGAATCATGTACAGTGATAGCACCTTCTTTCAGGCAGCTTTTTGTGAAACCATGGGGCTAATGTTCTTGCTATTTTTTTCCTTCACAGTCACTCCTGACTTGCCTTCCACCATTGTTGTACATTCCACCATTTCTGTTCCTGATCGGTGTTTTTTTTAACCAGAGTTTCATTGATTCCATTACTAACATTTACCTTTTCATTTTTCTGTGTGCGCCTCAGTGCCACCTGTCTTTAGGCAGAAAATCACACCTCTGGAGATAAACGTCGGCAGCCACGCCCAGTTCAAATGTGAGATTGAGGATGCTCCAAGTGTGACCTTCAAATGGTACAAGTCTGGCATTGAGATCAGACAGAGCGAGAAGTATCAGATCCTCAGCCACGACACCAGTTCCTCTCTGGAGCTCCTGAACCCAGTCAAAGCTGACAGTGGTGAATACACCTGCAAGGCTTCAAATCAGCATGGCACCGACAGCTGCACTGCCTCGCTCATTGTCACCGGTAAGGCCCCAAATTTTTAAAATTATCTCTATACTTATGTGCATGTTCGAGAGAGAGAGAATTATATACACATTTACACTGTTTTCTACCCTGAATCATTAAGATGCAGTGTGGAAGTGATGATTTGTTAAAAGCTGGATCTGGTGTCATGATTGGCAAGATATAATGATGTTGAGGATCAAATTTTCTCATGTTTAAACCTTCATTGATCAACAAGCTGGGATTACACAGGTTATCTTATTTTTGATGTATTTTTCAACTTTTTGAAATTTGTTAAACTTTTTTGTTTATGTTCTACCTGCTCTCTATAGAAATGTACCCACCGGTATTTGTATCAAAACCGGACCCAATGACTTTGTATGTGGGCAAACAAGTTGTATTCCAGTGTTCACTCACTGGATCCTCACCCATGGAAGTTGTTTGGCACAAGGACAACATAGCCATCTCCTCCGAGGGGAACTATGTCATGAAATGTGAAAAGAACAAGTATTCCCTTCACATTAAACGTCTTGAGCTGACTGATCAGGGAGTTTACCTGTGCAAGGCCTCCAACAGTGTCGGCACTGCCACCTTTACCACAGAACTCAAGGTTATCAACAAGCCCAGCTTTGTTAAGACCATTGAACCAGCTTCGACCGCTGTCAATAACCCACTGAGGCTGGAGTGCCAGGTGGATGAGGACACTGGTGTGACCGTCACCTGGACCAGGGATGGCAAAAAAGTCCACCAGAGCATGGAGTATAAACTGTCCTTTGAGGACAAGGTGGCTGTTCTTGATATACCCAAGTCCAAACTGAAGGACTCTGGGAAATATGTGTGCACAGCCACTAATGAGGCTGGGAGCTCATCCTGTGATGCTGTGGTAACAGTTCAAGGTAAGATCTTAATGATGATCTTTCCGTTAGCTTTTATGAAAACATATATACCTTTAAATGAGGCGGTGAGTAATTGCTGACAACCGTTTTCAGCGAACTGCGAGCTGATGCTAACACTATGCACCGCTGTTTTCTTGCCTTTTCTTTTGCATCTCTTTTTCGTATTCTTCTGTCTTGGTTATTTTGTTTTATGGCTGTCTCTCTTTTGATAATGTTTAAAAATCTTGGTGTTTATGAACTAAAAATCCTTTCAGAGCCCCCTGCCTTTGTCAAGAAAATGGAACCTAAGATTACATGGAAACAGGGTATAGCTGCACGCTTACAGTGCACTGTTAGAGGATCACCCGAACTTCACATCCACTGGTTCTGGAATGAAAGAGAGCTTACTGATGGAGAAAAATATAAAATCTCTTTCAAGAATGGAGTTTCCATTTTGGAGATAATGAACCTTGTGGTTACAGACAGTGGGAGTTACACCTGTGAGGTGTCAAATAATGCCGGCAGCGAGAGCTGCAACACCCTTGTAGCTGTTAAAGGTTTGTCAAATCTTGCATTTACTTTACACTCATTGTTCAGTTCAGAAAACTTTTGGTATTAACTGCATACGCTTTGCATACCCTTTTGACACCCAGAGCCACCATCCATTAGAAAAGAGCTGCAGACGGTAGAGGCGGTGAAGGGAAGAGCAGCTCAGCTGGAGTGTGAGATCACAGGAACAACTCCTTTTGCAATTAGCTGGTTAAAAAATAAGAAAGCCATCACCAGTGATCAGAAATATAAAATAATCTCCCAAGATTCTTTGTCAAGGCTGGAGATCCAGACCTTTGAAAGTGCAGATGTTGGAGATTATCAGTGTGTGATATCCAATGATGTGGGAAAAGTCACCACCAAGGCCTCGGCTAAACTTAAAGGTCAGGAAACTTGAGCTTGATAAAACTGTTTTGACTGAGATTTAATCTTGTGCTTCGGACTCAGTTTTAACTCATAATGTGTTTTTGTAGAGCCACCAACTTTCTCAAAGAGGGTTGAGAGTCTTACAGCAGTGTTGGGAAATACAATAAAACTACAAGGAACCATTAAGGGCTCGGCTCCCATCACTGTTAAATGGATGAAAGACTCAGAAATACTGAGAGATGACGATCCAAATATCAAGGTGGTGTTTGAGAACAATGTTGCTAGCTTGTCGATAACAACAGTGGCCATCAGCCATGGCGGCAAGTATTTGTGCCAAGCTGAGAACGAGGCTGGACAACATAAATGTGAAGCCACCTTGACTGTGCAAGGTCAGATGACATCTCTGATGCAGAGATACTTGTGCAGATTTTAGCTCCTAAATCGAGTTCTATAGGTTCTCGTGTCTAAACTCTTGTATCATAATAACTAACGGGTTTATCTTGTCCCAGAACCTGCCAGAATCGTAGAACCTGCAGAGTCCATTAGTGTGACAGCAGGGGATTCAGCCACATTGGAGTGCACACTTTCTGGAAGCCCAGACCTCAAAGTGAAGTGGTTTAAAGACGGGAAGGAGATGATCAGTGGCCGTAAATATAGGATGACTGTGAAGGACAATATTGCCACCATGAAGATTCTTACGGCAGAAAAAGGAGATACTTCAGAGTACAAGATAGAGGTGTCGAATAAAGTTGGGAAAGACCAATGCACCTGCTCAGTCACCGTCTTAGGTTAGCTCCTGCTCTCTGGTTCTTTAACATTTTATAATGCTTTTACTATTTTAAAAATTATGAAATTATTACAAGTATACGTTGATAACAGTTTCTGCCAAAATCTATAGTTGTTGATTATGTTTATAAATACAAAGAAGCAAACTTCAACACACTGTATCCACGTTTTTGGAGATAAATTAAGCGAACGTCTTAAAACTCAAACGTTGCAATAGACCTATAAGTAAAGACAGTGTGCGGAGTGTCATCTGCTTTTTAATTTTAGCATAGTAATTCCTTGAAAAAACAGTATGAAACTGTGTTAATGCATGAGATGTTTTTTCTTCAACAACCAGATCGGATAATGCCTCCAGTTTTCACCAAGTCCCTGAAAAGAGTTGATGGTAACATTGGTAATAACGTCTCCATGGATTGTAAGGTGTCTGGGTCGCAACCAATGACCATAGATTGGTTCAAAGATGACCAGGAGATCATGTCTGGATCCAAATTCCATCCTGAATTCAAAGACAGCTCTGCTGCACTGAGAATTATTCAGCTGGAGAAGGCTGATTCTGGAGTTTACAAATGCAGAGCCACCAATTCAGCCGGCTTTAAAGAAACCAGCAGCACGCTCTACGTCAAAGGTTATGAATGCTTAGCATATGTTGTGCTTCTATTTGTTGTGTGCAACCCTTGAATGATTTCATGCTAATATGAAATGCAAATTTTATTTTTTAATGGCCCCCAGAGCCCCCAGTGTTCACTGTGAAACCAGACAACCAGGATGTTATACCAGGAACCACTGTTTCCTTCAAAGCAGCCTTCATTGGAACTGCTCCTTTGTCTGTTAAGTGGTTCAGAGAGGAAAAAGAGATTATAACTGGAGGCACATATTTCATAAGGAAAGATACCTCCTCAAGCTCTTTGGAGCTTCACTCTGTGAAACCCAGTGATTCTGCTAAATACACATGCCAAGTATCCAACGATGCTGGGAAGGTGGACTGCACCACAGTGCTCTTTGTGAAAGGTGCCTGTCTTCAGTATTGCGTGCAGCTTCATGAAAATATCTTCACATTCTTGAGTGACATCAAAATGTCTTTTGACACTAACGTAACATCTTCTGTCTGATAATGAATGTTAACCTCTTCTCTCAGAACCTCCCGTGTTTGTGAGGAAGCTTGAGGCGACCAAGCTCGTCACCAGCAGTGACTCTGCCAGGCTGGAGTGCAAAGTGACAGGCAGCCCCATTATAAGTTTCAAGTGGTTTAAAGATGAGATGGAGATCAGCTCCAGTCCTAAATACACAATGGCTGTGACTGACTTAGTGGCATCCCTGGAAATGGTCAGTTGTACAGTAGAGGATAGTGGAGATTATCTTTGTGTGGCATCCAGCGAGGCTGGTAGTGACCGCTGCAGCAGCACAGTTACAGTCAAAGGTTGGTTTAGTTTACGTTTACATATACATCTCACATTGGAACTTTACCTGCTTTACTTGAAGTTTTCATGTTTCATTTCCTTTACTCACGTACTTGTTACATTGAAGACATTTTCTTCAGTTCAAATGACAAATCATCATACTTAACTTATGAAGAAGCCATGCCCTCCTGGTGGACCAGTACATACTTTAGAACACCTGGTGAGACATTTGCTAAAATGTGGCTTGGCCTCTCCGTAAGGTAAAGACTGAGGATGTCTTGTCCGTCATTAGAACTGAAGAACTCATAAAAAAAACAAAACATCTTCAGCTTCTCAATAAAACTCTAGTGAATTATTTTATTTTGTCCTTTTGGCATTATCAAATATCAACCTTGTGTAGTCCAGTGTAATGCTCTCATACGCCCATTGTTTTCTTCTAGAACCGCCATTGTTTGTGCGTAGCTTGGAGCCCAAAGATGTGGTGAAAGGTTCTGAGATGATGCTGGAAGGCCAAGTTTCTGGTTCTGCCCCTTTTACTGTGTCATTTTATAAAAACACAAAGCTGATTAGGAATGACAAGAGACACAGGATCACTGTGAAAGATGATCTGGTAGCCCTGCAGGTGCTGGTCGTAGAGGCTGGAGATGTCGGTTTGTACCAGTGTACTGTTGAGAATGAAGTGGGAAGGGCTTCCTGTGATTGTCAAGTAACGCTAAAAGGTTGGTTTCAACTTTTTCTGATGCCATTTCAAAAACGTACATTTTAAATCAGCTTTATACTCACAGTATATTTGGATAGCCTCGCAAAGCTGCCATACAGGTCCCTCTTTGCTAATTTTTTTTATTTAGCCCAAATTACAAATTTGTTTCCGAGGGCTTTACAGAGGGCTTTTTGGTACAACATACATCACCCTCTATTTGTAGACTTGATTTGCGTAAGTAGAACTCTTTTAACAAATGGCTTTGAATTAAAAAACGAAAGGAAGAGAAACAAAGGTTTGGAATCCATCTTCTGGGATGGACACACTTGTGAATTAGATTTTGTGTAAACAATATGTATAGGGTAGACAGCAGCACCTTTCCTGCACTTGATTGGACAAACATGCTCGATCGCTGAGTGGTCATTGAAAATGTTGTTAGATTTCTCCTAAATACTCCAAAAAAATCAGTTTCTTGATCAGTTGGAGGAAGGATTCAGGTTTCATTTTATATAGAGTATACAAAGCATAATTTAAGTTCCTCACATGGATAAGGAGTTTGGAAATGAGACATTCACTGTGTAAATGCTAACCAGAGCTCTTTGATTGGCCCAATATGTGTCAGGCTCAGCAGATCCTCAGTAGATGGTTTCCACACGTAAATTCTGCAGCAAAGACTGCACTTGTAGGAAGAAGTCCGACTTTGCGAGTCTAACATTTCATAGAGATGTTCTGTGCTATGCGAAGGCAACTGGACTTCTTCAGTTGAAGAAGCCTTTCGGATGAGAGGGGAAACGTCTTAAAGAACTTGAAGCAAGTCCAGTTGCCTTCACATAGCACTTACAGAATACCATTACCTGGGTGACTGAGAATCTTTACAGACATGTTTCATTGAGATACCAATAACATTGATCTGAATTTTTTTCTTGTAGAACCACCATCATTTGTGCGAAAGCTGGAGAACCTCAGTTCATTGGTGGGTAGTGAGGTTTCTCTGAAGTGCACTCTGAAGGGCTCAGAGCCCATGACTGTGTCCTGGCTTAAAGACAACCATGAACTCAAAGAGGCTGAAAACGTTCAGTTTACATATGAGAACAAGATTGCTCTGTTGCACATCACCAATTTACAGAGCAAACTTGGCGGCAAATATTCTTGCCAGGCGCAGAATCAGGCCGGGAGTCAAACGTGTTCTGCTGTATTGACAGTCAAAGGTTGGTTAAAATACTAAAGGACTGGCATTTGAAAATGAACTCTGTTTGTACCCTAATTCTCCATCCTGCAGGGAATTTTTCATTGCTACCATGTATGTGATGGATTTATCATTTACAATTGTTTGGAAATATTTGTTCCTCACATGATAGTTTTATGACTTTACGAATTGATAAGGACCAAATGCATCTTTAAAAACTTTTTATTCTGTTACTGACTTCAGTACTTGGTCCATCACTGTATTGTAGTACATCAGATTTCGGATTCTTTGCTGACGTTTTTGTTTGATGTCTCAGAGCCAGCTAAGATCACAGAGGAGACCAAGTCTATCAGCGTGACTCAAGGGGATCCAGCCACACTAGAGGCCAGGTTCTCAGGCACAAAACCCCTTAAAGCCAGATGGCTAAAAGCTGGCAAGGAGCTGACCTTAGGCCAGAGATATAAAGTACAGAGCACAGACACCAGCTCTTTGCTTAAGATTATTAAAACTGAGAAAAGCGACGGCGGTGAATACACCTTTGAGATTTCAAATGATGTCGGCCAAAGTTCTTGCGAGGCCACACTCACCATTCTCGGTTAGTTGTTCATGTGTAACATGGAACTTAAAATTTGTTTTATTTAATTTCATTTCACTTTGAGCATTGCTTCTGACCTCTTTTTTTCTTCTACCAATGTTAGATCAAATAATTCCACCATCTTTTACAAGAAAACTAAAGCAGACAGAAGGTATCAAAGGATCGTTTGCTCATCTGGATTGTCTTGTATCTGGCTCCCTGCCAATGACAATACAGTGGTACAAAGATAAGAAAGAGATCCAG
Organism: Xiphias gladius; assembly: GCF_016859285.1. NCBI lineage: Eukaryota > Metazoa > Chordata > Actinopteri > Istiophoriformes > Xiphiidae > Xiphias > Xiphias gladius. The sequence goes on along the minus strand of NC_053415.1, from coordinate 28,136,331 downwards.
ACTGATGAGAAACACAAATGCACATTCTTTGAGAATGTTGCTTTCCTGGAAATCTCTCGCCTTGACAGTAAAGATAGCGGCAGCTATACCTGCATAGCTAAAAACAAAGCGGGAACAGTCCAGTGCTCTGGGATCTTCTTTGTGAAAGGTTTGAACAGTTTGTTTTTGTAGTATGTATCAGTAGGTGGATGTGTATAATCAAAGTATAGCTACACCATTAACAGGACCTTTGCCATATGTGCAAGCATTGATTTTTTTTCTCTTCCAGAACCACCATGCATTCTTGAAAAGCCTGAATCCATGAATGTTTTGCCTGGTTCAAAGGTCCAGTTTAATGCACTGGTCTCTGGCACGCCACCACTGACCATCAAATGGTTTAAAAACAAGAAAGAGATTTTATCCAGTGCCGACTGTTCTGTGATCAAAGACAACACCTCAAGCTCATTGGAGCTTTTCTTTGCCAAAACCTCTGATTCTGGAGACTATGTCTGTGAAATACAAAATGATGTTGGCTCCACTTCATGCCAGGCAACACTCTTTGTCAAAGGTTATCAGTCTTTATGTGAAACTGAGTTAATAAGTATGACTCCATCCATCTGTTCTTATGTCCATTAATGTTTTGGAATCACACTGACTTTCTGATAGAGCATAAATTTCAAACTTAAGTGTTTTCATTCAAAACTCACCATCAAAGGCCCAGACTGCTTGCAAATGGTACAAGAAAATTATGACAGAAGGGGGTTAAGGGGAATTTCTGCAAACACACACTGATTTGCTTAAAATTTGAGTAACATTTGGATGGAAACTTACACACTGTCAGCTTTATAGAGATCAATGTTTTCTCCTCGTCATCTGTCTGATGGTTAAATCTGTCATTTTATTGTATTCCTTAGAGCCTCCTAAGTTCACACAGACTCCGGCCCGTGTGTCTGTGGTCCGTCCAAGTCAGAGTAAAGTCTTTGAGTGCCAGGTGACTGGCACACCTGAGATAGACATCTACTGGTTCAGGGAAGGCTCTGAGATCAGCCACAGCGATCGGTACAAGATGACCTTTGTTAACTCTGTGGCTACTCTGGAAGTCTGTGGTGCTGATACTAAAGACAGTGGGATTTACTACTGCGAGGCTCGCAATGAGGCTGGCAGTGAGAGCTGTAGCATGGAACTCAAGGTCAAAGGTTAGTTGTCTCAGAAGACATGATGTTCACTGTGCAGGAGTTTTAAGAATACAGGATTGTAAGCAATGGTTTCCCAAACACTGAAGAGGCCACCTTTCATAGGTTGTTTGTCAGTCCACTTGTAGGAACTGTATTGGCATTGCTTTCAGTTGAGTTTTAATGTTAAGGTTCAGAAATTGAAAAGAATATTTCAAATTGAAATTTCAAGTCTTCCATAGACTAGCTGACCTAAAAGATTGCTTAATGAACCTTGAACATTTAAGATTCTTTACAAAACCAGCAAGAAACATTTCTATGGGAAACTTTACTTCCAGAAATGCAGAAAATGCTGATAGAGTCTGAGTCTGTGGCATAAAATGTTTAAAAAAGAATGAACTCTTGAGAAAAGGTAGGTGACAGTTTGTTTTCTCTCATCTCAGAACCGCCATCGTTTATTAGAGAGCTGGCTCCAACTGATGTTGTGAAGGGCTCCAGTGCCTGTTTTGACTGTCAGGTTGCTGGGACGGGTCCATTTGAGATAACATGGCACAAAGATGCAAATGTGATCAAACCCAGTGCTAAACATGGCTTCTCCCAGATGAACGACACTGTGGGTCTAGAGGTGCACAAATGTGACGCTGTAGATGTTGGTGAATACCAGTGTACTGTTGCCAACGAGGTGGGGAGCTGTACTTGTAAGACTACGCTAAACCTCAAAGGTTGGTCTAATCAGAATTACAAATCCACATATTTATCTTTTGATTAAAAACTGACCGTTTACATTAACTTTTCACTGGCTTTCTCTAACAGAACCACCAACGTTTACCAAGAGAATTGAGAACACTGCAACTGTTCTGGGTAAAATGGCAGAGTTTCAGTGTATTGTGGAGGGCTCTCCCACTCTTTCTGTACAGTGGCAAAAAGATGAGAACTGGATTTTGGAGGATCAAAAGATTGAGAGAACATTTGAGAACAATGTGGCCACTCTCAGGATTCCTGCCTGTGAGGCGACACACAGCGGGAAATACACCTGCCAGGTGGTTAACGAGGCTGGGCAGGACAAGTGCTTTGCCACCCTAACAGTGCAAGGTATACTTGTTCTTAATTAATCGTGGCTCTTAAGTCTTTCCATGGTCCTAACTTGGTTACATACTTTATGAATTTTTGACTTTGCTTTGCATTGTAGAGCCTCCTCAGATCACAGAGAAACCTGAGGTGATTAAGGTTACAGTTGGAGATCCAGTCAATCTGGACTGCAAGGTAATGGGCTCCCCTGAACTCAAAGTGAAATGGATAAAAGATGGCAGGGAGCTGCAGTCCATCAGGCAGCATAAACTGAGCTTTGAGAACAATATCAGCAGCCTAAAGATTCAGTCCGCTCAGAGAGAGGACGAAGGAGAGTATGTCTTCGAGGTGGCAAACCACATCGGTAGCTGCACCTGCAAAGTCAAAGTGATCGTGCTAGGTTGGTGTGAAAATCATAAAATTCCTGTGGTACATAGTGACGTGTTGAACAAAGTGTAATTATTTTCTTATTATTCTCTTGGTAACAGAGCAAGTAATTCCCCCAAGCTTCATCAAACCCCTGGTAGACATGCAGGAGATATTGGGCTCCTTTGTTCAGATATGTTGCAAAATATCTGGCTCCCTCCCCATCAGTGTGGAATGGCAGAAAGACAGGACCAAAATCTCTAGTGGTGTAAAACACAAACTGATTCAGCAGGACAATGCTGTGTCCATGGAAATTGAGCAGCTAGAGAGATCCGACGCAGGATCCTACTCTTGCAAACTGACCAATGCAGCAGGAAGTTGTGAATGCAGTGGATCTCTCATGGTCAAAGGTTAGACCGTGCTCTCCAATGTGATTGGTCATGTAATCCTAAACCAAAAAGTGAGTATCTCTTTAACCTGGTCCATCTTGTTCTCTTCAGAACCTCCAAGCTTTGTGACATTGCCTGAGTCCCAGGCTGCACTACCCAATGCGACTGTCCGCTTCAAAGGCTCATTTAATGGAACTCCTCCATTCACGGTCAGATGGTTCAAGGACGACACCGAGCTCATGTCTGGGCCCACTTGTTTCACAGGGCTGGAGGGGCTGTCTTGCTTCTTAGAACTCTATTCAGTGGGTGTCACCCAGAGTGGAGTTTACTCTTGCCAAGTCAGCAATGATGCTGGCTCTGTACGCTGTAGTGCAGACTTGACAGTCAAAGGTTGGATTTTCATCTTTTAAATCAACTCTTGCATGCCTGTATTCATCTCATATCTTCATCGCGGGCTAAAACTAGTGATTATTTGTCACATTTTTCCAGCTTCGCAGAACTTTCATTGTTATTATTTGGAGCTTTTTCACTACTGCAGCTTCTCATCAAGAACTCTTTGTTGCCTGTGTGTTACAACTGTATTTCCCACAACCATGCTGCCTCTGCCGCTAACCCTTTATTATCATCGCTCATCTCCTCAGCTTATCACGTCCTCACTTCTTGCCTGTCGTCACCATCTATCTAAAGTCTCCCTACATAGTTACAGCAGCTAACATGTCTATATTTTGGCTTTCCAGAACCACCTGAGTTTGTGCTGAAACTCCCTGCCACTAAATTTGTGAAGCATGGTGAGTCACTCCACCTGGAGTGCAAAGTCAGTGGCACAGCCCCTCTGAAAGTGACCTGGTACAAGCATGACACCAAGGTCACAGACGGGGGAAACTACAGGACATCATTTGTTGACTCAGTACCAGTCCTGGAACTGCTCTCCACCAGCTTTGATGATGATGGAGTTTACACCTGTGAAGCTCAGAATGATGCTGGCAGTGTCAGCTGCAGCAGCACACTTACTGTTAAAGGTCAGCCTCTCACTGACTTCATAATCATCACTTATTATTTTTGGTCTGACTTTCTGATGCACTGGCTTTTCAGTGTGTTTTTTAGGGTTTTAGTCAAAGTTTTGTTTTATTGCTTAAAGCTGGTATCCGTAACATTTTTAAAGTTCTTCATATCTCCATCTGGTGCGATGGCGTATTGTCAAATGCTCAGGTCAGCACCTTTACGCTGGCTCTAAACTCTGTCACTCTATCAGCTGTTTTTTTTTTTTTATTTCTGTTTTTTTTTGCAATGCAAATATAGTCTTTTCAAAATCAGAGCCAGTACACTGATGGTAAAATTTCAAATAATATGTCACACTTAATATGCTGGAACCTTTTCAGTTTTAGTCAAATAAATAAGCTGGAGACACAATTTTCCACAACACTTCAGCAATTTTAACTGTAGTTCCAGCAACCATCCACAACCAATCCAAATTCTATAAGTCTGCCCTGGTAGTTGTAGTTCCATCATCCTTTCACACCAACTTTGCCATATCAGCTGTAGTTTCCACGACTGCGCAATCTTAGCTGCAGTTCCACCGCCTATGTTCGACAGCTACACCATCCTTGCTGCAGTTACACTGAACATTTACAAGTCCACCATCTGGAACGAGTTCCAGCAACCTCTCCCAAAAATTCTGCCATAGTAGCTGTAGTTCCAACAAATTCCCATAACCACTCTGCCGTCTTAGCCGTAGTTTTGACAAACATTTACAATAATTTTGCCATATTAGCTGTAGTGCCATAAAACACTCACAAGTCTTCCAACTGTACTGTAGTTCCAACAAATTCTACATCAATTTTGCTATCTTAGCTCCAACAAATATTCACAATTCAGCAGCCTCGACTTTGGTCCCAACAACTTTCCACAGCAACTTTGCCACATTAGCTGTAGTTTCAACCATCTTTCACAGCAACTCCACCATCTTATTTATAGTTCCAACAAATATTTACAGCTCTGCAGTCTTGACTGTAGTTCCAACATTCTTCCACAACAACTTTGCCACCTTATCTGTATTCCCAACTATCTTTCAAGGAAACTCGGCAAGCTTAGCTGTAGCTCCAACAATCTCCCCCAGCAAATTTCACTTTCTTAGCTGTAGTTCAATAAACGTGCCATAATTAGTGGGCCATAATTTTTTCCAAATTTTTACAAAAATTACCTCATATAGGCTGCAGTTGCACAAACATTTCCAACTTAACCATCTTAGCTGTGAACCTTTTGCCACTGTGAAGCGTGACAACACATGGAATGTTACGGGTCTCAGCTTTAACATTTCGCCATGGATTCTTTTCCAGTGTATGCCTCATTAACAGTTTCCTGATCTTTTTGTAGACCCCCCATCTTTTGTCAAAGTACCTCAGCCTGTTGAAGGGCTGAAGGGTAAAGACGTGAGTTTGTACTGTGAGATGAGTGGTACAGCTCCGTTCCAGATCACCTGGTTCAAAGACAGGAAACCTCTGATGGAGAGCAGGAAGTATAAGATGGTGAGCGAGGGCAGCTCAGCTACGCTGCATGTGACTGGGATAGAGCCCTCAGATGCCGGCGAATATGAGTGCAAAGTCTCAAACAGTGTAGGAAGTGACACCTGTCAGATGTCAGTTAAACTCAGAGGTCAGTAGAAATTGCGATGTTCTCAAATGAAAATCATTAGCATAAGATTTTCAAATTACTTTTGTCACCTTGCTGACTTTCCCCTTTGCGCTGTTTTTCTCCTCTCCTCAGAGCCGCCATCGTTTGTGAAGAAATTGTCAAACATGACAGTTATACTGGGAGAGGAGGTGACCCTTGTGGCCACTGTTAAAGGCTCTGAACCCATTACTGTGTCCTGGGTTCAAGACAAGGATCACATTCTCAGGGACGGTGACAACAGGAAAATCACCTTTGAGAACAACCAGGTTGCTCTTAAAGTCTTTAAGGCCGATGCAGCCACGGCAGGCAAATACACCTGCCAACTCAGAAACGATGCTGGGAGTGTGGAGTGTTTCGCTAACTTGACTGTTCTAGGTTTGTAACCATATAATTCTCTCTTTCTCTTGTGGTTTTGTTTTTCCATCCTTCCCATGCAGGTTTAAATGAAAACATTTTCTGCTCTATCTCTGTTGATTCCAGAACCTGCTAAAATAGTGGATAAGCCTGATGCCCTGAGTGTGACGGCAGGTGATTTAGCCGCCCTAGAGGTCAAAGTGTGTGGAACCCCAGAGCTCATACCTAAGTGGTTCAAGGATGGCACGGAGCTGGCCACCGGGAAGAAATACAAAATCTCATTTTCTCGGATGATTTCCAGCTTGAACGTGCTCTCTGCTGAGAAAAAGGACTCTGGAGAATACACATTTGAGGTTATGAACGAGGTCGGGAAGGACCTGAGTAAAATTAATCTCACCGTTTTAGGTTGGTGTCTTCTCGGTACCTGGAGTTTGATGACTAGGGCTGGGTATTTTTTTTAAATGTTCAAGGTGGTGACAACAAGAAACCTTAGTTTTGGTACCAATACCAAAACGATTATCGATATCTTTTTTTGATCCTTACTTTTAGAAAATAAGAATGAAGTTTTCTGCAGAACCCATTTTTTAAACTATACAACAAAAGCCAGAGTTCTCAATTGTTAAATGTTGTCTAAATACAAGCAATCTCACAAGAACTTTGCTTAATTAAACCCAGTCTAAAATGGACCCAGTCTGGTTAAACTGACCGGACATTCAATGTAAGCTTTCAGTACTTGACCATTTTAGACACTTGGTGGAACACCTTTCAGTCTGTACCACTGAGGTTTCATACCCAGCCCTGTTAATGACAATACATTCACAATTGTATTTATACTGATGCAATACTAACTGCGTGTTTTCCTCCTTAACAGATAAGATCATACCTCCAACATTCTCAAGGACGTTAAAGGATTGTAACACAGTTGTTGGAAAAGCTGGAGAGATGGAGTGCAAAGTGTCGGGCTCCCCACCTTTTACCATCTCATGGTACCATGATGGGGAGGAGATACAAAGCGGGCCAAATTATGAAATTTCATTCAGCGAAAACAGCTGCATGCTCAAAGTGCCCACGCTGAAGCTGTCCGACTCTGGAGTGTATAAATGTAAAGCTGTCAACAAGGCAGGATCCAGTGAAACCACAGCCTCCTTGGTTGTCAAGGGTCAGTAGCTGCAGAGTCTCTTATTAGCGTTAAATACAAATGTATTGCACATTTTCTTTTTTAGGATAACCAGAGCTGTTTGAAATGAGGAAACTTTTGATTTATGATCCATTTATGATATATATTTATTCATATATAGATTTTGGGCTTGCCTAGAAATGTTCAGTTACAGAAAATACATTTTATTACAGTTCAGATGCCAAATATGATAGATCATGACAGATCATTAACACAGCTACTCAGTGAAATATGAGGTTTGGTGAAAATGGCAGCAACTATGAGCTTACAACAGCCTCATAAGCAAGCCAACTCTTCTTTGCTTAGTGAATGTTGGCTGTATGTAGGTTTGTGTCAGATTATTTTGCTTCCATGTTGGCCAGGGATTTACACCAATGAGCCAAAACATTTCGACCACTCGCAAATGAAGCGAATAACATTAATTTACCTCGTAACAATGGCGCATATCAAGGTGTGGGATATATTAGACGGTAAGTGAACAGGTTCTTGTAGCCAGTGTTTTGCAGCGGCGAGTTTCCACCAACAGAGGTCAGATAAGGGACAAACCACGAACCGGAAACAAGGTGTTGAGGGATGTGCTGGAACTAGTCGCATCCACATCGGCTCCACCCCACAGCTTACAGGACTGAAAGGATCTGCTGCTAAAGTCTTGGTGCAAGATACCACAGGGACCTTCAGAGGTCTTGTAGAGTCCATGCCTTGGCAGGTTGGAGCTGTTCTGGCGGCACGGGAAGGACCAACAGCATATTACACAGTGGTGGTCATAATGTTTTGACTCATCCTAGTAGCTCTCGAGTGAAAAACAAATCAACTCCCGATTCAATTAATGTTAAATTTTATCCTGAGGAAAATATTCAGATTCCACCATGTTTGCTCTCTGTACCCAGAACCTCCATCTTTCGTGGTGCCACCACAGCCGGTGGATGCAATGCCAGGCTCTAACGTGACTTTCTCAGCCATGGTGAAAGGCAGCGCCCCCCTCAAACTGAAGTGGTTCAGAGGAACAAAGGAAATGCTGGCTGGACAGGGCTGTGATTTCTCCCTGAAGGATAACCAGGTTATTTTGGAGCTTTTCAACGTGGTCAGCTCTCATGCTGGAGAGTACACATGTCAGATCATTAATGATGCTGGAAAGGAAAGCTGCCCAGTTAATCTCACTGTCAAAGGTCAGTCTGACGTGAAATTATATTTATCTTCTATTATCCCATGAATCAAAGTTTAGTGTGTATTCTTGTTATTTTATTTGGTGTGTATGTTATATTACTGCATTCATTTTTATTGATGCATTAATATGTGAGCAGCCTTTTGATGTAGCTGGTTGAGTTGGACTTAATTACTGAACAGGGTCCACTTGGGTCATGAAAATTGATTAATTATATTAATGGGATACTTGGTGTTTGTTTATTCTTCAACTGGTGTGATTGGAAAAAGGTACTGAAATGCATTCTCTGCAGTATTAAAAAAAGTTTGAATTTAATTTGGTGAACACTGCAGCCCTGTTTTAAGGTCTCTTCTATGAAAGTCAGAATGTAAAGTAAATGATGGTGCAAAATTCTATCCTCATTTACTGATTGAAGTGCTCAGTATAATCCCAGTCAGTGACTGAGGAAGAAATATGGGTTCTGTGAAATGCGGGACCGTCATATATAGTGTGCTGGTCCTCGATCAGGGCTTATCACTGGCAAGTGGTCATAGTACAGGAGTGATAATCTTATAGTGGGAAAGAAACAGTGACTGGTTGGTTCCACCTCGTCGGGATCAAAAAATGTACCTTTCGATCATTGATCGAACATTGATGTTAATCAGTCGAGTACTTTACTAACAAGTACTGACAAAAGATTTATCGGAGCAGATTCAGTGTTTTTCTCTAATAATGTCCTTTTTCTAATATAAACTAAAGGATTTTTTTGATCATGTCCCTCAGAGCCAGCAGCCTTCTCCAAGAAGCTGAAGGACGTATCAGTTGAGAAGGGAAAACCTTTAGCTCTGGAGTGTACGTACACTGGAACTCCAAAGATCACAGTGAACTGGTTCAAAGACGGCCAGCAGATCTTCGCTTCTTACAAATACAACATCACCACGACTGAAAGCTCCTGCATCCTGGAGTGTCTCAGTACTGACGACAAGGAGGCCGCAGGAAAATACAGCTGCGAAGTGTCCAACGATGCTGGAAAGGACACATGTGAGGCAGCTGTGTCCATCCTTGGTTAGTTCAACATGTCTTTTTCAACATGAGCCTGATCTCTTGATTTAAATAAGATTACTTAAAAAGTCAGCTCAGTTGTGAGAGCTTTTACTGTTCTGAGACAAACTCATGTCGCAACCTTTTGAATGCCTCTGCATCTATTTTAAAGTTATGTCCACTGCTGTAATTAGCCTAGCTTAGCTCAGTTTTTAGATCTCTAAGGGATGAGTAGCAGCTCCACTCAAAGCCACGAAAGGTCTTAAAAGATAATGGTGCAGGTTGTAATTTGTGTTTTTCTGAAGTTGGTATCAACTGATGAATTCAGATAAAATCAAAATGTCCGGTTCTGTTTCTGTAATTATACAGTCACTGAGATAAACTGAGCTGGGCCCCTTTTGGGTGTGAGACAGCCCTGGACACTTCCCATTGAAAAGTTTAGGGAAGTGGCTGTGTTGCTACTTTTTAATGGAAGTCAAGAAGCTAACTCATTGTAAATTTACCAGTTAGTTCTCAACCTTAAAGCCTCCTCTACCAAAAACCAGAGACATAATGTTTGAAAATATTCCCAGTAAAGCAAAAAAATCACCCGTGTAGCTGGTCCTGTTACATTTTTGATTGCAGTGTCTTTGACTGACTTCTGCCCCCTGTGGCCAGTGTTGCCAGATTTCACTTAAACAAAGTAGTACAATCAGAGCCTCGAATGTTCAGTCGTCATCCAGTGGCCCAATTTTTTAATTTCAAATGTCAGATGAGGCTTTCATCCAACTTTATTTATTATACTATCTTTTCTAGCAAAAAATGAACACAATTTGAGACTCAGTTTTCAAGAAAACCTAAAGACCGCAACTATATTCTGCTGATAGCATCTGAAATATAATAAAGCACAATATTCATGGACCAGGAGTGTCCATGAAACGACAATGTAAGGAGGTAAAGTACAGCAAGGGTCACACTGTCACGTTTTGTTTTCTATATGCCTCATTAACACTGAGGTAAGTTCACTGCTCCAAAACTACTGCTGTCAGATGACCAGGGGGAGCACTGCACCAAACTCATTCAGACTGTTTTGATGCACTCACACAAACAGCAGAGCATTTATCATTATTAGAGTACATTAAGCAATTAATGTTATATTTTTTTAGGCCAGTTCTGTGCATTAAGACACATTAACGGGCAACGAAAGAACAGTAAGAAGCTCCTTGCTTAAAAATAAAAAGTGAACTTATTCACTAAAGCTTCTGATATATAAATAAAACTGCACACGGAACAACAATGAAAAGCAATGTAGCTGTACAAAAACATGCAGATGAAATATAAAAAACCCTTTTAAAATAAGATTTCCATGGGTTTGTAACACGCTTGGCGGGAAGAAGGATCCTCAAAAATGCTGTCCTGAGACAGCGACACCACCACCGTGTTGCAAGACTAAGCAAACTTTTCTTTACTCCGGAGGATAAAAATTGATCTGAGCCGTTTACACCTCTGAAAAGTTTGGATTTATATTCCAGAAGTTTTCATACTGTGAGGGAGGAGCAGAGGGAGAGAAGTGAGACAAATATACCGTGTGAGGTGAAATAGACAGGTGTATACAGGTGTTTTAAAAACAAATGGAAGTTAGTTGTTGTATTTTGGCAGCTGATCCACACGACCAACAGCTGCAGCAGCAGAGACAAATAAGGTAGGGCACCTTAAAACCCTTAGTGCCGGACTGCAGCAATTCTGGTCAAAAGTTCGAGTCCTAACTCACAGATATGATTCACATATTTCTAGATTCAGTGTGACTTAGAAAAAAGAGGCTGCAGAACTTGCCTATGAAGCATCGTGTTTTTAAGTTTCCTTCAGTATCACAGTGATCCATGGAGATTTGTCTGTACATCCACGGCTACACTGCAAACAGGAGCTGCTAATTAGATAATCCGGCATACTTCATTTTCCAAAAAGTAAACCAGTTTAGGCTAAAAAAAACAGAGCAAAATGGGGCTCAAGTTGTAGCAACATTATACTATTACATCTGTTCATGTAAGTGAATTCTTTTAGTGTAACATTATCCAAAAAACTTTGTAGAAAATATGTATTGAATATAGACTGCTGGACAATAATAACCTCTCTAAATAAAATGAAAACTTTAGCTACTCTTAAGGTGATTGGGCGGGTTCTCTGATTGGTCTACTCGTAGCCAGTTTAAACGACGCACTACCTGTGACCAGCGGTCACGTTTCTGGTTTGCTTCAATCGTTTGTGTCTGTGACCGCAGAGCCGCCGTACTTCGTCGAGTCTCTGGAGCCCATGGAGGTGACCGCTGGAGACGCCGTGTGTCTGAAGTGTCAGGTGGCGGGCACACCCGAGATCAAGGTGGCCTGGTTCAAAGCCGATGGCAAAGTCCGGTCCAGCCCCACCTGTAAGTTGGAATATTTAAAGGGTGTCGCCTGTCTGAAGCTCAGCAAAGCCACCAAGGCCGACATCGGAGAGTACACCTGCAAGGCAGAGAACCGGATCGGTTCCGCCAGCTCCTCCTGCAGACTCAATGTGCTAGGTGAACACCTGGTTTTCCCACTCTCTAAACTACTGCCTTTACATCTGTGTCATTTAAAAGTTTGTGTTTTTCTCAAAAATGTGTATTTTTACATAATTAAACAAAGTTATTTCGGTATCTTATCACACAAAGCAAGGCTCATACTGCTTATCTCTAAAGCAGTTGTTTAATTTCTAAGATAGAAATTGAAATGTTAATCTATTGGAAATAATATTTATTTATAGTATTGTAAAATATGTAGAAAAGTAAAGAACCTTTTTAGATCAGATATCATAGACTGTTAATCAAAAAGGCCCAAAAACCAGTCAAACCTTTAGCTGACACCATGCATGAGGAGTAAGGACACTGAAAAAGTTACTGTCAGTGGTGGAAGAAGTATTTGGATCTTAAGTGAAAATACAATACAACTCGGTAAAAAAGCTCCATTCCAAGTAAAAGTCCTGAGTTGAAAATTGTACTTAAGAGTAGGTAAGTACTCTTAGCAAAATGTACTTAAAGTTTTAAAAGAGAAGGTACTCACTGGAGTAAAATTAGCCCCTTGAGTGGCGTACTGTCATATGTTATATTAGGAGATAATTATTGTCGTTGCATTAATGTGTAAACAGCGTTTTACTGTTGTAGTTGGTGAGAAGCTGGAGCTCGTTTTGACTAATACATGTACTGTGAAAAAATACTGTAAAATATACTGCAATGTAAAGTCATCATCTGGAACTGTAAACAGATAAATATAGTCAAAGTATAAAGTAGCATATAATGGAAATACTGAAGTAAAGTATATGCACCTCATATTTTTACTTCAGTACATACCTGAGTAAATGTACTTAGTTACATTTCACCACCGGTTACTAAAAACTTTTCAGCTAGATTTCTGCCATTCACCGTCCTGTCTTTACCTTCTCCAGAGGCCAAAACGCCACCGTCCTTCCCCAAGAAAATCACCAGCCTGCAGCAGACGGAGGGTCAGCCGATCAGGTTCGAGTGCCGCGTCGCCGGCTCGTCGCCCATCGAGGTGTCGTGGCTGAAAGACGGCGAGCCTCTGAGGCAGGGAGACGAGTTCTCTATGCTGTACGACGACAACACAGCTGTGCTGCAGATCAGCCACAGCGAGATGAGGCACTCTGGCGAGTACGCCTGCGTGGCCACCAACAGCGTGGGCTCGGCCTCCTGCAGAGCCAAGCTCACCCTACAAGGTCTGTGAAGCATGAGAGCGTTACCGATTGGTTTCACGATCGTGGTTTAAATACTGCAGGAGGTTTAGGAAATAAACTGCACGACTCTCCGTCTGGGTTTACAGCAGACTTTACGGTTCTGTTGTCAAAGACATAAATATCCTCCTGTTTAGTTTGAAACAGAATTTCTCAACCTTCAAAATTACCTTCAAGTCACTTGTCGTCATATTAGTTGGTGGGATTGGAAAAAAAAATGGTAAAAAGGCAGGGTGTCATCAACACAACACAACTAGACTACAATAAAGAAACGAAGAAGAGTGGACTAAAGAAAGCGGGATTTTGATTGGCTCTATTTATTTTAGCAGACGACAGCGATCAATGAAAGAAAACTTAAAGCTTCCAGAGGCTGGTACCGCTTTGTGACAGCATTAAATGTGTCAGTTGTAGACCTCCTGAGCTCATCTGGGGGGTCCCGACCCAGAGGTTGAGAAACTCTACCCTAAGAGTTGGGTGAGACTCGTGTACGTGGTGTGATGTGTTTTGGTTAAAGCACTGAGAGGTGGTAAATAACAACAGCTTAACTTGAGAATGACTGATGTTACCAGAGCTTTTGTCCGACAGCGTGAAGCTGTTTGTCGCTCAGACTGTTGAAACATTTCATCTAAAGATTTGTTCTTGTTGTCGTCTTATCTTCTTCCCGCTCTAACATGGACCTGCAGAACCAAGATACCCTCCGGTCTTTGACAGGAAGTTGTCACCACAGGAGGTGACAGTAGGTGACAGCATTGAGCTGGAGTGTCACATGAACGGCTCTGTCCCCATTAAAGTCACATGGTCCAAAGACCATAAAGATATTCGCTCTGGGGGCAATTATAAGATCAGCTGTGTGGATAACACGCCCCACCTGACCATTCTGAAGGCAGATAAAGCCGACACGGGGAGATACTTCTGCCATGCCTCTAATGACATGGGGAGGGACTCTTGTTCCTCCGAAATCACTGTCAAAGGTATTTTAACCTGGGCCACACTCAAGTCATCTCGGCCCCCTCTTCTCAAACACTCCAGCCCCGTTCCAGGGCGTTTCTTTGTGTGGGAAAAAGACAACCTTCCTCTCCTAATGTCACTTCCGTCGCTTTTTTTCAGAGCGTAAAAACCCCCCGGTGTTCACCAAGAAGCCCTCGGAGAACATCGAGGACACGGAAGGCAAACTGGTGAAGATCGAGGGCCGAGTCTCCGGCTCGCAGCCCATGTCTGTCAGCTGGTTCAAAGACGACACGGAGATCCACAGCTCCACCAAATACGACATCAGCTTTAAGAGTAACGTGGCCGTGCTGTGCATTAAGAGCAGCCAGGTGAGCGACAGCGGCAGGTACTCCTGCCAGGCCTCCAACGAAGCTGGAAGAGCCTCCTGCGACGTCGCTGTGGGCATCTTGGGTGGGTTCAATTTACAAAGTTTACATCGTTACAGCAGGACTTGGACTTAATATAAAACAAATATTGTATATACTGTAGTGACGACGTGATCAGTTGACTAATTGACTTGTCAGAATGAATCATTTGAGTATTTCATCAAGGGTTACAAATGGATTCTGTGATCTAAACATAAAATCTTATAACTTGGGATAGTTTCCTTGTAATTAGTTTTAAGGTTTAATTAGTTGGATGATGAGATCTTTATGTATTAGCATCACATCTAATTACAAAATCTAAACAAATGTGGATCTCATAATTATGTGATCTGTTTTGACAGATCAAATTTTGTGATAATGTCACATATCTAATAATTACAAGAAATAATATCTCGAGACGTTTATCACATAATTATTAGATATGGATCCAGTAATTGTTAGATCATATATGTGATAGGTTTTATTTTGTAATTACGGGCTGCTTTCTTTTGATGAATTCCGTTTGCTTTTCTAGAAAAAACTGTCTGAAATTTTTTTACCCAAATGGTCAGTTGGAAAGGTTGTAGAGCTGGTTCATGTTTGACCTGCTGTGTTTGCAGTTTTACAGATTATAATGGACACTTCAAGTTCTGCAAATCACTGGCCTAGACGTTTGCTTGTGATACCTCCAGGACTACAGTTTTTCTTAACATGTTTTTACCATAGTCCATGTCTTATCTCCCCTGCAGAAGCCAAGAAGCCTCCAGTCTTCGATGTCCCCCTCAAACCGGTGACTGTGAACGGAGGCGAGAAGGTGAGCCTCAGGTGTCACGTCTGCGGGTCTCCTCCTCTGAAGATCCAGTGGATGAAAGACAGGAAAGACCTGATTTCGGCCGGCAGCACCAGAATCAGCTTCTCTGACGGGACGGCCTGCCTGGAGATCAGCGCGGCCTCCAGACACGACGCTGGCGATTACCTCTGCAAGGCCACCAATGACGCCGGCAGCCAGTTCTGCAAGGCCAAAGTCACCGTGAAAGGTGAAAACTGTGAAAACACAGTTCACTAGTACCTTGATTTTCTCTGACCATATCTCTCAAGGTTATAACACTTAGCCTCCCTATTTATTTTTTCTTAAAGAGCAGTTTTTAATTAGAGCCATGTAATTTGTCTCTGTTATGTTTCTCCCATTTTGTCTACTGACTTTTCTGTTTAAGTGTTTTACTTCTCTGGTGCCTCACTGTACGAAACGACTAATTGAGTACCTGATAAAAATGTCATTCAGACTAAAATCGCTAGATTTTCAAATGTGTTTTTATGGACACTGTTGAGAGACAATAACTAATAATTCATAATCAATTGACCAACCCTTCTACTGTACTATTATGTTTTACTGTTCCTGTCTGGAGATCAAACATCTCCACCTGGTGGACACTTTAAGTCATTAAATGTTTTTGTGAAGGAGTGCGACACTGGGCCTCACACAAGCCCCACGAGTAATTTAAGAGAAGTTGTGGCATTCATCACTTTTCTCCTACTTAAAATGTTCTCAATGGTGTGAACGAAACGTACGTGGGATCCAGACCTGACCACGGAGAGAACAATGCTTTTATTAATCATGAACCACTTTGCTTTGGAAACCATTCCTTCTTTATGCCTGTCGCAGCACAGCCCTGCTCTGATGACACCTCGTCGGCAGCTGTATTAACATTATTGCAGTGTTTTGGATCGTCCTCTAATAGGGCTAGAGACACTACTAAATTTGTTATCTTTTTGTCTGTTGATTTGTTCGTGAAACTCTCCTTTTTACTCTCAGCGACATTTTTGTAAATTACACTTTCTCACAAACAGCAGCCTAATATAACAGTTTGAGGGGCATCAGTTATGCTAATGATCAAAAGTTATGAGCGCACACTGCAGGCTCACGAGGAGCAAAGTAAAGCATGACAAGTCGGTAGAATCCAGCATAGAAAATAAAATGAGAAAAACAATGACGTCAGATATGATCTGTTCAGATATATTTCCCCACTGGAGCTTGTATAGATAGGATTGCTTTCCACTGTTTTCCTAATCAGTATTTAACTGGATTTCACTTGGATATGTTTGTTTAAAACCTAATGAGAACTGTACTGCAGCTTACTGTGTAGCCACATGTACAGACTCTGTTGTCGTATCTTTAAAAGTTGAACAGGGGTTTACCTGTGATCACCTTGAACCAAGTCTTTCTTGGAAACGGTATTTTTGTTTGTAAATGAAAATGTTTTGTAAAGTTGTACCGTGTTGTTGTGTTGCAGAAAAACCAGGAGCAGCACCACCTCCTGCTGAAGCTCCAGCTGCAGTTTCAACCAAAAAACTGGACAACCTGTTCTTCATCGAGGAACCCAAAACTTCACACGTCACTGAGAGTGAGACACCTAACCTATGCATAACACACAGCATATGCTGTACATGATGCACACCACACAACTTGTGGTGGAGATGTTGAATTTATGATCAGACTACTGTTGTCCTAACCTTCCACCTGATGTTCCACAGAGGGCACCGCTACCTTCATCGCAAAGGTGGGCGGCGACCCCATCCCCAGCGTGAAGTGGATGAAGGGGAAGTGGAGGCAGATCACACATGGTGGGCGGATCTCCCTCGAGCAGAAAGGCCAGGAGGCCAAACTCGAGATCAGAGAGGTGACCAAGTCGGACTCAGGTCAGTACAGGTGTGTCGCCTCCAACAAGCACGGAGAGATCGAGTGCAGCGCCAACATGCGCGTGGAAGAAAAGAAAGAGCTGGCGCTTCTCGAGGGAGACCTCCGAGCCAAACTGAAGAAGTGAGTTTATCGGAGACTGTGTCATATGTTTCTGTCAGCACACAATCATACATGGTTTAGGCAGATATTGAAATATTCTTCAATCCATCTGCACTCCTGTCTTTTGTCTAAATTTACGGTCATTTTTAATCTCTAAACCCTGCTGGACCCTCTGGTGTCTCCATCTTTACAAACTCATGATGACTCATTTGTTTTGTTCTCAGGACGCCATCAAAGCAGAAGAGTCCACAAGAGGAGAAGGACATTGATATTGTTGAGCTTTTGAGGAACGTTGACCCCAAAGAGTACGAGAAATATGCCCGAATGTATGGAATCACCGACTATCGTGGCCTGCTGCAGGCCATCGAGCAGCTGAAGAAGGAGAAAGCTGAAGAAAGTGGAAGACCGGTAACAATCAGCGCCAGTCAGCCTCAGTCAGCGCCTCTGGGTGTCTGTAGACGTTGTGCTGATTAATGTTGTTGGTGTTGACAGGAACTGGAACGTGGAGACAGAGAATCTGATGAGGACATGGCCCGACTGGTGGCTGACCTGCAGAAGAGGATGGAGCGGACAGAGGTCTGGGGACATTTACTGTTTTTCTGGGGATCATCAGGCGAACATGTACATGCATACACCTATGCAGATGCTGCGTAACAACAAATTTGCACAAACAAAATGGAAAAAGTGTTTTTTCTTCCAGGCACAAACTCAGGCAGGCTTTTTGCTTCCCTTTGCACTCTGACGGATCACTTGATAAATTTTAAGTTTGGAGTTTTCATTTTCAGCACCTTTTTTCTGATTCATTCATGACTCATACTGATACAGGTACATACTGTATATAAAACATTATTATAGGTTGCTGTTGTCAGTATGAGTCAAGGTTTCACACCGATATTTAACTAAACCACCAGAGATAGCCAGATAATCAGCCAGTTTCTGTGTAGGATTGATTAAAAATTCAAATATACTCTATAGCTCAGGAAAAGTATTATCCCTGGGGTGGGGGCTGAAATATGACAGGATTAACATCACTGACCAGAGCAGGTGATTTTAAAATCACCACACCTCCCCGCAGACAGAAATCGAGTCTGAATGGGGTTTAAGTGTTTATAGTACGATAACATTGGTGTTTTCTGTCAGTAACGTAGACTACAGAGAGTTAATTCTCTTGTCGCTACTGCAGCCTGTCACCGTGGTGAAGGACATCTTCGATCAGTCCGTCCTCACCAACAAGGAGGCACTGTTCGAGTGCGAGATCAAAATCAACTACCCAGAGATCACCCTGTCCTGGTACAAGGGCACACAGAAACTGGACACCAGCGACAAGTATGACATCAGCATCAGCGGTGATCGCCACCTCCTCAAGATCAAGAAGTGCCAGTCGTCTGACCAGGGCAACTACCGAGTGGTCTGTGGACCACACATCTCCAGTGCCAAGCTCACTGTCATGGGTCAGTACTGATACTGTTCACATGCACCTGTACAACATCTGTTAGTGACATAATATCGTCACAGCTGGACTAAACCTGTCATTTCCAATGGTACTCCGTCCACGTTTTTCAAGGATTTAACAAAAACTGTTCATAAAAGGCAACTGAGGCAACGTTATAATCTAAGTAGCAGAAGAGAGTCACACTAGGTTAAAACTTATGTTAGATTTTGCCTTATCATACTTCTAACATTTGGACTAACTAGCTCTACACTGGAATAATAGAACAGTGTTATTTCTTTATGTCCATGGCTGCTACATGGATCATCAACTGGTGAGGATGATGATGTTTTAGCTGAGACCTGTTAGCTTTAGCCTCAGTCTGTTAGCTTAATAGCGATCGAGTGCAGATTTAAGACTCTTTTACAACTTTCTCGTTTAAAAACGAGTCAGCTGGACACATAAAAAAGTGGAGCTAATGTTAGCTTCTTTAGCTAATAATTAGCTAATATTTTCCGTACAGTCGTTTGTCCCTCAGCTAGAAATGAGAAGCTGCTTTTTTCCACTTTTTGCCTGAGATCAAGGACTCGTTGCTTCATAAATTATGACAAAATTTGACGGTAATCGTTAGCGTGTTTACATGCTTACTATTATCCAGGCTATGATTGGGGTTTTGGAGGCTCCTGGTTATGTGCTACACATTTAAACACCATATCCTGGTTTCAGAAACCTTGCTAAGTCCTTATCCTGGTTTTGAGTAACCTGGATGTGCTACCTGGAGTACTCTGATCGAAACCAGGATCTTGTGACATGTAAAACCCCTGATCCTGGTTTCTGAACATTCTGTTTTAGTACAGACCATAGTGGGAGACATGGGGAGAAATCAAGAGACACCTGCAGATGATCAGAAACCTGGATAATGTTATAATCATGGAATCAGGGATATGAATGACCAGGCTTTTCATGTGAACGCCATATCCAGAATATGATCAAAACCAGGGCTGTTCAGTCATTCAAACTCCCTATTCACTTGACAGATCACTGCACTGTTCGTGCCTCCAACCTGGATTCGTCTGTATACAGACACTTGAGGACTGAAAAAACAAAAAACAAAACATAGGCAAACTTGAGGACCTTTGGTCAAATGACTTTTTATGATGAAAATACTGAGCTTTTTCACACACTCTGGTTTGCTTAAAGTTGCATTAATCTAATTTTTTTGGCCACTTGTGGGCAGAAAAACTGCACAGAAAGCTGAAGAACACAACATTTGACATAGTTTTATCACCATAGGGCAAATGTGTTGGGCAAACAGCTGCCTGTTCCTTTACTCTGCCTGTTTGTGACTTGATTCATTATCATTTAGGAAATAATGTAGAGGAGCTTTAAGTGTATCTGAAGCATCAATAAAATGAATCCCTGTAAGCAGCTTATGTACATTTTCATTTTATTTTTAACTTTGCAACTCATTTCTTCCCACTTTTGGATGCTCATTGACCTCTAAACCCTCCTGACAGATGCTGTTTTTTCTTTGTTGTGTTTTTTCTTTCAGAAGCAGAGGTTGAGAAGCATCTGCAAGACACATCGGGTAAGGAAGGGCAGTCGTGTACTCTGTCTTGTCAGTTGTCCATCCCTAATGTAGAGGCTCAGTGGTTTAAAAACGGCAAGCAGTTAGACATGAAGGGCAGGTACACGTCTGAGGTGAAACACAAGGTTCAGAAGCTTCTGATCAGAGACCTGAAGCCTGAAGACCAGGGTCGATACAGCTGCAGATACCAGCACCTGGAGTCCTCCGCCGACCTCTGGGTGGAAGGTTTGTACCTGGAAACCCTCCTTCTAAACGTGGTGGATGTACTGCCCGTTTACTAACCTCTTTCGACTCCTCCCATCAAACTTTATGTTGAGACTAATGTTGGAGATTTGGATTTTGCCCTCTTTTTTTCTCTTTCTTCTGGGATTTGTCTTCCTCTGTCTTAACATTCGTTACTTCTCCCCTGGATTATCTTGCAAAAACGTCCGCCATAATCTCATTCGTTGTCTTCTTACATCTGTCTTGACTCAAATCCATCCTCCCCCCAACAACCAGTCATCATAACTGTCCCATAAACATTCCTTTGATCATCATTTCTAACCATGTGGATGTTGTGTCGATAAAAACTACCATTCAGCTGTTGTCATACATTCCCAGATGTGATGCCAAACAAGTTTACCCATTCACGTCTTTATCTGTTTTAGCTGAACAAATTCATTTCACCAAACGCATCCACAACGTTGAAGTCAACGAGCTCCAGTCTGCCACCTTTGAGTGTGAGGTGTCCTTCGACAATGCTATCGTTTCATGGTACAAAGACACCTGGGAACTGAAAGAGAGCCCTAAGTACAACTTCACAAGTGAGGGCCGAAGACATTTCATGGTCATCCGAAACGTGACCATTGAAGATGAAGGTGTGTAGAGAGCCATCGAGCCCCAAAGGCCCGTCACAAAGCCCTGTAGATTTTTTTTTCCCTAAGTGTTCATGACTTGAGTGTTAAACGTCTTCATTACTAATTCCATGTAGGCGTGTACTCAGTGATTGTGAGGTTGGAGCCCAGAGGAGAGGCTAAGAGCACAGCTGAGCTTTATTTGTCTGGCAAAGGTACAGTTCCTAGTCAGGCGGCACCTTTTATGCTTCTGTTCAGTTTTTATCTGTTTTAGTGTTTAACACCTTTTTCACTCTTCCCCCTTTCCACAGAAATTGAATTAGCAATGGTGCCCTGTGGTAAGTATTTTATTTTCTAGATGAAAAACTTGAATCTAGCAGGGACATTTCAGAAAATCCTCTTGTTGTCAGGTCAGAAGCTTAACTAAGCACAGAGACTGGAAACTGCTAGCCATCGTACCTACAACCACCTAGCATAATCAAAGTTATGTTTACGGCTGTTCATAGTTATGGAAGGTACAAAAGTTTGGATATCCAGAATTTTGCTAGTTGTGTGCAGTTAACTGATGAATATAATGTCCCACAAACGGGGCAATCTTTTTGTCCTTTGTTTTGTGTTTAGCGTTATTTAGGGTTTTTTTTTTTTGTGAGTACAGACATGTTGTCTCTTAAATAATAATCCTTTTATGTCTGGTTTTGTTATGTACAGTATGTAAAACTTTTAGTCTTGTGATTCATGACAAAATTTCGTAAATCTAAAAGTAGAAATACCCAACATCATGCTAGCTACAAAAAGAAAACACAAACAGTTAGCATATCCAGCATTATGCTAGTCATTAGAGTTGTAAATTATACGACATCATGTTTACAGCTATTTGATGTTGGAAAGCACAATTTAGAAATCAAACATTATGCTAAGTATTCGTGATTGACTGATGCTACAAACTCTTATTATATCAGTTATACTAACTATTTGTAGTTGACTGATGTTATGGCAGCTACAAATAGTTAGCATATCCAATATTATGTTAACCCTTTGTAAATGACTGATATAATAGTTACAAATAGTTAGTTAGTTACGGCACTGCCATGAACAGCATCTAACACACTGTTTCATCCTTAGTTTTTTTTTTTGTGTTTAGTGTTATTTAGCGTTTTTCCTATTGTTTGTTTTTTGTGTCAGTATGTGAAGATATGTTGTTGCGTAAAAATGTTGAATGTCTAGTTGAATGTGTTTGCTTCGATGGGTAGCTGTATGTGTAGCTGTTTGCTTTGTGATACAAGACAAATTTCAGATAAATAAGTGAGTTGTGCATCTAAAATTATGAATAACCCAAATTATGCTTGGTGGTTATAGTTGGTCAATGTTAGAGTAACTACAAACCATTAGCATATCCACTCTTAGTAAACAGATGTTACAGCAGCTTCTTAATTAGCCTGTGTGATTAAAATAAATAGATACATAAAATGAACACAAAGACTGGAAGCAGGAGAAAATCTCTAGCTGATGTAGCCACAAACAGCATAATCATAATCAGCATTATGTTTGGTCTCATATAGAGTTGCTCTATCTCGTAACATTGACCATTTTCAGTCGATGTTATGGTAGCTTGGTTAATGTTATGGTAGCAGTGCGATCTATATTTTATACCCTCCAACAACTCTGGCAAAAGCTGCGAAGCAAGAGGATTTTGCAAAATGTCAGACTGTCAACTGTTAATATTATGTTTTTTTAATACTACTGTACATGCAGTCCTTGCTGTTTTATGGTAGTTTCTTTAAAATAAAGTTTCGGTATGAACCGTATTCTATATTCTCTAGATGTCCCAGACTCCTCAGTTCAGAGGCCTGAAGTGCCCTCATCAGTGGCAATTCAAGGTAAGAGTGGAATCAGAAGTAGTTAACTTTGAAATTCATTTATCAGAAAGCTTTTTTTATAAGTTAATTTCTCAACGTGATTTTAGACCTAATTCCATAACCGCAAAATGTGTGTTTGCCGTACAGTTTCCGGGAATCTGATTCAGTAAATCTTTATGGATCTCTGGCTAAATTCTTGAATCTAAAGACGCATATTAAACATCACAATGAAACCAACATATTTTTTGTCTTTTAAAGAATCTGCTGAATTCTATCATTATGAAGAAGAGATTAAACATAGAGGTATTTAATGTGTGTTTTTATTCTTCATCTGTTTACGTCCTCCACCCAGATGAGATTTTACCAAAAACTGATTAACAACAGTTTAACATTAAAATGATAATCTTTGTCACAGATCTTTGGACATTTACAGTGAAAAAACACATTTAATTTTTCCGTTGTAATCTCACACCTCACTGACCATCAAACTAATCCATATTTGTCATCATAAATTGAAAACTCTTGTGTCTTTGTTCTTAATAATGGAAACAAAAAATACATTTTTGTTTTTTCAAGAATCAGCTGAATATACATATCACTATGAAGAGGAGATGGAGGTGGAGCAAAGAGGTACAACATGTATTTCTTCTTTTTCACTCTAACTTCATTCTCTTCATCATCATCAAACCATCTGAGCAGACTTGGGAAAAACAGAAAATAAAATAATTCTCACAAAATTGCAGGACCAAAGGGATTTTGATCAGGGACGGACCAAAATTATATGCATATATATATATATATACATATACACAGTATAAACACACACATAAGACTGTTATAGACCATATATTTAAGGCATAAATATACTTCATCAAGAATGACATCAAATTATATGTGTGTGTGTGTGTGTATATAAAGAGCTCAAAGTGTTGTGCTGGAGGAGGATTTTCCACAACCTGGCAACCCAAAAGTTGTTCTTATTAATGTCTCATGACTGATCTGTAAGGCTTTAAAGGGGCAATATGTAAGTATATTAGTTTAAAAATGAAATAAGATCATCAACAGAATGTGAAGAAATAACAGTTTTGACCTTATGTCAGAGGCGCCCGTGTATCATGTTGCAGATATCTACTGAAGTTAGCATGCTAACCAGCTAGCCCTACCACTTTGTGCCTCAAGAGGCGATAGTGAGTCACTGTAGCATCCGGTCTGCCCTCAGTCCAACATGAGAGGACAAGTAGTCGCTGTGAGTAGGTTATAAACCCGCGTTGCAGTCGCCCCCTCTCGGCGACATTCCTCCATCTTTTGGATGCTGCTGCTCCAGCTGCTCCAGCTGCTCTTCCCTCTCCCTCACCTTCCTCTACACCCGCCACCACTTCATCCTCCCCGTCTCTGCGACCGGGCAGACCGGGCGTGAAACCGTCGTCGTCAGCCTAACAGTAGCCAAAGAACAGCCAGCCTGTGTGGCACAGGGGAAGGGGAGGGGGGAGGAGGGACCTTACAATACGGATGGACACCCCAATTCTCTGGTAATATGGTGTCCCCTATTGGTTCGGAGTATGAATTCAACAGATGGCCAATTCTTACACATTGTACCTTTGATAAATTATTTATTAGCCAATAATAAAGCCATTAATTACAATTTATGAACCCCTTATAAATGGCGCCTAATCTGAAAGTGATACCAAAATAAGAAATCGTTTTCATTTTCTATCAAAACATGGACAAGTGAACAACCAATACTCGAGTTTGGGTTTCATATGTCAAAGTTCTGTCCTTGCTAATACTAATGAAGTCATTTTTAAGGTCACTTCAAGCACAATTAAAGGTTTTTCCAGATATGAATTTACCCCAATTTGCCCCATATGTTCATCATAACATCATCATCGTATCATCTGACACATCTCTGCTTTGTAGAGGTTGTTTTTATTGCTAACAAGAAGGCAAATGTAGATTTCATATAAAAGTCTTTGTCCTGTTGATTTTACATTTTCTTGTTTGATAGTTTTTGTCTGACATTTTGGGTGCGTTCTTCTTTTTTCACTCTTTAACAATCATCCCATCTTCCATCTCTCCATTACACACTCACTAACCTCCTGCCGCCATTTCACAGTCAAGAGTCTTTAATCTTGTCGATCTGGAAAATTAAATCTAGCTGAGTGACTGTAGCTTAACCAGGAAATCTAAACTCACTGAAATAGTTTAAATCTGTCCAGGCTAAAACTTGAGGTTTGTGGAACAAATTTCAAATCTGTGTGAAGTCTGAGTTTTGCTGATGAAAAACAACAACAACAACCAACAGCGAGGCAACTTTATTAATACAGCACATTTTAGACACAAGGTAAACACTTCACATACTGTAAGTTCGCTGACGATAAAACAACTGCATACAAAAGTGAAAGAAACAAACAAGTTGGTAACATTTTCTTTTACAGGACTGTAGTTTCAGATTCTTGTCTTAATAACTTCCAAGAAGAAGAAGAGACAGTGTAGAAATGGTGGATTTTCAATTCATTAGTTCCAACAGTTGAACATACAAAAAAATATCTATAGGCAAACACACAATTCAATCTATATGTAGACTAAAGTTTCCAATAAAAAATGAATAATGATTTCATCTTTACCTGGGTTTAAATTTAACTTTTCTTTCAGTGAAATAACTGTTTTCCTCATAATTAGTACCAAATGACAAAGGTCTTATTAGGAAATTTACTGTGAAATTATTGTGAAATTCTGGACATGTAAAATAAATTGTCAAAAAATAAGACAGTAAGAGTGTTCACCAAACATATAATGACTCAAAAGATAGTGTGGGAGTATGGATCCAAGGAACCAGGATGCCTGGACGCTTAAGTATTTTTTATGCCCTTGAGAAGAGTGACACCACCTGTTACCAAAGACCAGCTGACAGCAGACAGATGGTTCACTATCTGCTTTCACCAGCAGATAATAGTGATGTAATAGTAATAGTAAACTTAATTTACTTTTCAAAACAAAGTTACAAAGTGCTTTACACAGTTGCCATAGATGTCAGACTTCATACTGATTTGAGTTGTAATTGACTTCCCAAACAGTGATCTCACGGTGAAATTGTGGCTTTTACTGTGGATGGATTATGAGACAGCGGGCCCCATGGGAACAGACATAAAACAACTGCAAACAACGCTGCCATCATAGTCGTTTTGTGGTTATTTCAATTTATTTTCCAACAAGAAAGGTTAAGTTGTTTGTTCAAACAGAGGCTCAGGCCCCGGATACCCTCTGACCCTTGGGGCAAAGCCCTGTACCCAGTAGGCCTGTTCAGTAATCCATCCATGAAATCACAGAGTATATGTTTAGAAGGGAAAGTTTAGCCAGTTGTTTTAGTCATATCTCTGGTTTTCTGAGACAACAAGACAGGGACTTTGTTAAACTGTGAAATGATGTCATGAGTTTTCGACACCAAGCACAACTGTTTGCCTCATGTTTATTGTCTTCTGTCACTTTTGTGGTCATCACACCTACAGCTGAGTATCAGAGCTGGACAGAGGAGACAGTAACACAGCAGGTGTCCACAACCAAAGGTATCAGATCAGTGTAACACACAGGAAGGACATCAGTTATCTGTCTGTTAATACTTGTGAGTTTGAGCCACTCTTAACCATGGCTCTCTCTCTCGATTGTCTTTATTGGTGAGATTTATGTTTTTTGTGGATTTTACTTTTTGTGTTCCTTTCTCTCACACTTCTTTCTTTTCTGCTTGTCCTATAATTTTTGTTCTTTTGTGTTTACTTGCCCCTAATAACCACTTGTGGTTCTTTAACTTCAGTCTGAGGTCAGATTCTTTTGGATTCTGTTTACCTCCTAAAATCTTTAATTACTTCCCTTTAAATGCCTGTGTTTAGGTAATCATTTTCCTTGCATTAAAGTTCCCTTCTAATTGGTGAACAGATCACCATATGCATCTTAAGTCCGTACTCCATGATTTTTTTCTGATTCTTTTTATGTCAAACCATGGATGCTGTATACAAGACATTATTTAAGGTGTATGTAACATGAGACAAGATTTCATGCAGCGCTGATTTTCAGAGTCCAATCCATTTGTTATGAGCAGTAATTCATATTTTAAAAGTGAGAGAAGCTACTTTCATTTCAGTATTATAGACCTCAGAAAGTTAATGTTTTCTGAAATTGATGATAATCCTGAATGTTTTCCTGTGTGTTTTTTTCCCACCAGCTGCCAGAGTTCCCCTTGTGGAGACAGTGGAGACCAAGAAAGTTGGAATGAGTGAAGAAATCCCAACAAAAGGTACAGCAGACCTTAACGTCTTCCTGCTACAGCTTTGCGCCTTATCCTGCAAATAACACAAACTTATTTGGCTGTCCTCCGCTACCAAAATCTTTGATTTTCTTGTCCTGTTCTGCTTCGTCATTTCTGTTTTTATTCCTTCACTCTTACATTTTTTGCTACAGATAGATTTGTTATTACTTCCGCCAAGGAGGTTGTGTTTTCGCCAGTGTATGTATTTGTCAGCAGGATTATGCCAAACATATTGAACCAATTTGCTCTGAATTTGGTGGAGGGATGGGACATGGGCCAGTGAAGAATCCATTACATTTTGGGGCAGATCTGGATCATTTATTATGAATTTGAATTTTTTGCCACTGCCATTCTACTAACATTATCTACTGTAGCTGCTTTTTCTTCTCTCTGTAACATTATTTTCTGCTGCGCTTCTTTGCTTCACCTGCAAATGCAAAGCATCTCTCTTTTGATGCTAACACAATCGGTGTCTTTTAAGTTCCCAAAGCTGAGAAAAAGCCTGAAGAAAAACCGACACCAGCTATGAAGGAGCCGACACCACCGAAAGGTATCAACATACCTTTGATGTTGGCATGTACCCGTTTAATAATAAATTCTTCTGTGGCTTTCCATGCTTTTCACACTTTTAATATCATCCCTGTGTATTTAATGTAATAGTGTGCGTGTGATCTGTCACTCCATAACCTCCCTTAATGTTTCTCTGTTGTGAAATTTTTTTGAAAATTTTGAAGTACTGGAGGCCAAAAAGCCAATGGAGGAAAAGGTTCCCCTAGTTTCAGTCTCAGAGAAGAAGGAAGTTCCTGCTCCCAAAGGTAGAGATGTCTGATTTCTATCATCGCTCTACTGAACATCTTCCATCTTCGCTGATGACACTGTTGACTGTACTGTCATGATGTGGTTTAACAATTGTACCGGTTTTGATTCAGTTCTGTCCCTCTCGTCATGTTTTCTGTAATTTTATGGTTTATTTTATGTTTGAATGTATCTTAAAAGAACTGGAGGAGATTGAGAAGCCTGCTGCTGCTCCCTTGATGCCTGCTGAAAAGCCTGGAGTGCCAAAGAAAGGTACTTACATTAGTTCTTCCTGTTGTTCGACCTCTTATCAAGACTTCTCAGTAGCAGCTTACTTGTGATCCCCACAATGTAGCTGTCCACTATTAATGTCTGTCTTGTCTTGATTTTATTCTGACTTTAACCTTACTTTTTGCACTTTGTAACTGGTGTTCCATCTGTTGTCATGCAGTGCTGTCGCTAATTTCACTCTACATCAGTGTGTGTCTCCCTGTTCAGTGTCATCTTACTGAACACCTCTTGATAACTCTTGATAACATACTACCATGACTTCATGCTAACATTATCCATGTCTGTGTTACCTACTTGAAGATGAGCCCAAGCCTCAGGTACCAGCAGAGCCCAAAAAAGTGGCACCTGCAGTTAAGCCTGAACCTGAACCAAAGCCCAAACCGAAAGCAGAACCTGAACCAAAGCCTAGGCCCACATCAACTCCCAAAGCAGAACCTGAAGCCAAACCTGGGAAGATTGAGCCAGAGCCTGAAACTAAGCCGGCACCAGTAAAGAAGCCAACGATTCAACCGTCCAAAGGTATTTCTTGCTTTGTTTGGATGTGTTTGTTATGTGTGTTTAAAGACTTTCACGATTGTTTTAAGTCTAACTCTGTGTCTATTTCTCTGTCTTCAAGACTAATATGTCTTTACTGTGTTTACTTAGCTTCAAGCGTGGAAGCAAATCTTTGTCTTTCTGTATGTCCTGACTTTCTTTGCTCGTATCTAAACCAATCTGAATGTTGCTTTAAGTCCCTGAAGAGGCTGCAAAACCAGAGCTGGCAAAGGTCAAAGCTGAACCGGCAGTAACCAAGCCAGAACCTGAAGCCCGAAAACCAAAGCCAGAACCAGAAAAACCAAAACCAGAGGTCCGTAAACCTGAGCCTCCTGTAGCAAAGCCAGAACCTCCTGTTCCAAAAGCAGAACCTGCAGTGATTCCCAAACCTGAACCGGCAGTGAAAACAGCTGAGGCTGAAGTGAGAGTGTCAAAACCAGAACCTCCAAAGACCAAACCAGAACCGACGGCCGCACCAAAGGAACCTCCAAAGAAAGGTATATAACATCTCTGGTTAAGGTGCAGGTCTGGAGTTTTTCTTAATTCTCTTACCTCCACCATCCAATTTTAACTCATTTGGAGTGATTTTCCATGAGTGCTTATTGACCCTTTTTATATATAGTTTAAATGTTTTTGTAAGAAAGCTCCTTAATTCTTTACCCACTGCAAACCTGGTTACTTTTAATGTATTGCCAACTTTAATTGTTTCTAATGTCTGTGATTGGGTTGGTTTGTCTGTATGTGTTTCATTATTTAATGTCACAAAACATTTCACTCTTTGCTTTGAGTCATAAAACAACAGCAACAGGCTTTTTGACTGTAAGGACTGGTACATTTTCAAATATCTGACAAATGACGTGTTCTTTTAAAGTACCAGAAGCACCAGCAAAGAAGGAGGTGGTTGCACCTCCACCACCACCCACAGTCCCACAAAAGGTGGAGAGAGAGGAAGAAGCACCACAGAAGAAGCCTGTGGCAGCTAAAGGTACCAGAAACTCAGTCGGCTGACAGTTGTCCCCAAAGCTCCTCACACTAAAATCTAAAGTCTTACACTCGTCTTAGACTCTCTTAAGCTTCTGTGGTTGTCTTTGTCTAATGCCTAACCTCTGGCTTACAGAGTTGCTGTGATGTTACGATGGGTCTGCACATGAGTTTGTCAGTTGTCAGTTTTTCTTGTCTTACACTCGATAGAGTGGTGGGTTTTGTCCATATCTAACAACATTCTTCAATTTGAATTCATTGTAAGGCTTCTAATGTATGTGAATGGTACTCTCTAAAGTTCCTGTGGATGAAAAAATACCCGAGCCTCCGAAAGCAACCAAGAAACCAGAACCTGCTGTTGTTCCTCCCAAAGAAGAGCCAACAAAGAAAGAAAAAGGTAGTTTCATGTTTCTGATGGATCTTTATCTTTCCTCTATAACAAGCCCTGGCTTTGTTAGTTTCTGTTTTGTTTCTTGTCCTTTGACTCTTTAAGTTTTGAACAAGCAGGGTTATGTTACTCAAATTACCATGATATATTTAAATATTATTTTCAAAAAAAAAAAACAACATATGTAGTATACTGTATATTGGTACCAGAATTTTATGGCCCCCAAAGGATGATTTGCATTGATTTTGGTTACTCTTTGACCCTTCATCTGGTCTCACCATCTGGCCACAATGTCCACTTCCACAAAATATAAAAGAAAATCTTACAGCTGAATTACAATAAAATGTCCTGATCTCATTCTTGCTCTGCAAAGGATGAACCCTTCAGACTTTAAGGACAGAGTGATCTTTCCTCTAGCGCCACCCTCAGGGAAATGTAGCAGCACTTCAGCAGCCCTTCAGCAGCAATTCTGCTAAAAAACAAATCATTTGAGTAACGTATTCCCTATTGTGTTTAATGTATTCTTATGTGCGCAGCAGCACACTTTTCTATTCTTTAAAGTCATGTCTTGTGCATGTTTTTGTGTCAAACCCTCTTAAAGCTTTGAAGCCCAAACCTAAACTCGTACCAGAAGAGGTGCCTGAAAAAGTACCTCAGAAGGTGTTTGATGAGGTAGTTGCGTTGAAGACTGAACCTGAGAAGCTGCCTAGTAAAATACCTGAAACAGTACCAGACAAACGGCCTCCAGGGAAAGCTGAGGTGAAGGAAAAGACTCATGAGAGGGTCCCAGAGAAATTAGCGGCACCTGAGAGGAAAATGGAGGAAATTCCAAAGATGGTGCCAGAAAAACTGCCTGAGCAGGTTCCAGAAAAACCACCTGCGGAAAAAGTGTATGAGAAGGCTCCTCCTGAGAGTAAGCCTGTAAAAGTTCCTCAGAAGGTGGCTGAAGAAAAGAGGATTCCTGATAAGAAGCCACCTAAAGAGCTTCCTGTAAAGGTTGAGGAAGTAAAACTGGAAAAGGTGTCTAAGAAACAAACAGAGAGGATCTCTGTAGAAAAAACAGTTCCTACAAATATCTCTGATAAATCATTTGAGAAGGTGCCTGAAGCTAAACTTAAACAAGAGGTCGAAGAAACTCTTTCCAAAGGTATAGCTGAGGCAGACCCTACTCTTTCTATCTTTCTTTGTATCCTCATGCATGTGAACCACCGGCAACAGTCCAGTTACAGCACTTGTTCATTTGCTTAATGGCGGTATATGGTGCACATTGCAGCACATCTAAACATACACTGAAAATGAAATCTTTTACATCAACATTATTCATTTTGATACTAATAATTATCCAAAATTGACGAAGACAAATTTATTAGATTCACTCATAACGTGCGCACACAGCGAGAGGACCAAAGGCTTGAAGTGAAGTGATTTTGTCCTACAAAAATGTTACAAAAGCTGTCCCCTGCGTTTGCCATTCTTAATAACTATGTATCAAACTCATGGGCTGTGTCTTTATCTTTACTGGCCTCCATTCTGTCCATGGCATTTGCACTACTTTCTGCTAACATTCTCACAATGCAATGCTCCGCACTTCATAGGTGAAAAAATTACAGCCGCGTGTTTCTACGTCTCTAAGCCACTTTGTATAAAATGTAAAAATCCCAACCTTTGCACTTTTTAGTGATTATATTAAAAAGAAAGCAGTGTGCACCAGGATAGTCTCCTTTTTCCAAAAACAAAAACATATGCCATCAGAAAAAAACGGAAAATTATCACATTACAATTGTGACTTTAAAACAATGTAACTGATCTGATTTGTCCATCAAACAAGCAACAGATGACTAGTTGCACTGAACAATGAACAAAACAGTTTTATTTTTTGAGTCTGCAGTAGATGTTGTGTCTGACAGTGTATCAACAAGTAGTTATAACGTGATATGAAATCACACTGGCTAAAAAGAGTAAAACGGAATACAAACTGAACTGTTGCCTTTTCTCCATAGGGTTTCATAACATCTCACATTCCTCTTTGAAGTCTTACTGCTTGCTCTGTTTTTTGCTATTTAATGTATGACGGTTATTTCTGTATGTTTGTTTGTTAACTGTCTAAATCCTCCTCTTTTAAAATAATTTTCTTCTCACGCTCCATCTTGGATTAAAAAATGACTGATTCTTTAAAAGAAATAGAAACTAAGAAGACTGAGAAGATTTGGCCCACAGAGGTTGAACAAGAGAAAAAACTCTCTCCTCCTGAAAAAGGTACAGACCATCTGAAAACATGATGAAGTACTTTAACCACATCTTAATCTTTAACTCTTGATAATATACAAACAGGTGGATTATCACCTTAAGCATTAGCCTCTCAATCTCTGTGTTGTCTCTTTCTAACATTGTTGATTGTCTTTGTGTTTTGTTGTCACCTCTTGGCGCCGCCACATGACGCCTGTTCTTCAACACCTCTTAAAACTTCCAGAGACTATGAGTCTTGTCAAGATTGAGCAAAGGAAAGGAACTCAGAACATACAGGAAGTTTATAACGTGACGGAGAAATTGTTTCCCACGGAGGAGGTATGGGAAAACAAAGAGATAGTGGAAGAACATGCCGAAATGTTATACGATGAAGAAGTGGCTCCTCTGGGTGAGACGATAGTGTCGTTATCGGAAAAGCCGATCCAAAGAGATAAAAAGTCTGAATTGAGAAGTGAGATATCTGTTACTGACACTTCAAAGAGGAAAGATACCAGGGTGACCAAACAAATAGTTGTCCCAAAAACACAAGAAACGATGGTAGTAGTCCAGGAAAGTGAATCTGTCAAAGATAGGGAGTTCACAATGTTGCAGGATGAAACTACAAAAGAAAAAACTGAAGAGGATTTTTTTTTCAGGACGATCGAATCACCAACAGAGGACATTACAGATGAGAGGAAAGACAGCACATCAGTCAGACACTTGCCAGACAAGGATATTTCCAAACAAGAAACTAGTGTTACAGTCAAAAAGGGAAGAGAGATAACCATTAAAACAGAGGGCAGAGAGAAACACAAGAGAGAAAAAATAGATGAACCTACTTCAACCAAAGAAATAGAGTTAGTACAGGATATCCTGTTGGGGAGAGAGGGAGGTAAAACTAAACTGTCCCCAATGATAATCAGCACAGAATCAAGAAAACAAACTGAAAGGTTGAAAACTGAAGGAAAGGCATTGACAGAGGTCACCTACGAGGAATCAAAAGATCGTGATTTTGAGATAATAACAGCTACTCCAAATGAAAAATACAGTAGAACTGAAGAAATTACAGAAATTACAACTGAGCAGACAGAAGTCAGGGTTGAAGACAAACCAACAACAGTTACCCCCACTCAAGACAAAATAGTAGACGAAGAAAGGGCTAGAAAAGACAAAAGTAGAATTAAACCGTCAATCATTTCTGGCTCCAAAAAAGATGAAACTAGTCCACCAGGACAAGTACCAGTAAAGAAACATGAGTTAGCTGAAAAGAAACAAGAGAAGAAGGTAAAAACTGCTGAGATAATCGATATAAAAAATGAGAAAATTGCTGAAAAAACAAAACCGGAAGTAGAGGTGACCCCCAAGGTACAACCAAAACAGTCAGTAACAGATATCGAGCTTAAGAAGCCAGACGTGATCAAACAGGAGACTGGGTTTGAGTCAGTCACTGCGAAAACTGAAGCAGAATACAAGAAAAAAGAAGAATCTAAAGATGTCCCTCTTCAAGGAGCTGATACTGAAAAGCCAGAAGACACAAAACCTTCAATCCTGTCAAAACCAGAGGAGAAAAGGATTTCCCCAAAAACTGCTGCCAGAGGTACAGAGAGAAAATCTAACATGATCATTTTCAACTTTAAATTTTTCATATGCCTCCATGTTTGGGTACAGTCTTTGTTCTTTTTTTTACCCAAATCTTGGGCAACCACCCAAGGTCATCATTTCAACCTCAGTCCACAATCAACCACAGTTTGTCTCTAGTCACTTCATTTGTGAACGTCTCTCCAAATCCCATTTTCATGTTCATTGTGTTCCCTACAACAGTCTTCTATTAGTTTGTTTTTGTATCTTCTAAAAGGGGATCTTTTTTATCTCTGTGGTTTTAATTCTATCCTTCGTCCTGTGCTTTCCTTTCATAAATATCAGTATCTTACTTTAAACAAAAACTCATTATCTTCAAAGAAACAGAAGCCATGGCCAAGGCCATTCCCATAACCGTGCGTGCTACTTCGCCTCCTGAAACACAAGTCGAGATAAAAGGAAAAACACCAGAAAGAGGTACAATAACAGCATATTTCCCTGTCCTTGATTGTCAGCTCTTACTACTTTCTTATTATCTATGTTTGTCTTGTTTAACTCCAAATGTTTGTTTGTGTGTATGTTGGGTTTTTTTTTTCTTTTTCCCTAATCTCTTGGCGCCGCTACATGGTGCTTTGTCTTCACACCTCTTAAACTTTTCTCTCCTCAAGGAGCCAGCAATGGTCTTTTAAAGACTGAGAAAAGAGCAGGAGCTCAGAAGATCCCGAAAGATTTAATGTCAGAGGGAGAGCCCTCTGCAAAGAAGGTCATAGAAAGAGAAGAAGTGGAAGAAAAAGCTAAAATGTATTACAGGGATAAAGAAGAAATTGTGGGTGAAAGTATTAAATCTTTGCCACAAGAACGGATTTCAAGTATGATGCAAGACCCTGATCAAGTGTCTGAAATAAGTGGTGACATATCTGTTACTGATGGTTTAAAGACACTGGGCCTTAAAATAAGACACATCCCAAAAAGTAAAGAAAAGGTCTTCATGACAGTAAGTGAAGCTATGAAGAAAAAAGTTGTGGAAGTTCAGGATAAACCTACTGAGCAAAAATATCAAGTTGAA
This sequence comes from Xiphias gladius, assembly GCF_016859285.1. Classification (NCBI taxonomy): domain Eukaryota; kingdom Metazoa; phylum Chordata; class Actinopteri; order Istiophoriformes; family Xiphiidae; genus Xiphias; species Xiphias gladius. The sequence goes on along the minus strand of NC_053415.1, from coordinate 28,101,219 downwards.
GAACATAAAGAAGCTTCTCAAAGTAGTCCAGAAATTTGTGTTCCTGATCAAAAACAGGTGATAGGACCTCAAGTCATGACTTTTGAGCCTGTCTCTGAGAAGAAGGAGGATATTTTCACACAGGCGCTTAAGGTTAAACCTAAATTATCAGTTGGAAAACCTGAGTTATCCAGTATTACAGACAGTCAGCCTTTAAAAAAAGCTAGTGTCCAGAAAAAATTTAAGCAAGTTAGCCAAGAAGAGAAACCTTTAGATGCTGAAAATATTGAAATGACTTCAAAGATACAAGAAACTGATTCTTCAGAGTTTGCTAAACTAATAGAAAAGGTATCTTCCAAACCTAAAATAATAGAATCTGAGGAGGCAGTGGAAAAGCTTTATGCTACTGAAAGCATCCAGTCAAAGACAGAAATAATGGGAAAACCAAAGGCTGCCAAACAGAAAAAATTACATAAGAAACCGGTCAGACAAGAAAGAGATGGACAATCCAAAGAAAGTGGATTGGTTCGTACAGACGAGAAACCTTTGGAAGATGTGTCACATAAGGCTGAAAATAAGATTGAAGAAATTCACTTGGCAGTGTCCAAAGGTATTCCAAAGAAAGAAATACAAAAGGACAAAGTTGATTCTTTGAAAAAGGCAATATTAGACAAGAAACCAGATATACAGGAACTAGCTCAGGAAAAAGACAGTAGAGATAAAGAATTACTGGAGGAAGACACTTCTGAAAAATTCAGTAGAACTGACAAACATGTTAGAGAAGGTGTAGGACTAATTAAAAAATTACAAAAACCAGAAGAGGTTTATGAAAAGCGATCATCAAAACAAAAAGAACCAACTGTAGAAAAAATAGAAGACATAGAATTTCATAGCTTTCAGTTGAGGGCAGTCACAATGACAGACCAAGACATGAAACAAGCAGAACAGAGACAGAAAGAAGGAAAGGCCTTGATTATAATGGTAACCAAAGAATTGCCACCATCTGAAAAACTCAAGTCAACCAGCGAGCTTCTGCCTGAATCTATTTTGTCCAAAGTAGTTACACTTAAAGACAAATTGGTCAAAATCAGTCCTATGGAAGGATCAACAGAGGTGAAACCCGATGGAGAGATTTCATTTACTCCTACAACAAAAGTCAGACGAGAAGCCATAACTGATGATTCCTTTCAAAAACCTGAAATCATATCAAAGAGCAGGACCCTAAAGAAAGATGTTGCTCAGAAAGTGAGACAGCAAATAGCAGTTGAAGATGAAGACCAGTTCGAGGCAGCTATCATAAAAGATAAACATGTCCAAGTTAGTCTAAAGGACCAGACAAAACCAAGACAAGAGCAATCTGAAAAACTGACCACCATGAAACCGGAGATAGAGGGACTACCCAAACAAACACTGGTAGACCAATATACCACTAAAGTCAAAGACATTTTGGGAAAAGAGGAAATTGTTAAAGCAGAAGAAATTCCTCCTTCAAGAGCAATTCATTTAAAAGAAAAAGAACAGATGTTAAAAGACACTAAGAGCCTAGAATTAAAGGTCCAGCCAGAGATGGTTAGAACTGAAAACAAACAACACAGACTTCCTCCAACGGGAGAGATAAAAACAAGACAAGAACAAACTGAAAGAAAAGCAGTGCCAAAAAAGGAAAAGGAACCAACATTAGCCAAAACTGAAGAGATTGCAGTTAAAGAAATTCAGTCAAAAGTGGTCACCACTAAAGATCAAACAGAAAGAGAGAAGAACACAAAAAGAGAAAAAGAGAAAGAACACAAGGTATTGAAATCGGAATATGAAGCTCAGTCAGAAGTCAGTGAAGATGAAATCCACATATTTATTCCCAATGAAGAGCAGAAAACAACTACAGAGAAAAGTTTAAGAAAGCCTTCAATTGAGGTGAAAGAAAAGCCAGAGTTCATTCCTCAAAAGAAAGAGGTAGCACAAAAACAGATAAAGCAGAAGACAATTAAAGGTGAAACTGATAATGTCCAGTCACATGTAGTCGAAATTAAAGATGAAACTGCTGAAGTCATGCCCATTAAAGTAAAAGAAGCAACAAAACAAGAACTTATTGAAAGGATGCCCTGGCTCACTGAAGAAGCAATGATAGCAGGGGATAGTTCAGAAAAATGTGCTAAAACTGCAGAAGCCATACAAGACATTGTAGAAAAAGACATGTTATTTTCAGAGGTCATTTCTGCAAAGATAAAGCCATCACCAACAGAAACACCACAAATGTACTCAAAAGTCCAGTTAGAAACAAGGGAAAATAAAATCACCAAGGTTCAGAAAGCAAATGAACTACAACAAGCTGAAAGAACGTCAGCAGTTACGGCTGAGCAAGTATCTGAGGAATCATCGACAGAAATGTTTACTCCAGAAAGATCTAAGCTAGCGAATGCTAGCAATATTAACATCAAACCTGTCCAGTCAAAGGTGATCACAGTTACAGACGAATATACCAAAATTACTCCCACTGAGGAGTTGAACAAAAGAGAAGGGCAGGTTGAAAGACAGGTGTTATGTAAATCTGATGAAATGACAGGTGGATTTACAGAGCAATATACTTGTGACAAGTCAACAGTTATGAAAAAGACAGTTGAATCCCTGAAAGACATGCAACAGAGTTTGCCTGAAATGGAAAAAATTACATCAGAAGATGTTTCATCAATGACAATGACTGAAAAAACTTCTAAATCTGTCCCCAGTGCAATGAGCCAGAAACTAACTGAAAGGAAATCTTCAGTTCCTTCTGTAATAGAGGCAACTTCACTGGTAGTTAAGCCACCTGTTGGCAAGAAAACTAGTAGAACTGCTGAAATCACAAAACAGGATAAGAGCTCAGAAAACCTTCCTCTGAAGGAAGAAGGAGCTAAAAACGAGAGAACACAAAGTCTAGACAAATCTGAGGAGAGTAGAATCAAAGAAATTCAGTTAAAAACAGAAAGACACGGAGATACAATTTCTTCAAATGAAGTGAGAAAGCCGACAAAAGATGAAAAAGTGGAAAGTAAGTCTTCAGTGGAAACAGCTAAAAAATCATTAATAGGAGAGGATACTTCAAAAATACATGCAAAAACAAAGAAACCTCTAAAAGACATTGCAGGGAGAAAAGAGCATGTTAAAGCAGAAAATATTTCTGCAAAGGAAAAGGGATTCCCAACAGAGAAAGAACATATGCCATCTAACACTGAGATTGAACTGAAAGATGTCCAGTCAAAGACATGTGAGGTTGAGGACAAACTGCCCAAAGTTGCTATAACTGAACAGCGGAGATTGAGAAAAAAGGAACAGCCTGAAAGAAAGGTAGCAGTTTCAGATTTCTCAGAAGCAAGATCTGAAGGATCACTGACAGGAAAAATACAGAAGCTAGCCAAACCTGAAGAGGCTTCTGTTGAGTCAGTACGGTCAAACCTTACCGCACTTAAAGACAAATATTCTAAAATTACACTGACTGAAGACAAAAAACCAAAACTAAGAGAAACCCAAAGAAAGACCCTCCTAACAGATGTAGTGGAGATCAAACTTGAGGAATCCTTGATAGCAGAAGATGTTTCCAAAAAATCAACAGAAATTCAATCAAGTAGGGAGAAGATTACTGAGTCTGATGTAACTTCTCCAAAGAAAGAGGAATCAACTGAAGAAACAAACCAGATACTACATAAAATTGACAAACTTGCAGATCAAACTACCTCGGATACTCTCACTGAACAGAAGAAACCAGCAAGAAAGGAACAAGTTGGTAGAAGAGGTTTAGATGCACCTGTCCTAGTCAAAACAAGCAAGAAAGGTACTGTTGTAGATGCTCCTGAAAAACAGGATACAACTAAAAAATTTGTCACAAAGCATCAAACACTTGATGAGGAAATTGATACAACCGAGAATGAAGCAGTATCCCCACAAGAACCTCAACAGGAACTTACCAAACCTCCAGAGATTATAGCTGAACAAGACCAGCTAAAGTTCAGTACAGTTAAAGATAAAACTTTTAAGGTTACTCCTCTTAAAGCGATGAAATCAAAACAGGAACAAATCGAAAGAAAGGTTTCAGTTACGCCTTTGATTGAGGACACCCCTAAAGAATTGGAAGTAGCTCCTGAAAAGCATACAGAAATTAAAGCAACTGAATGTGCAGCAGTGGATGAGGAAACGCGTGTTGGAGATGGTATTCCTCCAAAAGAATCTATATACCAAAAGGAGAGACAAAAGTTAGCCAAAACTCAGGAGGTTGAAGATGAACAAATCCCATCTAAATTGATCACAGGTGAGGATTATGTTTTAAAAGTGACCCCCATTGAAGACGGGACACCAAAAACACAGGAACAGCAGATTAAAAGAAATGTCTCATATGCATCTGAGGTTGAGCACAATGTAACATTTGCAGAATCTGTGGAGCAAGCTCCTCAAGAAAAAATTGCTAGAACTCAAAAGATGGGAAAGGATGGAATCCCTAAGTCTCAGCCTCGCTCCTTGAGGGAAGAAGCATCAGAGATAAAGAAATTACAGGAGGTAGCAAAGACAGGCTATAAAATAGATGAAGAATTCCAGTCAGTGTTTGTCTCAGTTAAAGATAAAAAAGGCCGAACACCTCTGGCTGACGAGAAGAAAACAAAACAGGAAAAGGAGCAGCTGCTGAGAGTAGATGCTGTTAAAAAACATACAGGGCTCAGAGAAACTGACTTAACAAGATGATAAGATATTAGAACAGAGGATATCAGCAAAGGAAAGAAACCAGGAGAGAGGAAAAGATAGCTTGAAGAGATTGCAATGAATCAAATGCATCAATGTCACAAGCAAAAAATGGAAAACTGTTGTAGATGGTACTCCTGAAAAACAGGATACAACTAAAGAATTTGTCACAAAGCATCAAACACTTGATAGGAAATTGATACAACCGAGAATGAAGCAGTATCCTTTACAAGAACCTCAACAGGAACTTACCAAACCTCCAGAGATTATAGCTGAACAAGACCAGCTAAAGTTCAGTACAGTTAAAGATAAAACTTTTAAGGTTACTCCTCTTAAAGCGATGAAATCAAAACAGGAACAATTCGAAAGAAAGGTTTCAGTTACACCTTTGACGGAGGAAACTTCTAAGGGACTGGAAGTAGAAACTGCTGCCGAAAAACATACAGAGCTCAGAGAAACTGACTTAACACCAGCTGATAAGATACTTGATGTGTCAGAGGGCATACCTCCAAAGGAAAGAAAATCCCTGAAGGAGAGAGGACCAAAGATAGCTAAAACTGAAGAGATTGCAATGAATCAAATCCCATCAACATTTGTCACTGTTAAGGATAAAAATGGAAAACTGACTCCAATTAGAGATGGTACACCTGAAAAACATGATAAAACTAAAGAATTTGCCAGTGAGCTTACAACATTTGATAAGGAAACTGATACAATAAAGAGCAAATCAGTGCCTTTAGAAGAAGGATTAGAACAGAAATTTACCAAACCTCAAGAGATTATAGCTGAACAAGACCAGCTAAAGGTCAGTACAGTTAAAGATAAAACTTTTAGGGTTACCCCTCTTAAAAAAATGAAAACAATACAGGAACACATCGAAAGAAAGGTTTCAGTTACGCCTTTGATTGAGGACACCCCTAAAGAATTGGAAGTAGCTCCTGAAAAGCATACAGAAATTCAATCAAGTAGGGAGAAGATTAATGAGTCGGATGTAACTTCTCCAAAGAAAGAGGAATCAACTAAAGAAACAAACCAGATACTACATAAAATTGACAAACTTGCAGATCAAACTACCACGGATACTCTCACTGAACAGAAGAAACCAGCAAGAAAGGAACAAGTTGGTAGAAGAGGTTTAGATGCACCTGTCATAGTCAAAACAAGCAAGAAAGGTACTGTTGTAGATGCTCCTGAAAAACAGGATACAACTAAAAAATTTGTCACAAAGCATCAAACACTTGATGAGGAAATTGATACAACCGAGAATGAAGCAGTATCCCCACAAGAACCTCAACAGGAACTTACCAAACCTCCAGAGATTATAGCTGAACAAGACCAGCTAAAGTTCAGCACAGTTAAAGATAAAACTTTTAAGGTTACTCCTCTTAAAGCGATGAAATCAAAACAGGAACAATTCGAAAGAAAGGTTTCAGTTACACCTTTGACGGAGGAAACTTCTAAGGGACTGGAAGTAGAAACTGCTGCCGAAAAACATACAGAGCTCAGAGAAACTGACTTAACACCAGCTGATAAGATACTTGATGTGTCAGAGGGCATACCTCCAAAGGAAAGAAAATCCCTGAAGGAGAGAGGACAAAAGATAGCTAAAACTGAAGAGATTGCAATGAATCAAATCCCATCAACATTTGTCACTGTTAAGGATAAAAATGGAAAACTGACTCCAATTAGAGATGGTACACCTGAAAAACATGATAAAACTAAAGAATTTGCCAGTGAGCTTACAACATTTGATAAGGAAACTGATACAATAAAGAGCAAATCAGTGCCTTTAGAAGAAGGATTAGAACAGAAATTTACCAAACCTCAAGAGATTATAGCTGAACAAGACCAGCTAAAGGTCAGTACAGTTAAAGATAAAACTTTTAGGGTTACCCCTCTTAAAAAAATGAAAACAATACAGGAACAAATCGAAAGAAAGGTTTCAGTTACGCCTTTGATTGAGGACACCCCTAAAGAATTGGAAGTAGCTCCTGAAAAGCATACAGAAATTAAAGCAACTGAATGTGCAGCAGTGGATGAGGAAATGCGTGTTGCAGATGGTATTCCTCCAAAAGAATCTATATACCAAAAGGAGAGACAAAAGTTAGCCAAAACTCAGGAGGTTGAAGATGAACAAATCCCATCTAAATTCATCACAGGTGAGGACTATGTTTTAAAAGTGACCCCCATTGAAGACGGGACACCAAAAACACAGGAACAGCAGATTAAAAGAAATGTCTCATATGCATCCGAGGTTGAGCAAGATAAAGATGGCAAAACAGATATTCCACAACAGACAACCACGTCTAATGATGTGGTCAAAGACATTACTTTCAGAAAAGAAAAAGACATTACAGTTGAAGAAATCAGGTCCAACTTAGTTTCAGTGAAAAGCAAAATAGGCAAAGTGGCTCATACTGAAAAGAAGACCGTGAAAAGACAAGGAAAAATCATCAACAACATCATCTCAGAGGCAACTGAGCCTAAAGTAACCTGTGCAAAGTCTTTGGCAGAATGTGATTCTCCAAAAAAATATGCTGGAACTGTTATAGGCAACGAAACAGGAAAGGAAGACCTTAGTCATTTTGAAACCATTCCTCAAAAGAAAGAAATATCACTGACCAAAAGAGAAGCGAGGTCAGAAATGGTAGAAGAAGTTCAGTTAATAGGAGATACAAAGAAAGACAAAGCACTCAATTTTGTTCCTCTTAAAGAAAAGAAAATGAGACCGGAACAAACTGAAACAAACGCAGAAGTTACACCGGAGGTGGAAGTAAAAGAAAAGAAGCCAGATGTCATTTCTCAAGAGAAAGACATAGCCCAGAAATTAATCGAAACTCACAAGAAAACAGTTGAAGCAATTAAAGATGAAACTGGACTAATCCGTCCTCCTGTAGCTACAAAACCAATAACGAAAGAGCAAATTGAAAGAAAGTGTTCAGTTACAGCTCTGCGAGAAAAGCCAAATGAAGAACGAACAGCTGGAGAGATCCACTCTAAGACAGTTGCAGTTAAAAAAGAATACGGCTGTGTTACTCCATTTGAAGTAGCAGAAACAAAACAGGAACAAGTTGAAAGAAAGTTTTCAGTGGCAGCTGTGATGGAAGTTGCATCTGAAAGACCTCTGATAGTGACAGATGGAGATGTTAAATCAGAAACTCTCCAGCGGTATATCACACCTGATGAGCTAGTAAAAGATATTGCATTAATAACAAAGGATATTTATGAGATGGATGATTTTTCTCCGAAGGGAAAGGCGTCTCTAAAGGGCACAAAAGACATTTCACTTGAACAAGTCAAGTCAAAAGTACACCTAGTTCAAGATAAAAGAGAGGAGGTTATGCCTGTTAGAGAGAAATTACCTGAAATACAGGAACATATTGAAAGAAAGGCCCAAGTTACATCTAAACCAGAAGTAAAAGATCAAAACTCTTCAGCAGAGCAAGACGCTCCAGAAAAACTTACAGTAATGGACAAATCCACCACGTTTTTCCCAGCTGAAGAAATAAAACAAAAGCAAATTGAAACAAAGACAGCTGTTGCTCCTGTAACGGAGGTGACGGACACAGAGATTAACGAAATTCAGTCAAAGAAACCAAAATCCCTAAAAGCAAAAGGACAGAGGTTGGACAAAGGTACAAAAATTTCCAGTGAAGAAGTTCAGTCCAAAATAGTTGCAGTTAAAAAAGAATATGGCTGTGTTACTCCATTTGAAGTAGCAGAAACAAAACAGGAACAAGTTGAAAGAAAGTTTTCGGTGGCAGCTGTGATGGAAGTTGCATCTGAAAGACCTCTGATAGTGACAGATGGAGATGTTAAATCAGAAACTCTCCAGCGGTATATCACACCTGATGAGCTAGTAAAAGATATTGCATTAATAACAAAGGATATTTATGAGATGGATGATTTTTCTCCGAAGGGAAAGGCGTCTCTAAAGGGCACAAAAGACATTTCACTTGAACAAGTCAAGTCAAAAGTACACCTAGTTCAAGATAAAAGAGAGGAGGTTATGCCTGTTAGAGAGAAATTACCTGAAATACAGGAACATATTGAAAGAAAGGCCCAAGTTACATCTAAACCAGAAGTAAAAGATCAAAACTCTTCAGCAGAGCAAGACGCTCCAGAAAAACTTACAGTAATGGACAAATCCACCACGTTTTTCCCAGCTGAAGAAATAAAACAAAAGCAAATTGAAACAAAGACAGCTGTTGCTCCTGTAACGGAGGTGACGGACACAGAGATTAACGAAATTCAGTCAAAGAAACCAAAATCCCTAAAAGCAAAAGGACAGAGGTTGGACAAAGGTACAAAAATTTCCAGTGAAGAAGTTCAGTCCAAAATAGTTGCAGTTAAAAAAGAATATGGCTGTGTTACTCCATTTGAAGTAGCAGAAACAAAACAGGAACAAGTTGAAAGAAAGTTTTCGGTGGCAGCTGTGATGGAAGTTGCATCTGAAAGACCTCTGATAGTGACAGATGGAGATGTTAAATCAGAAACTCTCCAGCGGTATATCACACCTGATGAGCTAGTAAAAGATATTGCATTAATAACAAAGGATATTTATGAGATGGATGATTTTTCTCCAAAGGGAAAGGCGTCTCTAAAGGGCACAAAAGACATTTCACTTGAACAAGTCAAGTCAAAAGTACACCTAGTTCAAGATAAAAGAGAGGAGGTTATGCCTGTTAGAGAGAAATTACCTGAAATACAGGAACATATTGAAAGAAAGGCCTCAGCTACATCTAAACCAGAAGTAAAAGATCAAAACTCTTCAGCAGAGCAAGACGCTCCAGAAAAACTTACAGTAATGGACAAAACCACCACATTTTTCCCAGCTGAAGAAATAAAACAAAAGCAAATTGAAACAAAGACAGCTGTTGCTCCTGTAACAGAGGTGACGGACACAGAGATTAAAGAAATTCAGTCAAAAAAAACAAAATCCCTAAAAGCAAAAGGACAGAGGTTGGACAAAGGTACAAAAATTTCCGGTGAAGAAGTTCAGTCAAAGACAGTTGCAGTTAAAAAAGAATATGGCTGTGTTACTCCATTTGAAGTAGCAGAAACAAAACAGGAACAAGTTGAGAGAACAATTTCAGTTGCACCGATGATGGAGGTTGCATCTGAAAAACATCTCATAGTTAAAGATGGAGATTTTAAATCAGACACTCTCCAAAGATTTATTATACCTGACAGGCTGGTAAAACACATTTCATCAAGGAAAGAGGACATTTATGAATCCAGCCAAGTTTCTTTTACAAGACATTCACAAAGTCCAGAGGCCGCCATTAAAAGTGTTGAAATCCTAGCTGAAAAACAAGAGTTTACAGATAAAGATATTCATTTTAGGAAGGGGCCATGTCAATTAATGACTGACAAAACTACATTTGTGGATAATACAATACCAACAAAGCAGATACAAACTCAACAAAAGACCGAAGTGTCAGCTGTTTCTCACCAAAGGGAGAAAGGAGAAGATACTACAGCAAATTCAGTTTTCCACTCAACAAGCCACGAGGAAGGTGAACATGATAGTACATCTCCAAAGAAACCAGACTCTCTGAAAAACCAAGGACAGGTTACAGTTGAAGGCATTCTGTCGAAAACAGACACATTTAAGGATGTTTATCTCTGTGTTACCCCGAGTACAGAAAAGGAGAATGAACAAATAGAAAGAAAAGCTTCAAGGACACCTGTAATGAATGTTGCATATGAAAAACCATTGATTGCAAAAGAACAAGAAGTTATGATAGATATTCCACAAAGATATATTTCCCCTGATGATCTAGTAAAAGACATTACATTGAGAAAAAAGGTTTACAAGTCAGATGGTATTTCTTTAGAGAAAGATGAATCCTCAATAGATAACAGACACAAGTTAGATCCAACCAAAAAGATTACATTGCAAGAAAGCAAGTCGAAGGTTGAAATATTTGGTGACAAAACTACCACACTTTTTCCAGTTGTAAGACATAAAACAACAGCAGAGTCCGATGCTGAAGAATTACTCCGAGGCCAAGATACTTCAGAAAAATACACCAGAATTGACGGAATTGTTGGAGATACTCCAATAGAGGTTCCAAAACAGACCTTGCTTGAAAGTGATAAATCTGATGTTACTGTAGAAGAAAATCAGTCAAGGATAGTCAAAGTTAAAGATAAAACAGCTACAGTTGGTCTTATTAAAGGAACAAAGATGAAGCTGGAACACACTGAAAGCAAAGCTGCGGTAACGCCTACAACTGAGGTGACAACTAGAGAATCACTTATAGTAGATGACAGACCAGAAAAGTTTACCAAAACAGAAATTCTCAAAGAGAAAATTAGAACAACTATTTCAGCTAAACTAGACATGAAAGATAAATATGAATCGCCAGAAACAGTCACTATTGAGGACCAAGCTGCCAAAGTTACTTCCATACAAGGAATGAAAGGGAGACAGGAACAAGTTGAAAGACAACCCACAGCTACATCGGTGTTGGAGGCAACACCAAGAGGGTCATTAATTGAGCAGGATGCCTTGGAAAGACAACTGAAATTGGCTAAACCCAAGGAAATCAAGGAAGAAACAGTGACAGGAAAAGCTAAAATCGTCAAAGAATTTCACGAAAAAGAAAAACCAGACCTGAAAGTCATTGAGCAAGAACAAATAAAAACTGAGCAGTTAGTTACGCCCATGAAAAGTAGTGAGGAAATGTATCAATTCCAAGAGACAGTCGAAGAAGTGAAGGTTTACAAAAAATATAAACCTATGACAACGGAGTTAACAGATGATATTGCTGGGATGCCTTGGCATGGGCCCACAGTCACAGAACCCTCAGTAACAGATAAAACCAAGCCAAAGATGACTGAGAAAAAGACTGCTGACTGCAAAACAGATGCTCAAGAATTATGGGAAGGTGCCACCTGGAAATGGGAATCAGACGTCGAACAATCTTGTCTGGAAGCAGACGTCCGATACATGCATCCTCAGGAAGTTGAAACCATAACCGGAAAGGAGGGAGAAGCTCAAGGGCTTCAGTCCATCATAGAAACAAGGGTTTTGTCTTTGGTACCAGAAGGGAAAGAAAATGTGTCCCTTCAAGAATCTTCCAGAGGTATATAGGGAAAAATGTTTTATGTCACCGAGCACGTGTTTTTTGATCTGAGCACCAAACATTGTTGTGCACCTCCCTATTATCACCCTCTTAAGGATTTATCAGATCATACCTCCTTGTCGTCATCATTTCAAGAGGATATCCATATCATATCACCCATTTTGTTTGGGCACAAACTGTATTCTCGCTCATTGTGAAGAACCGCCATGCTGTCGACTGAGACAGTCTTTTGGTTTCTTATCACCTGATATCTAAACCACCACAGTGTCATGTTGTATGTTGGGTTTTTCCCCATCATTTTTTCTAATTATATGTTTGTTGTGTCCATTATGTGCACTGTATTTGTGTGTATCTGGAGAAAATGTTTTTTTTCACAGATGAGGTGAGGTGAGATGTTTTTGTGGAAATCTTTAAACTCAGTCTTCCACATTTTCATTGAATTTTCTTTGTTATCTCTGTGTTATTTGTCTTTGCATGGTTCAGTGCTCACCCCATCAGTCTTAGTGAGGTTCTAATTGTCATATAATTTCATTTCAAGTTCCTGTGAAGGAGAAGGAGTCACCACCACAAGTCAAAGAACCACTGGTAAAGCCAGCTGCTCTTCAAAAAGGTACCTAACTTCTCTTTTAAATGTGAGGGTTTTCTTAAGACATTCGTAAAAGAGTGTCACTCTTGAGCAAATATGAATCTTTGAAACTTTACTTGCAAGAAAGCCGACATATAACCTAAGTCATTGAAGAGAATGAAGTACTATGGAAAGAAAAGAAAGCAAACAAGGTGTATATGAACATAGACTAGCCTTATGTCATCAGCATTTTTGTGGAAAGCTTTCTGTTGAATTCCTTGTATGCCTTGTACTTTAAGAGAGCAAACTGCAGCCTGCTGTAAAAGTTCAAGAAGCTGCCAAACACCCTGAAGTCACTAAGAAGTTGGAGAAGAGAATTACTCCACAAGAAGAAACTAAGCCAGGTATCCAGACAATCATTCTTAATGAGTCCATACCAACACCTTGTGTGCTTTTAGAAAGACAATGTGTTTCGGTGATACGTTATAATACTTCAATTCCCTCTTTTTTTATACATGAAGTGATCAAACCACAGCCTGTTGTGAAGGCCAAAGAACCAACGAAGACAACTGTGGAAGAAGAGAAACCAATCATAGTAGAAAAGATAGCTCCTGAGACAGTTAGAGGTATTTGGACTGAGAGGGAAAAATCCTCTTTCTTGGGGTTTTTTTTAGCCCTTTTCATCTTTTTCATATCTTATTTTATCATTGCAAATGTTGACTATATAACCAACCATTTGTATGTCTTCACTGTTTTTGTTGATTACAGTGTGAGTTTGTCTGATCCAGGTTTATTGGTCTTGGCTATGTTGTGTGTTCTGTTTTTTGGTCATTACTTCATTGACGTTGAATCCAACACAAGCATGTCACAATTGTCCTTGAACACAATTTTACTTCATTTCAGTTTTTTATCTTTGCTTATGATACTATTTTTCATGCCATTCAACTCAATCATGTGATACCGGACAACTTTACTTTGTAATTTAGTCACAACTTTATCACTTGTCATTCCCATTCTGTATTAAAATATTTATTATTTCTGATTGTTTGATGATAAATCTTACACTTTCATTAGGTCGTCCCATTTTTAAACCAGTGAAATTCCATTGTTCATGACCAATTAATGGCCTAAGTAACAACTTTCTGAACTATACCCCTGTATTAGATGAAACCAAGGGACCCGTCCAAGCACCGGGAGGAGTTAAGAAAGGTAGGAGCACCAATTACCACTCACTTTACCTCAGTACATACAGTACTTGCAAGACTTGCAGGCTATAAAGTTTCACCACTTATTCTGTTATAGTGCCCCAAATCTAAAACTACACCTGGTTCACAGTTGAGTTTCAAATCATCAAATGGGCATGTTGGGTCACCTTTTGTCTACAGAAAATCGAGGAGTTGACCACTAATTAGCACGATATGGCTCATTACACACATCAAAACAATTAAATATATATATAAACGGTATATGTTTTTAACTGTATTCTGTGAAAGTTGTCTTGTGTTGCCTTTGTCCTCTTGTACGTCGGTTTTGTCTGCTGTCACATCATCTGAAGTTGTTCTTGAATTAGGTGTTAAAAAAATAATTATTAAGGATTTTTCCATTTTTTTATTTTCTCTGTATTTTTACATTTATCTTTTTAGTTTTCTACGTATTGAGTGTGTGTGTAACATTAGATAAATGTCAACAAGTAATGTCAAACCTTTGCTGCCTTAGAAACGGTTCTGCTCGAAAAAGGTAAAATTCAGTTGGAAGAGGATGGGATGTTTGAGATTCCCACCTTGAGGAATACAACCAGAGTCATGAGGGAAGTTGAAGAGGAACAGGAGATTATCAAACTGAAGAAGATTCCATCAGTTCCACCTAAAGAGGCTGAAGAAGAGGAAAAACCTCAGAAGGTGACCAAGACCACTGTGTTCGAAGTTGAGGACATGGTGCATAAGGAAGAAACTATAGAGATGTCATTCGTCACCAGGAGAACTGTGGGGGAGAGGAAGCCTCGAGAGAAAGCAGATGTGGTGAAAAAGCCAGAAGTTATTAAACCTAAAGAAAAGGAACAAACAGAGGTTCTTAAAGATGCATGGACCCGCCTGAAACCCATCCCAAAAGATGAGAAACCAGGAGATAAGATTTCTCTCAAGAAATCTCCCAAGGCACCAAAGGAAGAGGAGCCTGCCCCACCAAGTGCAGCCTTGAAGAAAGTGAAAAAATTGTCTTCAGATGAAGTGGAAGCAGAAGTAGTCAAACTAAAACCATTTGAGAAGCCTGATAAAGCTGCGGAGGAGCCAGAGAAAGATAAAATGGAGAGACCAGAAAGAGACTCTGTACCTTTCCAGAAAGGAGAGAGGATCCCCAGAGAGGTAGAAACCAAAGAACCCGCCAAAAAAACAGAGAAAGCACCTTCAGAGGTAAAGGAGCCACTAGCCAAGGTGTCAAAGCCATTAGATAAAAAGAAAACTCCAGAGAAAGAGCCAGAGGAGGTCAAAACACCCACCAAGGGGAAGAAAATCCCAACACAGGAACAGGAGATAGAAAGCGTTAAGCTGAAACCCTTTTCCAGGCCTTCCAAAGAGGATGCTGAACCTGAGAAGAAACCAGCAGAGGAGAAAGCAAGGAAACCAACTGATGACCTGCACCGTCGTCGCACAAGTCCAGATGAAAAGCCAAAAGAACGAGAACCAGAGGTTAGACCGAAGAAACCTGAGATCCCAGAAGCTCTAGAGAAGAAGCCAGGGAAGCCAAAAGAGTTAGTGGCAGTTCCAGCAGAGAAGAAGGTGTCTCCTGTGCCAGCTTCTGTTAAGAAACCTGAGAAGGTTCCTGAGGAACCCAAACCTCTGCAGCTGAAGAAGGGTGTCACACCCAAGGCCAAAGAAGAGAAAGAAGAAGTTGCTCTGAAGCCAGTGGAGCAGCTCAAGAAGGTTGAGCTGAAGAGAACACCAACTCCTAAGGCTGAGATGCTTAAAGATGCAGAGGCAGTCCCTGTTGAGAGGAAGCTGAGTGTTGATAAACTCAAAAAGGTTCCTAAAACTGTTTCACCAAAAGACACTATTGAAGCTGTGACTCTTAAAAAGGTCCCAAAGAAGTTGGAAGAGGAGAAGGCTGCAGAACCAGCAAAACCGGGTAAAGGGAAGCTTCCCCTGGTGAAGGAGGTCTCTCCTAGAGCTGTGCAGATGAAGAAGGTTGGGACCCAGCTGGAGGAGGAGGTATTTGAAGAGGAGTTTGAAGCTGAGGAAGAGGCCAAGCAGGAGGAAGAAGAGGCCTGGGGCTGGGAGCTGGTCCCTCGTGAGAGTTACGGCTCCGAGGACTGGGAAGGTGAAAGAGAAGAAGGTGCTCTGGAAGTTCCAGGGGTGACCAGGAGAGGTGAGATGGTGGCGGCCCCAACTCATTGGGGATGACCGAGAAAAACCCTCCCTTCATGCCCTGAATAATCTCTACCCATTCCCACCATCATGCCTCCATCTAAATCATCTTTACCCCACCATATCTTAAGTGTTAGGCGATTTGCGCCACGTCTTTCTTGTATTTATTTTAATGATCATTTTGTTTGTCAAACTGTCTGATCATATTCATTGCTTTCTTTAATTTCTGTCATGTCATTTGTGTGTCTGCCATTTCAATATTACACCATTCTCATCAGTCCAACATGTGTTCTCCCTACTCATACCATCTTTACATTTCTGTTATTCCATTTCTTCACGGTTTGAAAGCTACATCAGTGTAAAATTTAAATAATGCATTTTTATCATTCCGTTTTTTTGTCTGCCTTCATTTCAATGTCATTATTTCATAAATTTACCATCACAGTCACTTCATATTTCCCTATCCATTCAAGTTGACATTACATACAATATCTCCCAGCCATGGCATGTTAATAGAGACATTGACATACGATTACATTGTGTGCAGCAAATTTATTTTCATTGTTTCTGAACAGAGGGAAAACCAGTAGAGGAAGCAGGAAGAGGTAGAGGTAGAGGGCTGAAACGTAAGTCTATTGTCTTACTAAATCTTTGAACTGTGCCTCTGAATTCTCAGCAAAAAAATCCCATTACGTTCTTCATCCTGTACGGTGATGGCACAGAATCCTTTTTGCAATTTAAATCTATATTGACTGTTTTCAATCTGTATATTAGCCAAGAAGACCCCATCCCCGGGAGAAGGCAGGGGCCGCGGCTTGAGGCCTGGCGGAAGAGGTACCCCACCACCGGAGGAACCTTTCGGAGGATTCAAGCTCAAAGCTGTCCCTCTGAAGTTCATCAAGAAGCTTAAGGACATCGTGCTGAAGGAAGCCGAGTCTATTGGCTCGTCTGCTGTGTTTGAGTGCGAGGTCTCGCCCTCCACTGCCACCACTTCATGGATGAAAGATGACAGCAATCTGCGTGAGAGCCCCAAGCACAAGTTCACTTCTGACGGCAAAGATCGCAAGTTGAACATTATTGATGTCCAGCTGTCCGACACTGGTGAATATACCTGTGTGGCCAAAAATGCTGGCAAGGAAATACTATGCACAGCCAAGCTCATTGTTGAAGGTATTCTTTTTTTCTACTTTAAAAATCTCGGCAAAATTACTTGGTTTCCTGAGGACCAAAAATAATAACTCTCATAATCCTATTAAAGCACTAGCCAATGTCAAATTTCCCTTTTCCTTTTTATCTCCTCACAGAGCTACCTGTCAAATGGATCAAAGAACTGGAGGAGGAGACTTCAGCTTTTAAGGGTCAGCCTCTGTACATGACCTGTGAGCTGAACAAAGAGAGAGATGTGATATGGAAGAAGAATGGCGAGATCCTGCAGAAAAAGGCCAACAAGATTCAGATCAATGTCATTGGCATGCAACACGCTGTGACCATCCAGAACTCCCTAGAGGAGGATGCTGGTTCCTACTCATGTGAAGTGGCTGGCCAGGAGGATATCAAGACTACAACAAAGGTCAAAGTAACTGGTAAGAAAAAGAGGTCATTGTACACATCCCTCAATACAGTAACTAAACATCAATAGTGGTTTTTTCCAAGGAATGGACCTGAATGTAGGGTAGGAATGGCAGTCGTAGTACCTAAGGACACCATGTTTAGCGCTTTTTTTTTTTAACATTAACTTAAGACAAGTCGTTCAGAAAAAAATCATTTTTATTTCTTTTTAATGACATTCAACTATATCTTTAGATTGTTCTGAACAACACATGCACATATACATTTTGGTGTGCGGTTCAAAACTGTTGTCACCAGATGTCCTGCTGCTAAATTCAGATATCCACATATTCATGGCTTGGACACTGCGTGTACAGATTTTGAAGAACTTTGGAATTCTCTCCATAAACTTTACTTCAAACATCAAACATTACTTCAAATCTTTGAAAACCAGCTTAAATCAGATAAACTAATCTAAGATTAAGCCTATTTTGGCTCTTCTGCCCTGGTTCCGATTACATTTTAGTAATATTTAGTATATTAATTAATGGTTTCCATTGTGTCTGTAATGGTACAAGGCAATGTTTAACTCCTACAGAAATCATCAAAGATTGGATTGTGAGACCGCTGAAAGATCAGCATGTGAAACCGAAGGCTGCTGCTACATTTAAATGCGAGCTATTCAAGGACACCCCCAACTGGAAGTGGCTCAAAGGAGAGAATGAGGTCACTCCTTCTGACAAGATTGAGATCAAGAAGGATGGAAAGGAGCTGACACTCACTATCAAGAACTGTCAACCTGATGACGTAGCAGAATATGCCATGGAGGTGGAAGGACGCATCTACACTGCCAAGCTAACACTAGGAGGTTTATCTGTCTGCCTACTTACCTTTCTTTTAACTTGAGCCACTCAAATACTTTACCTGTCTTTCTGTCATTTGGTTCTATCAGTTAGTTTATGAGTACTAATATAACCTCTTTCTCAGAGCGGGAGGCTCAGATCCTGAAGCCCTTGGTCAGCATTGAGGTGGTTGAGAAGGAAGATGCCATATTTGAGACAGAGATCTCTGAGGAGGATATTCCAGGGGAATGGAAGCTCAAAGGAGAGGTTTTGACCAGATCCCCGGTAAGACTAGACGGACTTGTTTTTGTTAAGTGCCACTTAAGACTTGATGCATGCATTTATACATTTGCATGTTAATTTTAAATATTTTTATGTATAAATGTATTGTAATGTATTCATCAGATGTGCGACATCCAAATGGAGGGTGCAGTTCGAAGGCTCAAACTGAAAAATTGCCAGCTGGATCAGGCCGGAGAAGTGTCCTACCAGGCTCTGAATGCCATAACCACTGCAATGCTCAATGTCAAAGGTAAGATGTATTCCTGGTATCCAAGATCGGAATTAAAGTGTACCATGGTTTTAGGATATTAGTTGTAAAAATAAAGGCATAAGGTCCGTGGGAAATAAAATAAAGCATAATGGCATCTGAGAGCGGACCTTAGATCTTTATTTAATAGGTCTGAGGAGGTAAATTCATTATTTGCACTTCTCTTGGACACTTTATGCAGCCCGGGAAGACAAACAGGAATTTTGACATGGGATCCCAACTATTTCTGGTGGTCACAATGAAAATGGTGTCCTGTATTTGTTGTTCTCTTTGTTTTACAGTCTTTTTCAGTGGATATATAATCCTGTCTGGTGTCAGATTTGAGATAAGTGTGAAAATGTGTGTGGCAATGTCACCCTACAGTACATTTGTACTGTCTGTGGTTAAATGTTTTATGTTAAACCGAAGTAAAGTGGCCAGTTTATTATTTACACCAACACCGTGTTCATGAATCAGTCACTCTACCAGACATGAAATCCCATTGCCTTAGTTTTACCAAAAATAATAGAGTTTAGTAACTCTTTGATTTAATGTTAGAATGGCAGCAAATGGTTGCTTTTCCCCAGCACTCACAAACTGAAGGTAACTAATGAAGACTTGAAATGTAGAAAAAGAACGGCTTGGAGAATGAACATTCTCATAAAACTGTACCCGGAATTTGATGCCAACTGACCAAGATGGTGGACTGGTCCTTCCCTGTGAAAAAACTGTTGGCGAATGCGTCAAACATGAAGAAGCCATGTTACCAGCAAGATGACATTCCTTGGTGACGGCATTTTAGCGTTCATCACATGAAGTCCTCCATGGCTATGCTTCTTAAACAATCCCGGGAATGCAAAGTGATGCCATTTTGCTTAGATGACCTGGACAACCTGAAGATGTCTCCAACAGGTTTTCTGGAGGATAAGATGGGGTGAGCTGTGTATACCATCAGCGAACTGGTGAACGTTTTCACAAATACCCAATACCCCCTCATATCTCTGTGGTATGATTCTATAAACTTCTGGAGCCGTAGAGGGTTACAACCCACTACAGCATACAAGGGTGTACTTGGTAAACTGGCCACCGGCTGTAGACTGTTGGGCTGTTGTTGTGTTTTGTTGTGTTGTTGATGTACAATACCTGTGTCACCTTTTAACCCAGAAATCGAAATGGACTTTGTTGTCCCGCTGAAGGATGTTTCTGTGCCTGAAAAGAAACAGGCTAAGTTTGAATGCACCATCACGAAGGATGTCTCTAAGGTCATGTGGTATAGAGGGGCTGACATCATCAGCCCAGACCAAAAGTATGACATCATCGATGATGGAAAGAAACACATGCTTATCATAAACTGCTGTGAGTTTGATGACGAGGATGATTATACAATTGAGGTTTTGGGCAAAACTTCAAAAGCTAGACTCAAAGTGGAGGGTAAGTGCTGGACTGCCATTACTGGACATAACTAACAGAACATATATTATTATTCATTGAGTTGGTTGCTAACTCATATGAATATGCTTTATCAATACAACTATAGGTATCAGGCTCAAATTTATCTCACCGATAAAGGACCAAACTGTAAAGGAAGGCAAAACAGCTCGGTTCGAGCTGGAACTCTCTCATGAGAACATCCCCGTCACCTGGTACAAGAACGACGTTAAAATTCATCCGAGCAGAACAGTGGTCACTCATGTGGACGGAAAAAAATACGTGCTAGAAATAAGGGAAGTGACTCTAGATGATACGTGCCAGATTAAGGCTGAGGCCAAAGGAATTCCTTCCATGGCCAACCTGACGGTCATAGGTAAACCAGGAGTAAAATATGTCTTCTTTCTGTCCTCCTCATGCTGTGTCTCCTCTTCTTCGTCCCCACAACCATTTCTACAATTTGTCCATGTTTGTGTCATTGCAAGTTCCACTAAACAACCTTATTTTGTATTTGTAAGACAAGTCTGTGTTCTGTGCCGTAAGAAATTGTTTTTCTATGTCGTGCATTTGTGTTCCTTCGTCTTTTTTGTCTGTGTTGTTCTTTGTTTACCTTGTACCATATACTACATGTGTTGTATATGTGCAATAGAGAGTCACCCAAAAATGTCCCCATTCCAGAGGGAGATGCGTACTTCACGGTTAAGCTGCAGGACTATACTGCAGTGGAGAGAGACGAGGTGGTTCTAGATTGTGAGCTCAACAAAGACGTCAATGTCATGTGGTACCACAATGAGGCTGAGATCAAGGCCTCTAAGATGGTGGCCATTAAGGCTGTGGACAAACGCAGAACCCTTGTCATCAAGCGAGTTGGGGACAAAGACAAAGGACAGTACGTATGTGACTGTGGAACAGACAAGACAACTGCAACACTGCACATTGAAGGTAAAGAGTTTGTTTAAGATTTTTGATTCTCACCTCTATTGAGGCAACTCCTCCCTTCTTGATGCACCTCTTTAGCTTAGCCTTCACCAGCACAGCCCCCTAACTACACTTCATGGCCCATCACTCGTTTTTTTTTTTTTGTTTGGTTTTTTTTTTGCAGTTTTTGTGCTCAAAGCACTTTTTTGCTCGACACTTCTTAAGTACCATTGTCAACACCTGTATGTGGTGTCTCTCATCATTCCACCCTTCCGAAAATGGCAGAAACACACTATAAACGTTTCCAGAGAAAGGCTGTCATGGAAGCTATAATCTATTCTACCGTGATTGTCACCTTAATATTGCAGGGTCTCTTATTGTTCTGCGTTATTGTCTGTGTGTCACTTCAGAAAGTCTTCATGGTTCCCATAAGAGAGCTAACAATTTTAGGGAAATAAATCCCCTTATTGTTCCTCAGTACTGTTTGATGAACTGTGGCAACTCCCTTATCTAATCAGTCCGTATAGAACCAAACGGCTCATCAGAAGTTTCCTTTTGCAACCAGATTATTTGACTTGGTATTGTAGCCGTCTAGCTTCAGTACCAATATGCTGGCCCATAGACAGTCTTGCAAATCTGGATCATCACAGTGTTTTTTACTACAACTGTTGGAGCCAACATTGAGAGCCATTTGGTTATTTCAGATTTAATGAAAATTGCTACAGCACAATAAACGAGATTTCTATGTAGGCCCTTAACTTAAGGTTTCTTTGTAATGCCAAAGCAGAGGCTCAAATTATGAGCCAAATATGTCTTGGCAACTCAATCTGTTTGTTTGTTGTCTTTTCTATATTTTTGTATGTGTGTGTATACATGTGTGTATATATATATATAAATGTGTGTGTGTATTATGTACTGTGTATGTGTCTTTATGTTAATTTTGTTGATTATTTAAATGTCTGAACACCTTCAGTAAGAATTTTGTCCCCTCTCTTAAACGTCAGCTCGCCACATCAAGGTGGTTCGACCGATGTATGGCGCTGAAGTGTTTGACGGAGAGACCGCACGATTTGAAGTAGAGCTTAGTGAGGATGATGTCCATGGCCAGTGGAAACTGAACGGAGAGGTCCTCAGCCCATCCGCTGTATGTCTCATTAAAATACATCTCATCAGCTTTTCTTTTACCCGTGGTTTGATTCACTTTCATTTTACTTAATCTGGATGTGGATTTCGTTAAGAATCCCAAGTATTGAAAATTTTCACATATCCAACCTGTCAGGATAAGATATGGAGATATGAGAATGTTGATTTCTCATTCGCTAACAAATGACAGTGAATTGACCACTCTTTCGATGATCACTTTTCCTTGAGTCTTCATGTTTTTGCTGAAATGCTGAAGTTTTTCGGCCATCTGCAGGACATTGAGATTGTGGAGGATGGTGCCAAACACACTCTGGTCTTGTACAACTGCAAACTGCCTCAGACAGGCGAGGTGGTGTTTACCGCTGCCAACGCCAAGTGTTCTGCAAACCTGAAAGTGAAGGGTGAGCGTTCACTTCCTCAAACTACCTTCTTGTGCAGAATCTTTACACATTTTCCAAGCAAAGCACCGCGCTAATGGTTTTCTTCATGACAATGAAAAGCTTGAGCGGGTATTCTTTTTGCTTAACGTTTTATTTTTAAAAGTTATTCTTCTTCCACTTTACTGAAAGTTTTTCTCGTCTCCCTACTTTTTGGGTGCTGCAAATCAAAATGAACCCAAACTTATTTTGATGAATAAAATGTAATAGTAAGCTGGATTCTATGAATGATGGGGTTACCAAGAACATCTTTTTTTGTTATGCTGAAATTTCTTTTTGCACCATTGAGCCTACGTGTATTTTTATTATGTTTTTCTGAGTGTGGCAAGTCACATCCATCTGATTTTCATTAACTTACCCAAACACAACTGATCCGAAGTTTTTATTCCTGAGCACTCAATCTTCACCTTGATATTAACTCTATCTATCTGATTCAACAGAACTCCCAATCTCATTCATTACACCTCTGGCTGATGTATACGTGTACGAAAAGGATGAGGCAAAGTTTGAACTGGAAATTTCTAGAGAGCCCAAAAGCTTCCGTTGGCTAAAGGGATCTCAGGAGTTGTCAAGCGATGACAAGTATGAACTCCTGGTAGAGGGAAAGAGGCACACTCTTATTGTAAAATCTGCCAAATATGAAGACGAAGCCAAATACATGTTTGAGGCTGAAGATAAGAGGACATCTGGAAAGTTGATTATTAAAGGTAAACAGAGTCAGACCATTTCAGTTTCATTACACAGAAATGGTGTGATGTGTACATGAGGGCATACCTAAGTATGAGCAAAACCTTGCCTTTCGTGTCGGCTGTAAATGGTGTGAGTGTTTGCCAAAAGCCTTTCAATGACAAAACCTCTCAACGAGACTAAATGGCTGGTTTGGTCGAGGCCTCTTAGTTCCAGTGTTGGGATATGTTAATGCTCCAGCATACAATATTTAAAACAACATCTCCATAAAGGAAGTTGTTTGGTGTAGAAGACCTTGAGAGACCTGCACAGAGCCATGTCATCAACCCTATCCAGCATCTTTGAATGAACTGGAACATAGACTGAGAGCCAGATCTTATTACCCAACATCAGTGTTGGAACCTCACTAATGCTCTTGTGTCTGAATGGGAGTAAATCCCTGCAGCAGGTTCAATCCATTCCTAATTACATTGTGACCACCTCACGTTCTTCTGACGCCACCATCAGGCCAAATTTTTTACTTGGATGCAAGAAAAATTTAAACTTAACATGCAGATTGTCATGAAATGTCCCGACCCCATTTTTGCTCCCCATTAGATTTTACTGACCCCATTTCCTGTAGCATCACCCCCAAGGCATATTTTTCGTTTTTACGGTTGCTAAGGCTAGCTAAATCATCAGAATGTTGTTTTTTCTGTCCCGACACTTTCATATTGGGGCTGTGACGAACACTGCAGCCTCTAGGGGATACTAGCAGGACTTTGGACTGGTCATAAAATGCCTGTTTACTATTTTGTGAATTGTGTCCAATTCAAAGGCGTTTGGCTGATATTCATTCCGTACGTTTGAATAAGTCGAGCACAGAAACAGTGACCAGTTAAAGTGCCGATCTTACATTTTGATCACAGAGAGTGTAAGGCACTTTTTAGGCATGGCCTTTTGGACTTATCATCCCCATTATAATCTTAATCTTTTGGTGTTTTCCCAACTTTGTTACAACTTTATGTTTAATTCTCTCTCTGTATAAATAAGTCTCTCTGTATATATATATGTATATGCAATTTCTTTTTGTCAGGTATTCGCCTCGAATTTATCAAGCCAATTAAAGACGTGACTGTTAAGGAACGAGAAACTGCAGAGTTCAGCGTTGAACTCTCTCACGAAAAAATCCCGGTGGTCTGGTACAAAAATGACATCCGTCTGCACCCCAGCAAGATGGTGCACATGTCGGAGGACGGAAAAGTCCACACACTGGCCTTCAAGGAGGTCACCATCGACGACACCTCCATGATCAAAGTCGAGGCCATGGGCAAGACGTCAGAGGCCATGCTCACTGTGCTCGGTTAGTGTCGTTTTCTAGAAGGATGCAGCAGAAAAGCGTCAGAGGCAGGATTGTAGAAATGATCAGGTCATGATCTAAGTTCCCAGAAACAATACCGAAGACATACACTCAGAATTGATGACTTTTATATATAAACTAGCCGCTTATCAGTAAATGCCAAACAAATCCCAGAAGTTTACAAGTGATTCACTGTGTCCGTTCTAAAATCCTGTTCAAATAAGAGAAACATCCAGACACATCTAAAAGTCCTTTTAATTGTGGCTTTAAAGGAAAAGTCTGCCCTTAAAGTGAATTTCCTTTTTTTTATGTTAGTTAAGTTAAGTTAGTTTTGGATACTTACCAATGTAAATTGAGGTACCATAGTAATACCCTGGTGATTTATTTTTAGGGTAAACATCCCCTTTTAATTTACATCCCAAACTATCATTATCTGTTCTCTACAGGCACTGAGAAAGTTTACATATCTGCATTATAGTCAGCAGGACAATTGCTTACCTGGTTGTGTGTGGTTTTAACTGGTTTTTAACCATTACTCTTAACTGGTTATTACTGGTGTCGTCTTGCAGAAGGCGACCTGTACTTCACATTCAAGCTCCAGAACTACACCGCCGTTGAGAAGGACGAGGTGATTTTGTCCTGTGAGCTGAGCAAAGCTGCCGGCGAGGTCCGGTGGTTCAAAGATGGTAACGAAATCTTTCCATCCAAGAACATTCTCTTCCAATCGGACGGCAAGAAGCGCATGTTGGTCATCAAGAAGGCAGCGAAGAGCAACATGGGAGCGTACACCTGCGATTGTGGCACCGACAAAACCACAGCCGACCTGAACATCGAAGGTAAAACCTGCGGTGATCCGGCCCCTCCCCCAGACCTCGGTCACGACTGCAGAATCAGGCCCCGTTGACCGCCATTCATCGAAACCCCGCCTGTGTCTGGGCCGCTGTTCATCTCCCGTTCATCCTTCATTACTGTGTACTGCAGTCTCACTGTGAATGTTTGTAATGTTGGTCATTTATTATCATAACACCTGAGGATAATCCAGCCCTACACATCTTCATGTGATCATTATAACTGTATATGGAAACACTTCTATGACCTCTGAAGAAGCAATGGAGACATAATTATAATTCTCATGTTAATGTCTCCTATCTCAGTTGTCCATATTAGCGTTTATATACATGTTATAATATTCAGATAGACATTTGTGCATTTGTAATTGAATTGTTTTTATTTCTTTGTGTTTTATTCATATTTATATTTTACAAGAGATAATGTATATTTATGGTGGAATTTTCAGCCATTTTGCAGGGCTAGATTTCTATTTTTAACTCTTAAAATACAACAAAACTGAAGCAAAACCAAGCACACATAACGTAAAAGCAAGTTTTTGTAAAACTTTGTTAATATGCGTCTTGATAATATTAATAACACATTTATAAAATTTCCTCTGTAGTTATTTTGTGTAAACTTTAACTTTTTTTAAAATTAAAATAGACCAAATTCAAAAATAACAAAAAAAAACAAGCAGGAACAACATAAAAACAAGCGTAGGATTAAGAGCTCAACCTTTCTGTAAATGTGTTTGTATATTTTTACAAAATCTAAAAGTTTATACTTTAAGTCCAATTTACACAAAAAGAGCTCTTATAAATCTTGATAATCACACCTTTATTAACTTTTATAATATAATAATATAATGTTTTTGTGTGCAGTTTTACTTTTTTAATGTCGGTAACTATTCTTTTGTGAATTTAATCTAATCATAACACCAGATGAAACGTTTGAACTGTTGATTTTCCGCTGCTTTATAAGCTTAGTGTGCTAGTTACTACTGCTACCTCCAACCAAAAGAAGAAGAAATTATGCTGATGATAAAGTTCTCATGTTAATGTCTCCTATCTCAGTTGTCCATATTAGCGTTTATATACATGTTATAATATTCAGATAGACATTTGTGCATTTGTAATTGAATTGTTTTTATTTCTTTGTGTTTTATTCATATTTATATTTTACAAGAGATAATGTATATTTATGGTGGAATTTTCAGCCATTTTGCAGGGCTAGATTTCTATTTTTAACTCTTAAAATACAACAAAACTGAAGCAAAACCAAGCACACATAACGTAAAAGCAAGTTTTTGTAAAACTTTGTTAATATCGTCTTGATAATATTAATAACACATTTATAAAATTTCCTCTGTAGTTATTTTGTGTAAACTTTAACTTTTTTTAAAATTAAAATAGACCAAATTCAAAAATAACAAAAAAAAACAAGCAGGAACAACATAAAAACAAGCGTAGGATTAAGAGCTCAACCTTTCTGTAAATGTGTTTGTATATTTTTACAAAATCTAAAAGTTTATACTTTAAGTCCAATTTACACAAAAAGAGCTCTTATAAATCTTGATAATCACACCTTTATTAACTTTTATAATATAATAATATAATGTTTTTGTGTGCAGTTTTACTTTTTTAATGTCGGTAACTATTCTTTTGTGAATTTAATCTAATCATAACACCAGATGAAACGTTTGAACTGTTGATTTTCCGCTGCTTTATAAGCTTAGTGTGCTAGTTACTACTGCTACCTCCAACCAAAAGAAGAAGAAATTATGCTGATGATAAAGTTCTCATGTTAATTGAAGATTCACGGTTTCAAATGTTTGCACTTTTTGTTGATTTTAACAGCTAACAAGAAAAACATTTGGACCCAGGCTCTTTGCCAGGATCGTCAATCTGATTAAAATAGTTCATAAATGTCCTCGTAAGCAGGAATAATTCAATTATAAAGACATTCATGGAATATCTGTTCTTAGCGTAGAGATGTTTTATAGGGTTGGGTTATTGTCAGGAGTTATTTCAACGTGTTCTGCTTTTGCGCAAACTGTAAGTCGCTCTGAATGAGAGCGTCAGCTACTGGCCCAAACTGTCACGTCCTCATGTCCACTGTATGTCCTCCGTCGATCATCGTAAACAGATTTGTCTGTTTCACTGTATACAACACCATGAAACTGTTTTCGCCTGATGTTCTCCGGGTTCTCAGAGATTTCCGTCAGCTTCACCTTCTGCTTGGTTTCCTCTAACGTCTTTTTAAACCTCCACAGAGCGCGACATCAAGGTTGTTCGTCCACTGTACAGCGTGGAGGTCACAGAGACAGAGACGGCCATGTTTGAGACGGAGATTTCTGAGGAGGAGCTTCACGCCACCTGGAAACTGAAGGGAGAGACACTCCAGCCGTCTGCTGTAAGATTAAACACTGATGACACCTTACTTTTCATTTGAACCAGAACAAAAGCCGGCGAAGGAAAAAAAACGCCACTTCTTCTCAGAGCAGTTTTCCTTTTGCTTCATTAATGCTGAATTTAGCTACAGTATGTTCATTTAAATTCAATACGACTTTTTTCATCACAATCTGGGACTTTGGGAGCTGATTAGTATGAGCGCAGTCTCTTGTCACCTCGTCTCAAAAGTTTCTTTGAACGGTGAATGTTTGTTCTCAGGAGGTGGAGATCAAGGAGGAGGGACCTCGACACATGTTGATCCTCTTTAACTGCAGAATGGACATGGCCGGAGGTGTCGACTTCTCGGCAGCGAATGCCAGATCCTCAGCTCAGCTCAGGGTCAAAGGTGACAGAAATAACACTGACAGAGATCACAGACACTCTTTAAAAACATGTTTTGGTGGTCAGCTATTAATCCCCTGGAACTCCTCTTCTTGACAGTTTGTCTCTGGATCCGAGTACATTTACACGCACACTGTCATCTAATTGACTGAATTTGGTGTCGTTTCATGAAGTAAATTGCATGTTGTTAAAAACATGAGACGAGGACCTTCTTCATCCTGATTGGTTGGCTGAGGGGGAGGAAAAAAGAGGGTGATGTTACTTGGTTACTCTGGGCTCACATCTTTATCAGCTTTTTGAGGCTCTCAAGTCAACCCCAGAAAGCTGGCGGTGGTGGCCCCATTCAGACCGGTTACCGTTGATTTCTGGGTAAAAACTGACTTTTTGTGCATTAAAACAATAATGAGGAACATAAAGGAGGAAGGATGAAAAAGGAAAAAGAGAAAAGTAGATGAAAAACCCAACACACTTTCAATATCTTCAGTAAAAAACTATTCATCATAAGATTTTCTGACAAAAATATTCACTGAAAATACTTACTCAGATATTTCTGAGTAAAATAGTTGGTGTCATTTAATATCGAATTAATAATGGTACAGGTTGTTTCTCAAAAGGATTTGACTAAGATTTACCACATTCCAGTTTAAGGCCTTTTCATGAGAGTTGCTGTAACCCTGTCCTAAGCACTACCTTCAAGAAATAGTTTGACATTGAGTAAAGTCCTCTTTGACTTTTTGTATGAAATCTCTTTGTTTTATAGCAAATTGAGCTACACTTCTGTAGCTCATTTCCGATCCGTTTGATAACAGATACTTTGTTTCTGTACATCACTGCTTTTAATTGCTGCACACAGCACGCCGTCTGATCTTTAGTGAATTTTATCAGAAGGAATCCGTAACATTGCCTCTGCAGCTTCACAGACTTCAGAGGAGAAGAGAACAAAACAAAATAGAACAAGTAGTTTTCCTGTTTGTCTATAAAAACAAAGTCAATGGCAAATGAAATCCATTATTAACGATTCATTTCATTTTAATTGTCAGTAAATATCAGAATTTATATACATCCAGAAGTTAGTTTCACACTACAGAGACGAGAGCTGCTCCGACAAAAACAGAGCCAGAGCGTAAAGATAGCAGAGTGAGAGGAGAGCCGCCAGGGAGACGCTCCGCTCAAGCTTCTGGTGGACATCAGGGGAACCCCAGTTACCAAGCTGAGATACAGTACAGCCGGTTGAACTCCATCATGAGTGGTCACAGACGTTTTATCTTATCAAACAAAGATCAAGTGAGTTTGTTGAGAAGGTTACAGCAAATCTGAGTCGTTTGTTACGACAAAAAACTTATCTGAAGCGTCCAGGGCACACCCAAAAAAAACCTGATGTGGAAAATATATTCTGGTTAAACTGTTACCCAACGTTACCTGCCGTTTGATAAATTCCCTGCCGACTTAGAACTTTAGACACTTAACCTACTGGAAATTAATATATTGTACACGCAACAAAACCTCCATCTTAACTAGTCATTCATTCGTGCGCTTGTTTTTTATGCAACTACAATAAAACCCAGCAAATTTTGTCAGATAATTCCACTTGAAATAGGTGAAATTATCTCAGCTACTGACTCAGGAACACAAAGTTCTAGTAATGACATAGTTTTGCATGTTTCTTGCTTCAGGTTAAATAAAAAAAATAAGCTCAGTAGAAAAAACAAATTCAACCAACCAGTTTTCACATTTCACATTTAATCAGAATAGGCAGAAAACCTGAGTCTGGGCTCTAATTTAGGCTTCAAAACAAATTGTGAAAGTGTCAAAGGCCTATTGTGAACCACAAAGTGCATTTTCTACATAAAGGAGCTAAAAATGCCCCTCTAGGCTGTACGACTTTAAAAACTGAACTTTCAAAAGGTTAAATCACTTGTTCAGGGAGAGATTGTTTTGCAGTATATGTAACTTTTAATGAATTTTTGGATTTTTTTTTTAAAATTTTGTGTTAAAAATCAAGACCTGACAGCTCCCTGTCAGTCTGCAGAGATAATTATGGCAGAGCAGATAATAATTGTAAACTCTTCACACTGGCAGCTCGCTGCCACCAGCACTAGATGGCCCTTAACTGGCTGTTAAGAGTCTTGAATTCAGGCATGTGAAGAAGCCTGTTGTAAATAGTTGATGCGGCTTGCTAATCCAATCTGACATCCTGGATCTGAGTTTGGCCCGCGTTACCAAAACCCCCAGAACACCGGTTACATGTCAGCGTTACGACGCAGGCAGCGGATGAAGTATCGTGTCGGCATTTTCTGCAGTTTGACGTTGGGTAACTCCTGTGAGGAGCTCCACATTCTCCAGGAAAATTGTTGGCTGGTGACTGACAGGAGCAGATTGGCCTCCCCTGATGGGTTTTGCAGAGGTGGGCTCTCAGCCAATCAGGCCCCTTGGTTATTTTAGAAGTCATATGCCTTATCTAGAGCAGGTTTGCAGTGATTGGCAGGGGGTAGGACGCAACCCCATGTCTCACTGGTTTCTGCCGGCCATATACATCTGATGGCAGGTCGTATGCTAATGAGCTTGGCCCCCAATGCCAAGTCTCAGGGTGGCTGGCTTCAGTTGTCCTGAGGGCTTCCAGCGGCCTGCCTTCAGCTCAACCACACCATGAGGATTAGCCACTGAGGATTAGCCGTTTCTCTCTGGGGATTTTTTGGATCTATTGACCTGTTTTTCGGGGGGGGGGCTAACCATGTCTTCTCCCCAATCCAAAGCCCGAGTGATCGGCCTGATGAGGCCTCTGAAGGATATCACCGTGACCGCTGGGGAGACCGCCACCTTTGAGTGCGAGCTGTCATACGAAGGCATCGCTGTCGAGTGGTTCCTGGGGGGTACAAAGCTGGAACCAAGTGACAGAGTAAGTCCCAACACACCTGACACCTGAGTCCTCACAATGTCTCTATGCCACAAATAGGGATTCACTTCCTGAAACACAAGACCTGTTGATATTCTGTTACAAAGTCACCACAGATATTCCATGTATCCAGGTTCTCCTGTGGTTCTGATCCAGAGCCCGCGCTGGTGTTTTCCTTTTCCCTTTTGTACACAATGTTCAGCTCTCTTTGCACTACGCTGCTCCAGCCTCATATAAGGGCCTGCTGTTGGAGGCTCAGGATACCGGCTGAGCATTCGATCCTGGTTTTGAGATAACACAGGCAGTGAGGCTTTTCTGCCCTGCAAGCGTTTCTGCAG
This sequence comes from Xiphias gladius, assembly GCF_016859285.1. Lineage (NCBI taxonomy): Eukaryota > Metazoa > Chordata > Actinopteri > Istiophoriformes > Xiphiidae > Xiphias > Xiphias gladius. The sequence continues at coordinate 28,069,793 of NC_053415.1, read as the reverse complement.
AGTTATTTTTAACAGCTGCAGGAGCTTGAGGCGCAGGGCAGGTGGCAACAGGAGCGATTTGACAGCTTCAGTTTTAAAATCACACGATGTGGCGTACAGGTTTTTGGTTGTGTTGAGATCTTTGCCGTTTTCACGCTGAAATAAGAGTTGGAAAGAGCTCGGTGTGAGTCCAGCCCCTGAAATGAGACCCAGTCATAACGCAGGATTACTTTTAATTATCGGATGTAACCCGAGAACTCTGAGGTTTCCAAAGCCACATGATCTCTCTCTGGGTTGTGCAAGAGTGATGTGATACATGTTAGATGGTCAACATGGGTGGAGATTCACACGCTACGTCAACTGTTTGATAGCTGTCATTTCATTTTTGCTTGTTTTCTCTATATATAAGATTCAGATTGAGCAAATAAATGTTTACTCCTATTAATTTATAAACATATTTAACAGTGTTACAGGGTCTTTAAATTCGATAGTACGTACAAGAACTATTTCCTGAAATCTGAGTTGTTTTGTTTTCTGGTTGTTTAAAGGCTTTTCTTTACATCAAATATTTATTGGCTGGTTTTCTTTGGTTACAAAACAAAATCAAGGTTGCATTGGCAGGGATTGATTTAAACTAAGATGAGTGTTAATCAGGCTTCAGTTAAACTAGTCTTTGAATGATTAAACCAGTTTTTTATTTGGTAAACTCAAACAGAAGAATTAAAGTACTTAAAAAACAAAGTCAATATCAATGTAACCAACACGTAATAAATTATTACTGGGAAAACAATGGTTACATGTTGTTACATTTGAAAAACTAAACAAAAAAGTGAAACAACAAAATGTATTTTGTAAGCACCTTACTTAGAACATGAACATGTTTAAAAGTTTAAAACAATAGAAATGAAAAACATCCAGTTTAGGAGAAGGCTAAAGTAAGAGTTAAAGCTTGAATATGGATCTCACTTACTATAAAACTAGATTTAAAGTTTCAGGGCGTTAATACTACATAGTCAACAAAAGCAATGATACACAGAATTTTGTGTAGCTACGGATTTAGTTGGAGAATGTGGAGAACATCAGATGAATATTACTGTTTTGGTGGTTAATGAGATTAATGAGATGTTGTAAAATAAAATGACCAGTGAACAGACCCCCAAGAGATCAATAAGAGAGCTCAGCCTGTCACCCCCCCAACACCCACATAGACAAACTCCTCCCAACTGTTGAGAAACGGACTGCTCAAGCTCCTCAGCAACGTTAGAGCTTATCTGATTTTAGATTTGACTTTGACTCAAATATGAGCTTTGAAAATAAAACAGGAAGGGTGTATTCCGTCTGTCTGCAGACCTGAAGAAACTTGCCTTTATTGCCTTTAATTTAATCGCTTTTAATCACAATTTATTTTCTACACCCAGTAGCAAAACAATAAAAAGGCAGTTTAGTAGCTGGTTAAAAGTTGAGCTTCTCAGCTATTTTATAGTCCAAACATTGACCTCTCATTACAAAACAAGAAATATTTGACCTTTATCGAACACTTAAAATGCATTAAAAGTCTATTCCCTGTTAGTGTAGATCAGAAACCAGTTAAGATTATATTTGAAATTAATTGTTGTAATTACAAGTAATTGTTGTAGTTTTTTATTCTAATAACAAATAAGGAACGGTAGAGGTGACAACTTTAACATCAGATATACCATACGTTTAATTCCTCTCCAGTGAGTTATGTAGCTTTGGGCTCAGACAGCTCAGTGTTATATACAGTCATGGATGTGTGGTAAAATCAGACCTCAGGTGTCAGAGGTCACACAGTTTAAATCGGGGCAAGGAAAGCAGCTGTTTGTATTCGTTTTAGCTGTCAGGGACGCTGTGTGTGCTGGAGACCTGAGAACCCAGTCCAACCTTGTGTCTTCTTAACCTCAAACACCCCATTTAGGGATGATAAAACCCACCGATAACTGTTGATCGTATGCTGCAGACCTGGCAGTTACGCTTCAGGGAAGTAGTCCCCAAACAGCTTACTCTGTGTCCTTTGAATACCACAGACGATGATCAGGGATGACAAAACATCATCAAAATTCTGGTTCACCTCCAAGTGCAGCTGCTTGGAACAGCTATAAACACTTTTGATTTCCGATGTGGTCGAACGACTCGTCAAACAAACTAGTTCTGATCAAGCAGAACCTGACCCAGAAAGGACAGGAAGATTAAATTACCCCTGTAGGAGGTAAGAAACATCATAAGTAGGGTTAAGTAGAGTTAGAAGTTAAACTTCTTGACTGACTGTAGAAACTAAAAGGCAACATTCAGGGAAGGTAAACCCTTCACCTTTCTGAATCTGGTGAACCTGTCAGGCTGTGTTAAGGGAAGCTAATGCAACGCTTTTCTGACTCTGCAAACCGGCCAGATGGAGTTATGGGAAGGTAAAACCAGTAACTTTTCTGTGTCTTCTGAACCTGGCAGACTGAGTTCAGGAAAATAAAACCCTGTGAGACCTGAGAAGCAGTTATCACAGAAACCCGCATGCCTGTTGACACTGTTTAACCTGACAGGTGGTGTTCAAAGAAGCTAAAACACCCTCTAACTTACCGACTGTGTTCAACTTGACACGCATAGTTCATGGAAGGTAAAAAACCCTCATCCATTCTGACTCTGTAGACTTGACAGTTGTTGTCCAAGGAAAGCAAACCCCAGCAGACAGACTTTGTTAATCCTGATAGACTGTGTCCAGGGAAGTCAAAATCCTCAATGTGGTCTGTAATGTTAAACCCATTTATTAACTGACTCTGTTGAACCTGACAGGTGGTGTTGAAGGCGGAAGGTAAAGTCCACAGCCTGACTCTGCGAGACGTCCAGCAGAATGAAGCTGGGCAGGTCAAACTCACCGCCAAAGACTTCCAGACTGAGGCCAGCCTCATCGTCAGAGGTAAAAGAACATCTGTTGATTCTGCTGGACTCTACCGATGATGTCTACTTGTAGTTCAGTCTGAGAGTTAGCTCCAATCATTGTATAGATCTAGAATTTGTGGTTTAGATATAAAAAGTGCGATTTAAGTTAATTTTAATTATCTTTAGGTAAATGCGAAACACAGATTATATTACCTGCATCAGTTTTGATGGTTTCTAAACTTTAACCTTTTTCAAAGTGTATTCTGTATTCCCACTACAGTTTAATGAAAATACCCCAGTACTCTCCAATGAAGACTTTAGTTTGTACATGTGCAGTCTGTAATACTGACGGTGGTTTAGGCTAAGTAAGTTACCTGTGGACAGCAGGACTTAAAGCATGGATGTGGATCTGATTTTTACACCAGAACAGATGACAGGCCCAACAGCTAAACACCAAGAGTCTGTTAATATTGGCAGGTTTTTTATCTACAGAGCTGAGGAAGAATCATTTTGATGCTGGTCTAGTTTACTGAACAACTGTCCTGTGTGTTTTGTGTGGCTTCAGAGCCGCCAGTGGAGTTCACAAAGCCTCTGGAGGACCAGACGGTGGAGGAGGAAGCCACCGCCACACTGGAGTGTGAAGTTTCCAGAGAGAACGCTGAGGTGCGATGGTTCAGGGACGGACAGGAGCTCAGAAAGACCAAGAAGTATGAGATGATTGTCGACGGCCGCAAGAGAGCGCTGGTCATCCACGACTGCACTCTGGACGACTCGAGGACATACACTTGTGATGCTAAAGACTTCAAAACCTCCTGCTTCCTCAGCGTTGAACGTGAGTACAGCTGTGAGATGAAAATTAGACATTTTTAGAAGTTATTAGGCCTCAAAGGACCAGTTATAAGACTTAAGAAACCCCATGAGTATCACAGGACCCCTCGTTACGTAAAACGGTCCTCTCAAAAATGTTAAGATAGAAAAATACCCTTTATAGAACATTAGCGCCCATTTATAAGACTAAGGACACCACTTTAAAAAGCTAAACAAATGACTCGGTTTAGTTAAGGAAGAGTCCACGATCCCTTAGTTGGCTTGAGGGACCCCCCTTAAAAACTTACATGCCCACTATGTAAGATGAGGATCTTTATAAGACTAAAGACAGACGACATAGGAGACCTGTCATAGAACTAAGGACCTCTAAGAAAGCCTGATTACAATTAGACATGAATCATAAGTCTTAATAAGTCTTTGTTTGTGTTGACAGCTCCACATGTCGAGTTCACGAAGCCGCTCCATGATGTCGAGGTCAGAGAGAAGGAATCCGCCAGATTTGAATGTGAAGTCTCCAGAGAGAACGTCAAAGTGAGCACACCTGCTTTGTCTGTCTGTCCAGACAAAGAGCGAATAAAGGTAACATTTTAAATTATTTTTCAGTTTCTGAGATCTCCTCTCCCTTGCTGTCTTGCAGGTCCGCTGGTTTAAGGATGGAAGTGAAATCAGAAAGGGGAAGAAGTACGAAATTATCGCTCAAGGTCGCCAACACATTCTCATCGTGCACAAGTCCGTGTTTGACGATGAGGCTGAATACGAATGTGACGCAAAGACTTCCAAATCTTCCGGCATGCTCACTGTCGTCGGTAAGAATGAAGAATCAAATAGCATTTCTTCATATGAATTAATCCAAACCAGAGCTCTTTCCTTCATATGCGTATAACTGACTTCTGAGCTTGATTTGATTGTTGATTATTTGACACAAGTCCGGATTCTGCAGTTCTTCGAATCTGGAACTGTTTTCAGAGCAATAATTTCTTAAGCCCAAAAGTTCAGCTAATTCACATTCATCTTGATCATGACCAGGACTTTTTAGGTTGGGCCCTGTAGATAAACTCATTTTAAGATACATCTGAATCCTTTTCGAAGAGGTATGATCGTAAATGTTGACGTAATCTGGAATTTTAGATAAGCGTGGATACACTATGGAGAAGCCATCAGGATCTGTTGATGTTATAACGATTCAATTTTAATAACAATAAAAATACTGAAATATCTATTGTACCTATATCAATGCACTTTAAAAGAGCAAATCCAGATTTAGTTTGAGATAAAAAAAGAAATTAAATGTATGAATTAAATGTCTGCCAGAGGGAGTATGGCCATCCATCGAACTATAACTTAAATTTACCCACGTTATTAAAACTGTCTAGAAATAGAATATGAATATGAATAACTGAATTAATTTGGAAGAAAAATTACGGAAAGTCAGATGCATCAGTGAGTGAATAAATGTAATAAATAAACATACACGTCTGTGGACCCCTCAGCTTGAGATCTGACTTTGTTTCACCGCTGCATCTGTGTCCCTCATTGTAGAGGAGGAGGCGAGGTTCACCAAGAACCTGTCCAACGTGGAGGGAACAGAGACGGACAGCGTGAAACTGATCTGCGAGGTCTCCAAACCCGGTGCTGATGTTACCTGGTACAAAGGAGACGAGGAGCTGCCGGAGGGCGGCCGCTATGACCACATCGTCGACGGGAAGAGGAGGATCCTCCTCATCCAGGACCTGAAGATGACCGACGCTGGAGAGTACAACTGCAGGCTGAGCCCCAGCATCAAAACCTCCGCAAATCTCAGGATTAATGGTATGGAAAGAAAAAAACACATATTTGATGGTGATTCCTTTCTGATCATTTCTCTGAACTCCACAGCATCTAAGTATATAAACATTTCACAAGTGGTTTATAATACACATCCATAAGTATAATAATATAGAATATGTCCTCATAGGAGAAGTTAGAACAAATAACTGTACGTTAATAAACACTTAAAAATGCCCTTATTGTTGCTGACAGCTATATTATACTGTGTTATAAACCATTTATTAAATGTCTGTATACTAATAAATGCTGAAAAGCGGGACTTAAAGTAAAACGTTGCCATTATTTTTCTGTGTACCAAACAAAGTCATTTATAGATCGATTATTAATTGTTCTAATTCTAAAACAAATCGGATCCATTTGGATTGTGTTAATCATCCAACTGGTGATGAAGCAAACTCAAGCGACGGTCGTATTTTAATCAGAGAAGTTTGATCAGCACATGAAACCCACTGACCTGTGAGCTCTCACGGTACGTTCTGTGTCGCAGAGCTGGCCGCTGAGTTCACCTCTAGGCCTCGGGGCCAGGAGGTGGTGGAGGGCGAGAAGGCGCAGTTCACCTGCTCCGTCTCCAAGGACACCTTCGAGGTCAAATGGCTGAAGGGTGACAAGGAGCTGGAGACAGGAGACAAATACCAGATGGTCAGCGATGGCAAGCGACGAACTCTGGTCATCAAGGACTGCGAGCTCAAAGACGAGGGCGGATACGTGGTGTTGATCGGACCGACCAGAGCCAGTGCCGACCTCACAGTGCTCGGTGAGAAAAACATCAGCTGAGAAGAGCAACATAGTTTTCAGTCAGAACCTTCAAATGTCTGCGATTACAAATGAATGATTATTAATCAGGAACCAGAAGGACGATTGTGTGGAAGCATTTTAGCGCTAGTAACAGAAAAGAATAGATGGAATGTTGGGAATGACAAAAATCTAAATAGTAATTTAAAGGTATGACTAAAACAAGTCGACATTTTGAGTAAATTACAACATAGTAAATTTCAACTTATACTAACTCAAAATTATGAGTTCCTATCTCATAATTTGAAGTCTTAGTCTTGGAGGCAGTAAGGTTTTCATAAATTTGAGATCTGTGAGTTGTTGCAGTAAGTAAGTGAATGCAGTATGTGTATCATTAGATATTTTTTATCTTCCTCTTTTTTTGTTGGATTTTTTTTCCTCTTTTAGGTTTAATTTTTGATTAAGTTTTGCCACAGCGCAGTTTATTTTTGTTTATTTAGTTAGTTCACATTCTAGTTTAATTTTTTGCTTTCTTGCTAACTAATTTTGTATTTGATATTTTATTTACATAAAGTTTTATTATTATTAAATTAACACTTGACACTTAACTAACAAAAAACAAAAACTTAACCTCAAAGAAACTCTCAACATTTTTTAATTTTTTTATTTTTTGTCTATTTTTTGTTGAAATATATATTTCAAGTTTGATACTCAGGTTTCAGTTTAAAAAAATCTCTCTGTTGTTGGAATTTCACCAGAAAATAAAATAAATTTTATCCATAATTTTTTGTTTTTTTATCAAGTTAGTTAAAATTCTAGGTTCAGCAGCTTATTGATCAATCTATTTATTTTGCGTTTTAAACCATCAACCGTAACTTAACCTTGAACACAAAAAGAATCAACGGAACCTTATAGAGACTCTCCACAACGTTGTTGTAAAAGATAATTTTAAATCATTTTTATCTTTTCATATATTTATTTAATTTGGATCTTATTTATGAATTCAGGTTCAGTTTAAGATGATTTTCAACGTACAGTTTGGCCAATTAGAAGCACAGAACGAGACACCAGGGTGGGTGTTCTTTCTTGCACATTTGAATTTGATCTATTTCATGTTTTTAACAGTTAACTGACCGAAACCCTGGTTTAAACATCATCTTAATCACCAAAAATTAAAAATGTTTAGTTCTTTTAGTAGCTTATGTTTAGTTTTCACTCTCTGGTTAACTTGTTCTAATTTTTTACTAATAATTGTACTGTTTGAGCTTGACTTCACTAGCAGTGATGACACTGGAATGAGAAGTTACATCAGCGTCTGATGTTTTTTGTTATTTTTTCCTGAAGAGAAACTGAGGATCATCACACCGCTGAAGGACACGGAGGGCAGTGAAGGTCAGGAGGTCGTGCTGAACTGCGAGGTGAACACAGAGGGAGCGAAGGCCAAGTGGCTGAAGAACGAGGAGACGTTGTTTGAGAGCAGCAAGTACGTGATGTTCCAGAGAGACAACGTCTTCTCTCTGAGGATCAGAGATGCCCAGAAGGGAGATGAAGCCAACTACAGCATCAACCTGCACAATCAGAGAGGAGAGCAGGCCAAAAGCTCCTGCAACCTCACCGTCAAAGGTCAGTGGTTCACAGCAGCAGGTTATATTGAAACAAGTATAGCAAGTAAAAAAATGATAATGCCCGTGGGACCAAAAAACGAAAAGTACTTAAATAAAAACCTTGTGAAGCTCAGAGGTTCTTACATTCAACCATAGACGAAACGCATTGTTTGACACGACAGTTTTCAGGGAATCCAAACAAAACATTTTTCCAACATAATGTAAATTGTTATTGATTTTGTGAAATGAACAATACGCGTTAAAGATGTTTACATTCTCCGAACGAAGGTACCACAACTCCTGGATACAGAGTGAATGAATGAAGCAGAATATTCAAACAATACCCAGCCCTGTAAATGACTCTGTAATTTTTAGAAGATTTACAGTGATGGACAGTTCCTCAGTGGCAGCAGAGGTGGAATGTAAAACTGGAGTTTGATGACGGGCAAAAAAGACTTAACCAATACCCATTTCCTGTGCCAAACTGGAGCTCTGTAATTCACAGATGCTCTGTATGAGAACGGTAACAAATAACTGACATTTTAGTTTGGCAACTAAAACTTGTCTTTTGCTCCTGATGGGCCCTGAACTGAAGTCTTTCTTCAACACTGGACACAGTTCTGCTTGCATTGAACATATGTCTGGTTTGTGTTGTTCAGAGGAGAGTCTGCGGATCGTGGTTCCTCTTGAGGACATCGACACTCAGGAGAAGAAGACTGTCAGCTTCTCCTGTAAGGTCAACAGGCCCAACGCCACTCTGAAGTGGATGAAGGCCGGCGAGGAGATCGCCTTCAGCAAACGCATCGTCTACAGAGTGGACAAAGAGAAGCACACACTGACCATCAAAGACTGCACGCTGGCCGACGAGGGCGACTACACCGCCGTGGCTGGAGACGACAAGTCCACCGCAGAACTGATCATCAGCGAGGCACCGACGGACTTCAGCGTGCACCTGAAGGACCAGACCATCACCGAGTTCGAAGATGCAGAGTTTTCATGCAAGTTGACCAAAGAGAAAGCAGATGTCAAGTGGTACAGAAACGGACGTGAGATCAGAGAAGGACCCAGGTACATCAACGCAGAACAGTCGGACCATCATTTATAAACATTTGAATGAGATGACTTTTTGACTTTAAACTTTTGACTAAGTAGTTCATTGTTTATTTTCCCAGATACACATTTGAAAAAGATGGAAAGATTTGCACCTTGCGTATAAAGGAGTGCAGACCTGATGATGAGTGTGAATATGCCTGTGGTGTAGACGAGAAGAGATCCAGAGCCAGGCTCTTTGTTGAAGGTGAGGTCCTCAGAATTTATTCTGTAGCAACCATTTGCTCAATATGAACTATATTTTCAGTATAGTCTAGTACCTGTTTTGTTCATGCTCTGTATGACCCTCATGAACCTCCTTCCGTCTTGCAGAGACCCCAGTGGAGATCATCAGACCACCACAGGACGTGTTCGAACCTCCAGGCTCGGACGTTGTGTTCGAGGTGGAGCTCAACAAGGACAGAGTGGAGGTGAAGTGGTTGAGGAACAATATGACAGTTGTCCAGGGAGACAAATACCAGATGATGAGCGAGGGTAAAGTCCACAGACTTCAGGTCTGTGAGATCAGACCCCGAGACCAGGGAGAGTACAGAGTCATCGTCAAGGACAAAGACGCCAAGGCCAAGCTGGAGCTGGCAGGTAAGAGCTCAGACAGGCAGGAAGAACCCCCCAAAACACCACCTCAGTCACTGTGGTGCAGCTCTTCCCTTTGTTGTTATCCTTTCTAACATTTTGACATATAAAAAATTCAGATAGTACAAATATGCCGTCGCAAAAAAAACAAAAAAAGCAAGACAACACAATAAACAACTATATAATCAAGAAGCCATTCAAAAGAAAAAAAGAAAAAACTTGGCAACTCCTTGTTCACTCTTAACCAGTACCCTGATCGCTCTCTAAGATGTTGCACCCTTAATGGAGTTTGTGTCATGAGTTTAAGCCACTCTATACCCCTCTGGTCTATGTGGGCTGTATGTGAACAGTCACATAAAATAAGCCTGTCTGCTACAATAAAACCTGTTACTGCAGTCAAAACTCTGCTTTAGTAAACCCTAACAGACACGTGTGGGAATTCTTTCCAACATATTGACCATGTAGATATGTGTCCACTTCCTTGTTACATTTCCAACATTTATTGTCCGTTTTAAACAGTTTGAGGAGTGTAAAATATCTATGTACATTTTAAAATGGATGACCTCCACGCATCCCTTGTAGCAAGATGTGTATGTCAGCTGGATTCAGAATCTGACTAGGCCTGCAAGGAATGATTATTTTCATTATCAATTAATCCATCGATTATTTTCCCAATTAATCAGTTTGTAATTTATCATGCATAAAATGTCAGAAAATGGTGAAAAATGGCATCTCAGTTTCCCAGAGCCCAACATAACATCGTCAGATGTAATGTTTTGTCTGACCAACAGTCCAAAACCCAAAGATTTACAGTTTACTATTATAAAAGAGAATTTTGGCATTCTGTCTTTAAAAAATAGCTCCAAAAATTAATCAATTAATGTTGTTCACATGCTAAATTGTAGCAGGTGAACAACACATGTAGAAATGTGTAGAAATGTTTAAGCAACAAAAGCATTTTATTTAAAGCAGCTATAATAAGCTTTTTATATGATATGACAATGTTCAGGAGTCTGGTAGTGATGAACTTCCTGAGACTTATCATCTAAACCTGAGGCTCCCCTTGTCTTTATGGAGCTTTTTATAGTAAGTTTCAGCTCATTGTTTCTCTGTCCAGACCACAGCTTTACTGCTCTCGTTCAGTCTCACCGCTCTCAGAGCGTCGTTTTCGGCCGCAGGGGGCAGATGTTTTCAGAGAAACAGCTGGAAAAAGTCACTGTCCGCTACTAACAGCTGACAGACGCAGTCAGAGACCAGCTGGTAAACATAGTGGAGCATTTAGCAGCTAAAGAGCCAGATGTTTCCCTCAGGAGCTGGTGGAGACCAAAACAAGAGCTAAAAGAGAGGAAGAACTGGACCTAGATTCATCAGGAGACTCAGACACCAGATCCGGCTGAAGGATCGTGTTGCTCTGTAACTGCTGGATGTGGAAATACACAACTGTTTGAGAACAAGTTCAACACATCAACTTAATAATGATCTATTAATAAATAATGATCATATGTCGGTGTTGTTCACTACTTGTTTTTCTGTTGAAAACAAGTGGACAAAAAATCAGTTTGTGCAGGTTTAATGAGTGAAAAATTAAAACAGCCCGATGGAGAACATGTGTTCAGGTGTTGTTGTCTCTCTGTGACAGTGTCTGCTTCCTTCCTCCTCCTCCAGCTGTGCCTCAAATAAAGACCATGGACCAGAGCTACGTCACAGATGTTGGGAAGCCCATTGTTATGGCCGTACCCTACACTGCCTACCCGAAGGCTGAGGCCAACTGGCTGTACAGCAACCTGAGTCTGCCCAAAGACAACATTCATACCTCCGTCGACCTCACAGAGTACCGGCTGAAGGACCCCAAGAAGTCCGACGAGGGCCGCTACAAGATCATCATCAAGAACAAACACGGAGAGGGGGAAGCTTTCATCAGCTTGGACGTCATTGGTGAGTTCTCTCAACACAAGTGCAAAGCTAAAACTGTTCCCTGACTCTTGTCATGTCTGCTTTACATAAAGAGAGACCAAAACCTGTTTAAACATTGGTCTACTACAGCAAGTTAAGTCATGTTAAGGCAACTTAACATTAAAATAACCATGAAATACTGGATACTGATGTGAGTTGATGGGATGTGAAAATTACACTCTGCTTAAAAGCAATTCTGTGTCCTATCAGAGTTATCATAGTCATCGGTTTCTCTAAATAGTGTTCAGGTCAACACCCCGGTCATAATTCTGACTGGGAAACTCTGACTTTTCTGAAACCTGCAATATAGTCAGCATTCAGAATAATCAAAACTAAATTCTATACTTTTATACTGATATTCTGTTATTTTTTTCAGTACACTATTTTTTAATCCTCACACGACCAACGCAACTCAAACATGAGCACAGTATGAGGCTTATTGGGTTTGGTATTTTCTGAATCTTAACAAAATAATCATTGATAGAAATATCTTCTTAAAACTGACAAAAACCTTACAATGTTGACACAAAGTCCCAGTATCACAATTCAGTTTTCCAGAAAAATCAATGAAAAAACCTAGTAAAGAGAGGATGAGATCTTTATTGACCTTGGAAACAGCAGATAAGAGACAATCTAAGAGACAATCTACAGAGTCCTCTATTATCTGTTATCTGATCACCCTGAAGATTTTTTGTTTTTTTTTCCCCCCAGATGTCCCGGGGCCCGTGAAGAACCTGAAGGTGATTGACACGGCAGACGGCGAGGTCAGCCTGTCATGGGAGGAACCCGAGAGTGACGGCGGCAGTAAGGTCATTGGCTACGTGGTGGAGAGACGCGACGTGAAGCGTAAGACCTGGACACTGGCCACCGACCATGCCGATAGTCCAGAGTACACGGTGACTGGCCTCCAGAAGGACTCCATGTACCTGTTCAGAGTCTGCGCCCGAAACCGGGTGGGCAGTGGACCTAATGTAGAGACTGACAAACCTGTACAGGCCAAGAACAAGTTTGGTAAGACTTGGTATACTGGTGTATTTTTTTTGGCAACTTTATTTTTATTGATATTTTCGTGTTAAATGAGTTAGTTGATATGGGCAACAAAATACAGGAACAGGGTCTGTCAGTGGAATTGGTAATAGGTTAGATCCTTTTCTGCCCTATGTAGGGAACACAAAGTAAGTACACATATGGTCAAAACTGATTTAAGACCTGTATCTGAATCTTAAATTTTAACTAGCTGTTATCTGCAAATGAAAAGTATTCACTGTGATGAGCTGACATCTTGATAGTTCAGTTTGTTATTTCACACAACTAGCACTGAGCAATGAGGCAACGGTTAAATCTAATATTAATGAAGAATAAAACCTCATCCACACCCCTGCTGAAAGTGATCAGCTTAGCAGATCATACCATGTCTGTCTCTTAAGCGAGCTCATGTCAATATGGAAAAATTTAAAGGAAAAACCCCAGAAAATATTAATATGGTCAGCCGTAATTATTTTTACCATATTTCCTCCAGCATTAATTTTATCGCTGCTGTGTCAGATACCAAAATATCAGATTTTGTTTAAAGTGAAAGTAACAGAAAATGGAAATACTCAAGAAAAATATAAGTACCTCCGAATTGTATGGCAAAGTACTTGAGTAAATGTACTCAATTTCCTTCCACCATTGGCCCTGGCTTCTAATCATAAGCCTGATGTTGGTGAATAACAATACAGACTCCAGGAAAATCCAGTTGTATTAAATCTTTCTTGTTGTCTTAAACGCAATATTTGCCCTTTAGTTGGCTGATTCTCCCAGGATGCTTCAGATTTTAGACATTTTTTTAATTTTGCAAGGTTAAAAAGAGGATTAAAAAACAGAAGTTAAGAGAACAAAAGTGGTCAAAGGATTGATCCATGAGCTACACCAAATTCAATTTGAGCAGTTGATGAGATAAAATCATTAATTGACATACTGTAAGATATTTACTTGTTAGATAAGGGAAGTAATCCAAGGCAGTTCCAGCAATACCCCTCCCTCTGCTGTCATTTGTTGAATGGATTAGATAAATGATACCTATTACATAATTTCTATCAAGAGCCAAATTTCTCAGAACACCAGAATGTTGCTCTCAGTTTACTTCTGTCTTCTGTTTATCATTTTTTTTAGATGTTCCCGATGCTCCTCTAAACGTGATTGTGGGCAACGTCACCAAGTTTGGCTGCACTGTCTCCTGGGAGCCTCCCGAGTCAGACGGTGGCTCTCCCATCACCTCTTACATCATTGAACTGCGCGACCGGACGTCGGTGAAGTGGTCGCCCATCCAGGTGACCAAAGCCGACGAGCTCAGCGCCATCATCAACGACGTCATTGAGAACAAAGAGTACATCTTCAGAGTCAGAGCCGAGAACAAAGCCGGTGTCGGCAAGCCCAGCGCCGCCACACAGCCCGTCAAGATCATGGATCCTATCGGTAAGTCTGGCTGAGAGAAGCTTCATCATCCCCTTAGTGTAGTAGTGTAGTACAGAGGAAGTCCTGATTCACTCCAGCACAGGAAATTAGACACGTGATTAACATCCAGAATTTGTATGCATGTATGTAGCGACCATTTAGAACCAAGTTTCCTCAGTGTAACTAGATATGCATAGCAGTATATGTTTGACCCCAAAGGCTCCTCCTTGCCCTTGAAAGGAGCTGATATGCAATCAGTGAAATAATAATTCTGTTATTTTACCTTGTTGATTTTTGCTTAGTCACAAATTTAACAGAAAGTTAATATCTACTTAATATGTAATTCTTTCCCCAAATTTCTTTACTCTCAAGCCGAAATTAGATGTTTTAAGTTAAACACAAACATAAGATACATGGAACATGATAAAACTATGTAAAAACAACGTTTTTAACAAGCTGACATAAAACGATGGGACAGTATAACATAAAAACCTGACGTGTATCCAGCCATCTACATTCAACACAAGTATTAATAGTTAAAACAGTGTCACCATCGTCCCCAACATCGTTGTTTCTGCTTTCTGTATCCGAACCCTGCAGAGCGTCCCAGTCCCCCTCTTAACCTGTCCTGGCAGGACCAGAACAAGAGCTCAGTGCAGCTCTCCTGGGAGACGCCCCTTAGGAACGGAGGCAGCATCATCACCGGATACATCATCGAACGCTGCGAGGACGGCAGTGGAAAGTGGCTCCGCTGCAACGCCCGCCTCTGCCCTGACCTCAACTACAAGGTACAGATAACAACTCAAATAAATCCTCATTTGCTGTTTCCTGTCAGATATGTGTGGACTTATTTTTGAAAGGTTTGTAACTGAATTTCCATAAAACAAGAGCCAAACTTTCACAGAGGGCTAAGTTAGTATTTCAGTCGACATCAAAAGCTTTTGTGTATTTTGTACAGCTTCAAAGAAACTTTGTCCAAATGACTTTAAGTAAAAGCCCCCCCATCTGTTTTCACTGTGAAAGCCCCTCCACTGCTTCACAGTAAAAACCTTTTAGCAGCTGTTTCACACTAAATGCCCGTCAGCAGCTTCCTTACAGTAAAAGTCCTCAGTGTATGTTTTAGATAAAAAGCCTCCAAGGACTCTATTGAAGTCAAGATGTGATAAAAAGGTGTGTGTGTGTGTGTGTGTGTGTGTGTGTGTGTGTGTGTGTGTGTGTGTGTGTGTGTGTGTGATGGGTCTTGGGGTAGCCAGCAGGACTTGCTGAACTTAATAATTGTTTAGTTTTTTTAATAAAGTGGCAACTTTAAGAAAGGTTTTTTTTCTGTGAAGCAGCCACAGGCATTCAGTTGCTTCAAACAACAGTTCGACTTAAGAATTACATTGTAATCCAGCAACCCCGGGCAGATTCATTCTCTAAAATTCCACTAATTTTTCTTTATTTTATTTTGACTCTCTACCTTTTTATTCAGGTGTCTGGTCTGAAATACGGAACCAGTTACAACTACAGAGTGTTTGCTGAAAATGCCGCCGGAGTCTCTGACCCGTCAAACATCATCGGACCTCTGCTGGCTGATGACTTGCATGGTGAGACAGACATTATCAATGACTCTTTAATATTTTTTTTAGTAGTTACATGTTATGTGAATTATATCAAACTGTTTTGAAGTAACATATTAAGTATTGCCGAATAGCACATAATAACCATTAAATTCCTGTAGCTTCTTCATAGTAAAATTCCTTCAGGAAAAGGCCTTTAGTGTCTAACAGGCAGGTTGACAGAAAATAGATTCTTAATGGAAGAAAATTACAGGTGGAATGTACCAAACATAAAAATTGAGTGCATTTAATGTTTCAGTTCCCATCATGCCTCTCTCTCCCTACTCCAGTTGGTCCAACCTTTGACCTGAGCGCTTTCAAAGACGGCCTGGAGGTGATCGTCCCCCACCCTCTCATCATCAGAGTCCCCATCACCGGATACCCGACTCCCGTCGCCAAGTGGACCTTCGGAGAGAAGGAGCTGACCACCGCTGACGAGCGTGTCTCCCTGATGACCAAGTCCACATTCACAGAACTGATGGTCACGCCAAGCGTCCGCCCGGACAAAGGCATCTACTCCTTGCAACTGGAGAACGACGTCACATCTGTCACTGGAGAGATCGAAGTCAACGTCATCGGTACAGCATTAAAAAAAAATACAGTTTTGTCTAAGTTGATCTGAAGTAGTTTGTGATTAGTTTCAAACATTAAAGAACTATTACTACAAACATTTTCTGGTTCAAAACTGCTTTAATATTTTGTATGATTTTGGCATTATTGTATTTCTGTTTGTGTCCTCCAGCTGCGCCCAGCGCACCAAAGGACTTCAAGGTCCTGGAGGTGACACGGCAGCACGTCCACCTGAGCTGGGAGGCCCCGGAGCACGATGGAGGAAGTCCTCTGACAGGCTACCAGGTGGAGAAACGGGACGTGTCACGCAAGACCTGGGTCAAGGTACGACATCAACATCTGCATTCTACGATAATTACAGCTGATGATTACAGTTCATGTTCTTCTCATGTATTTTAATCATTATTTTCATATTTATGGCTTTTTCATATTTCTCAAATGTGAAAATGATGATTATGTGAGAGGAACAAACTTGGATTGTTCATAAAATGTTCTAAACTAAATCATTTAAAATAATGCACCTTAAAAATCTTCAAGCAACATTAATATTCTGTTCACTATATCATCATAATCATGTATGCTGACCAATGTGACATGTAAGAACTTTGTTGTTTTTTTTTAAGATGTTATGATTTCATTGACAATTTTTGCCACATATACAGTTCAGCAGTTGCTATGAAAATTCTCAGGTGGAAAAAAGCTTGTTACAAAAAATGTATTATGAGCAAACCTCAAAGAAAAAAGGTAATAAAAGAAAGAAAATAAGTATATAAAATTGTTCTTCCATGAGGCCAGTTGGGTATTAATTCACAAGGCTTATTTTAACTTAATAAGTAATAAATAAAATGAAAACAATGATGTGAAAGAGTTTTGCACTTTGTTTTTTAAAGACATTTGAGTTAACATCAGTGTTAGCTGGACTGCACTTAGTGATAAAACCATTTTAGATGAAACAACAACAACCAACTCTTTGACATCTGAAAATAATTTCACTCCTTCACTCATCACTCTTTACTCTCTCTCAGGTGGTCACAGGTATCCAGGATCAGGAGTTCACCGTCACCGACGTGGTTGAAGGGAAGGAGTATCTGTTCAGGGTCACTGCCTGCAACAAGTGTGGACCAGGAGAGCCAGCGTACATTGACGAGCCCGTCAATGTCTCCTCTCCTGCCAGTGAGTCAGACCAGGGATTAAAATTTCTTAAAATTAAAACTCCGAATTAAGAAACTTTGTAAACCCTCCATATCATTTCCCCACCAGCTGTCCCCGACCCTCCAGAGAACCTGAGGTGGAGAGACAAGTCGGCCAGTGGCATCTTCCTGACATGGGAGCCACCGAAGTACGACGGTGGCAGTAGCATCCGAGGATACAATGTGGACCGCTGCCAGAGAGGAATGGATAAGTGGGAGCCCTGCGGGGACCTTGTGCCCGAGCTGAAGTGCCAGGTGACGGGTCTGATTGAGGGCCAGTGGTACTCCTACAGAGTCCGAGCCCTGAACCGACTCGGAGCCAGCCGGCCCTGCAAGGCCACCGACGAGATCCAGGCTGTTGATCCCAAAGGTACCAAGAGCATCTTCCTTTAGAGACCTGAAGTTTTCACTTTGTTCTAATTCTCTCACATACAAAAGGTACGAAAGAGTGAGGAGAACCAATCGTGATTATTTAAACAGTGCTAAATTAGAGCCCAATGTAAAGAATATTTGTATATTCTATATAATATTCACAGTATATGAGCTCAGTCCAAATTTTCCTTGAAGTGGACGAGCTCCAAAAAACACAAATTTGAGACAAACTCATTCCTAATTAACCACCCAATTTAGCCTCCAGGCAGAATCCAGAACATAATGAAATTAATCCTGTAACCTGTGTAGATAAACAAAACTCAAACTTGATTACCAAAAGCAGCAAGAAACCAGGGGGAGTTTTACACCAAATACTGTGAACTACACATAATGGCATGCTGGAAAATACACACAATTTTGTGTGTAGACATCTATGTTTTTCTCGTAATTAACAAGATACAACAAACTGCGATTCATTTCATTTGTCCCTTTCTGTTCTGATAAAGTTTCTGATAAAGTTAACAGTTCAACTTTTCCCAAACGCCCTGTTAATTATTCTCTGAACTGTAAACTCATGACTGACTCTCATCCTTATTGTCCATGCAGAACCTCCGGAGATTAATCTTGACGCAAAGCTGCTGGCCGGTCTGACCGCCAAGGCAGGCAGCAAGATCGAGCTCCCCGCCGAGGTAACAGGTAAGCCCGAACCCCGGGTGAAGTGGACCAAAGCTGACCTGGTCCTCAAACCGGACGACAGGGTGTCCATTGACACCAAACCAGGACACTCCACCGTCACTATTGCCAAGACCAAGAGACACGACAGCTCCACCTACATCATCGAGGCCACCAACAGCAGTGGCCGTGCCACTGCAACTGTCGATGTCAACATCCTCGGTAAGACCATTTAACAACGGAGAAAATTACAGGAATAAAAAAGGTTTTCTTAATGACTTTTTTAGTTTCTTGGTAATTAAATTTCAAATATTCTTTCCTCACACAGATAAGCCTGGTCCTCCGGCTGCCTTCGACATCTCTGAAATCACCAACGAGTCCTGCTTCTTGGCCTGGAACCCTCCACGTGACGACGGTGGCTCCAGAGTCACCAACTATATTGTCGAGCGCCGAGCTACCGACAGTGAGATCTGGCACCGGCTGTCCTCCACCGTCAAACAGACCACGTACAAAGCCGTGGGCCTGGTCAAGTTCAAGGAGTACATCTTCAGAGTCTTCGCTGAGAACCAGTTTGGTGTTGGCCCACCGGTTGAAAACCCATCCATCATCGCCAGATACCCCTTCGGTAGGTCACCTGACTGTAGGACTGAGGTTTATCACATGAATTTGTATTCTTAAGGGAAAAGATAACATTCTATGCTAGTGGATGTTGCTAGTGTGGAAGACATTTCTTAAAATCACAGACAAAAAGTGAATTAAGCCTCAATTTTAAAATATTAAAATCACCCAATTCTTTGGGGCTACAATGCTTTGTTCCAGTGGTTTTCTGTTCAGGTTTTTTCAATAATGTACCAGCCCATCTCAGGCTCAAGTAGATACTGTAGGTCCTTTCTTGGTCGGGTACATTTTTTTCTATCAGCAAAGACCTCAAGGGCTCTTTGTGTAAAAAGTGGATCATATGGTTAGGGTTAGCTTGGATGAAACTGATCCCTCCTGTCTTGTGCTCAGACACTCCTGGAGCTCCTTATAAATTGGTGGCTTCGGACATCGCCAAGGACTCGCTCACTCTGGCCTGGTATGAGCCTGATGAGGACGGAGGAAGCCCCATCACAGGATACTGGGTGGAGAGATATGAACCTGACCACGACAAGTGGATCAGATGCAACAAGCTACCCATCAAAGACACCAACTACAGGTGAGTCTAACTGGTCTATGAGTTTACACGGAGCTTTGTTGGATTTCACTGTGTTGATATGACATGTTTTCCTCTGCAGAGTCAAAGGTCTTCCCACCAGGAAGAAATACAAGTTCAGAGTACTGGCTGAGAATTTGGCTGGAACTGGAAAACCCAGCAAGGAGACAGATCTGATCCTCGTCAAAGATCCTATTGGTACAAAGACATTTACCCACTCATTTAGTTGTGTATGAGCATCTAGAATCCTTTCAGAGTGTTAAAAAGATCATGTTCGATCCTCATCCAGATCCTCCATGGCCTCCTGGTAAACCCACCGTGAAGGATGTGGCTAAGACTTCCTGCTTCCTGATGTGGACCAAACCGGAGCATGATGGCGGAGCAAAGATCGACGGCTACGTCATTGAGATGCTGAAGAGCGGTACCATGGACTGGATCCGCGTGGCAGAGAACATCAGCATCCTGGAGCACTTCCTGAAGGGCCTAATGGAGAAGCAGGAGTACTCGTTCAGAGTGCGGGCTGTTAACGTGGCTGGAGAGAGTGAACCCAGCGAGCCCAGTGACCCAGTGCTCTGCAAAGAGAGACTCAGTAAGAAAAACTGATACGTAGTCAAACTAAAACAGACACGTTAAACCAACACGCTAGAAGAGACACAACATATCAAACTCATAGTCTAGAACAGAGACATATTTAACTGATACTGTAGAACAGACAAACTTGGCAAGTAACTCTCTATAATAAACACAACATGTAAAACTGAATATCTAAAAAGACACATGTCAAACAAAAAAAGAAAAACAAAACAAGACAAAAAAGAAATTTTCTGATGTCGCCAATAGTCAAACAGATGCTCCAACATGGACAACATGTCAGCTACTGCTCACAGACGCGCCGTGTTAAACCAACAGACATCTTCATCGTATAATAGTAAATCTTTGAGAGCCTAACATGAAGAAATCTTTGTCTTAATCCCCTCAGACCCTCCTACGGCTCCTCGCTGGTTGGACGTCGTCAACATCAGCAGAAACAGCGCCGAGTTGAAGTGGACAGTGCCCGAGCGCGATGGAGGCTCACCCATCACCAACTATGTGGTGGAGAAGCGTGACGTCAGGCGTAAAGGCTGGCAGGTTGTGGACACCACAGTCAAGGAGCTGAAGTATACTGTGACCCCACTCAACGAAGGATCACTGTACGTGTTCCGCGTCGCTGCCGAGAATGTCGTGGGTGTCGGACCGTTCTGTGAGCTGGAGGACTCTGTGCTGGCCAAAGACACTTTCAGTGAGTTAGAGAGGAATTTTGGTGATTTATAGATTAATTAATTTAATCCGGACGGTGACGAAAATCCCCTGTTGACAAATGATTTTGTTTGTTACAGCTACTCCTGGGCCTCCGTACGCCCTAGCTGTCGATGCTGTCACCAAAAGATATGTGGACCTTCAGTGGGAGGCACCTAAAAACGATGGTGGCAGACCCATCCTCAGGTATATCTTTACTGGCAAGAGACTTTCAACAAAAGTAACAAAAGAAATTCACGTTTTTTCATGACCACCAGTTGAGGGATCAGTTTATATACATACTCCTCCCTCCAGGTATTCCATTGAGAAGAAGGAGAAGCTTGGAACTCGCTGGGTTAAATGCGGGAAAACTTCAGGTCCGGACTGTAAGTACAGAGTGACAGATGTCATCGAGGGAACAGAGGTTCAGTTCCAGGTCTGCGCTGAGAACGAGGCCGGTGTCGGACATCCGAGCGAACCAACCGAGATCCTCACCATCGAAGATCCAACAGGTTAGTCCTGTAATGAGTAATGGTCATTTAAAATTATCATAGAAAAGTAGAGTGCAAATAAAGTGTATATATTCTAAATCTGTCCTGCCCCCTTCAGGTGTCCCATCACCGCCCATCGAGCTGCACGTGACCGGAGCCAGCCGGGACTTCCTTTCCATCGCCTGGAAACCTCCGCAGAGAGATGGGGGCTGTCGCATCACCGGCTACCACATCGAGATGTGCGAGGCTGGAACAGAGAAGTGGATGAGGGTCAATTCCCGTCCAGTGAAGGAGCTGAAGTACCGCGTAGAGGAAGGTGTGGTCCCCGAGAAAGAGTACATCCTGAGAGTGAGGGCAATCAACGCTGTCGGAGTTAGCGAGCCCTCCGACATCTCCGAGAATGTTTTCGCCAAAGACCCTGACTGTAAGAATGTCCAACACTGTCCTTAAAGTGTCCTGTGCAAAGTTCCGTAAGTCATCCAATTTACAGAAAGGGGTGAATGAATAACATTTTTTTCTGTGTTTCCAGGTAACCCGACACTGGATTTCAACACTCTGGACCTGGTTGTTGTGGAAAAGGAGAAGCTACACATCCCAGTTCCCTTCAGAGCCGTTCCCTCACCCAGAATCACCTGGCACAAAGACGGCAAGGAGCTGAAGGCCAGCGAACGCCTCGGCTTCAGGCCAGTGTGACATTTCATACCTTCCAAGATGTTTTTTTTGTTTGCTTAATTCAGAATTTGAATTATATATGTGCCTCCGAAAACCAAAGATCATATAAAAAACAAAGAATGACCCAGCTGAATTTTTTCGTACATCAGTCAATATTCAACATATCCAATATAATTTATCTAATAATGTTTAAGGTGATATTTGTTGTTCAATAAAACAATGAATATCACATAAATCACACAATATCACACAAAGTTTGTTTCTTTTCTTTTTTTTTTTTTCTTTTTTTTTAGCTGTACTCAAAATGCCCACCACAATTCAGACTACAAAATTTGAAGTTGCTGCAAAACTGACTGACTGGTCATTTAATATGAAAGATAACACTAGACAAAAACAATTACTTAATAATAAGATAAAAATAAAAATATACTTAATGAGATAAGAAAAATTATAAATAATAGTTTACATTAATAAACATCTGTTAACACAGTTAACACAGTATTGACTGATAGTTCCCAAACAAAAAATGCTAATTGGGCCTTTATCAAGTCACTGAATTCAAATCATTTCATAAAAATCAGTAAGTCTTTGACCATTATGTTCATTTGTCATTCATAATGTTAAATAATTAACAAAATTCCAAAGTTGGTAACAAGAGTACTTAAAAACAGCAGATGTGTTATTATAAAGCTGCACCTAACGATTATTTTCATGATCGATTTATTCCTGTATTACTTTCTCAATCATCCATCAAATGTCAGGAGTCCAAGGCGACGTCTTTACATATCTTGTTCTGTCCGACCAGTTTTCCGAAACCCAAAGAGATTCAGTGACATGAAAAACAGGAAAAACAGCGAGTCCTGTTAGTGGAGAAGCTGAAACCAGATCATTTGGGGGATTTTTGCACAGAAAATGACTTTACTTGCTGTTTAATTTTCTGTCGGTCAACTAACTGATTAATCAACTAATTGTTTCAGCTCTAATTCAGTATCAGAAGTTGAATTCAGAATAATCATTCGTCTTTCGTCTTAAACACGATTGGTGCTGCTTCAGGGTTCAATTAAATTTATGTCTTTCATCTTCATCTTTTGAGGTCTGGTGACGTCTGTCAGTGTGAGCAGCAGTGACTGATGGGATTTTTTGTGTTCAACAGGAAGGAGTATACTTCCTGTCACCTGGAGATTGACTGCAGCCTACATGCTGATGCCGGAGTGTACAAAGTGACTCTGGAGAACACACTGGGAGCCGCCAGCGCCACCATCAATGTCAAAGTCATCGGTACTCAATCACACACAGTCTTTACCTTATCACGAAGACATTGATCTCTTGGTCTCCGGGCAGTAGATAATTTTTTCACACGTCTCTGGGTCTCTGTCTTCAGGTCTTCCTGGTCCCTGTAAGGAGATTGTGGCCTCCGAGATCACAAAGAGCTCCTGTAAATTGTCCTGGGATCCTCCAGACTACGATGGCGGCAGCCCGATTCTTCACTACGTCCTGCAGGTCCGAGATGGAAGCGTGTTTTTATTTCTGAGCTGTGGTGATGGTTTCTGATCTGACTAGAACCCTGAGGATACTGCTGAGTTTGTAAAATAATCTAATGTTCTTTTGTTTGTGACTTTTATTTATTTCTGCGTGTGCAGCGGCGTGAGGCCGGCAGGAGGACATACGTCAATATGATGTCTGGAGAGAACAAGTTGAGGTGGACCGTCAAAGACCTCATCCCCAGCGGAGAGTACTACTTCAGAGTCCAGGCCGTCAACAAGATCGGAGGAGGAGAGTTCATCGAGCTACGCAACCCGGTCATTGCAGAGGACCAGAAACGTAAGAAAATCTCTGTCGTTACAAGTTTGTTATAATACTGTACATAAAAATGGATTTTGTATTGATTATTAGTGGACCACTCCAACAGTTGTACATGGCGATCAGTTTACTTGACATGAGGAGCTCTACACAGGGTTACCACTGCTTGGGTTTAGAGATGAACATGTTCTATGGAGAGTCTGCTTTACAACAATGTTTAGAATGGGGAAAATTTTGGTTCAGTTCTCCTGAATTTGTAGTGAAATTGTAAAATATTAACAAAACTTTTTAAATTATTAAGATTACATGACGAGTTTAATCGAGTTTTAATTCTAAATACAGAAACATTTTGGACTTTCATAGAAAATTAAGCCGCTGTACATGGCTTTCAACAGAATACACCAACCAGCCACAACATGAACTGGTAACTGGTTTCAATGTTGTGGCTGATCAGTGTTAATCATTCCTCTGAGTGAATGAATCTTGTTTCCAAAAGTTAACGCATGCATAAAAACTCTTTGGCAGTCTGTGTCCAACAGATTTCTAACTGAACTCGGTCTCTTGTCCCAGATGCTCCCGACCCACCGGTAGATGTCGAGACCCACAACCCCACGTCCAGCACCGTCACTCTGACCTGGAAGCCTCCCATGTATGACGGCGGCTCCAAGATCATGGGCTACGTCCTGGAGAAGCAGCAGAGGGGCGAGGACAAATGGGAGAGGTGCAACGACTTCCTGGTGCCCGTCCTGTCCTACACTGTCAGAGGACTGACGGAGGGCAAGAGCTACACTTTCAGAGTCAAAGCCGAAAACGCGGCTGGAGTCAGCGAGCCGTCACGCAACACACCGTTCGTCAAGGCCTCGGACGCCATTGGTAAGGATGACGTCGGCTCCCGACAACCACCAGGGGAAACATCTAGCCTGGCTCTGTGTAACCCTGGGAACTAAATCCAAGTCAGACACATAATCCTACCATAAAACCACAACATTTTTACACTGTGGTTTTGTACACAATAAACAAAGTTAATCAGTGAACTTTCGAGAAGCTGGTATGTGGATTTTGTTTCAGTAACTGACTTTCCTGTTAAATAGTCCTGTAGCCGTCATGTTTTCAGCTGAATTCTTTGTTGATTTTACTCCTGTTCTCTCTCTCAGATCCTCCAAAGGTTTTCCTGAGCGGCAGCCTGCAGTCCGGTCTCAGTGTGAAGCGAGGCTACGAGATCTGCCTGGATGCCAACATTTCCGGTTCGCCATACCCTGAGATCACCTGGTACTGGAACAACCAGGTGATCCGGCCTGAGCCGCTCCGCAAGAGGACAGCAAAGCCCCTGAAGAAGAAGGTAGAGAAGAAGGTGGAGGAGAAGAAGGAGGAGGAGAAGAAGGAGGATGGTGAGGCCGTGAAGAAAGAGGAGAAGAAGGAGGGAGAGGTGAATGAAGGAGAGGAGAAGAAGGAGGCGGAAGCCGCAGAGCCGGAGGTGGAGGAGTCCGACTACCCGACGATAAACGAGCGTCTAACCATCAACAACAGACGCAGGGGCACGTCCTCCGTTGTCATCAAGGACTCAATTCGCCCCGACCACGGCATCTACATGGTGAAGGTGGAGAACGACCACGGCATGGCCTCGGCAACCTGCGAGGTCAACGTGCTCGGTGAGAATTTTTTTTCTTTTCCTGTGTTTGCTGTTTTGTTCTGGTGTCAAGTCCATTTTAGTTATATAGCCCATATTTACAAATCCATCCATCCATTTTCTACCGCTTATCCAGAGTCGTATCACGGTGGCAGGGGGTTAAGCAAGGTAGTCCAGACTGGTCTAGGTAGTCCCTCACCTGAACTCCTCCTGGGGGATCCCATGCCATATGAGATATATAGTCTCACCTGTTCAAATCAGAAATCACAAATTTTTTTGTGAGGATTTTACGTGTTTTTTTGGAAAACTTATTTTTAATAATAATTTAATTTTAAAAAATGAAATCCAGGGATATACAGTGTATAAATTGTGTATTATCAACAATTTTTAAGAAATTACTCGATTAAATTACAACAATTTGACAATCAGACAATTACTCTCTTGTCTCTAAGTCTCTTTAAAAATGACCTTAACAATTTATTAATTTTATTTTAGTTGCTGTCTACTGTAATATCTTCAAAATATTTTAAGTAACACATACAACAACAACAAATATGTACATTTAAGAAGGAAAACCAAAGCTTTGTGATTTTAAAAAATTTTACCAATTTAAATACGCGTAGACAGAGACAATGTTTCAAAAGTGTATTTGTAAAATTATATTATGAAATTACAACAATTTGACAATCAGACTAAGCCAGAAATATTAAAATACAGTCAAGTGTAAAGTTTTTGGTTAATTGTTATAAACCTTTTTTCATTACTGTTACATTTTAAAGACTGAATGATTGATTAATTGAAAAAAGTATGCTATTTTGTTTTCTATTCTGTTACCAGTTTGATTTTTGTGTCATTTTAGTTAGTCGTGTTTTAGTAGTAGAAGTTACATTTACATACATTGAAAAAAAAATAGTGTTTTGTAGATTGACATATTAAGATAAAGTAAAACAAAAAAAAAGACACAATAAAACTTTTAAAAACTATTCTATTCTTTTCTTTTATATTGTCTACTATCATTCCTTAGGTGTTTTGCGTTTTATGTCATTTATTATTCGATGTTTAGTTACATACACATAATTATACATTAGAAACAAATTTTAACAAATTACTTCACAAACTAAAATACCAGCTGTACATGTTGACAGTTTTAAAAGGTTTTAAAAGAAAATTTGTGAAATTAAAGTGTGAAAATATGGACATACTTTTTAAACAAAAAACATGCCTGTACAATTGTATAAATTTTCGATTTTTAACTGATCTTAAGAGAATTGTTCCCAAAAATACCAAGTTTATGTGTAGACAGAGACAGTGTTTCGGGAATGGATTTGTGAAATTGAATGATGAAATTAGGAAATAATTAATTACATCAGAAATAAAAACATTAAAGTTTTGGTAAATTGTAATGTGTGTTGAAAACGTATTCTATTTATTTTTCTACTCTAATGTTCTTTTACAGTTATTTAGTATCAGATGTATAGTTATATATGCAAACCTATTTTTAAATCAGACATGCAGTATATATATATACTTTATTATAAAAACCAAAGCTGAAATTGTAGAACTTGTGTATTTTCAACAAATTGTAACAAATTACTCCTTAAAATATCAGCTGTAGTTGTACACAGACAGTATGTCAAAAGCAGATTAAATAATATTATGAAATTATTACAGTTTGACAGAGACCTGTAACGTTTTTGGCAAATAATGGAGATTTTTGATAGGAAAAAATTGTTTGACACATTTGTTTTGAGGTTTATACAGTAATTGTCTGCCTTACCTTTTGGAAATTTTAAAGGCTGAAATCATTTCGTCTGTCCTCAGATACTCCCGGTCCGCCTGTGAACTTCAGTTTCGAGGAGGTGAGGAAGAACTCTGTGATCTGCAAGTGGGATCCCCCTCTGGATGATGGTGGCAGCGAGATCCTCAACTACACTCTGGAGAAGAAGGACAACTCGAGGCTGGAGATCGGCTGGATCACCGTCACCTCTACACTGAGAGGATGCCGCTACCTGGTCCCCAAACTCATTGAGAAGAAGGAGTACATATTCAGGGTTGTCGCCGAAAACAAGTTTGGTGCTGGTCCTCCTTGTGTCTCCAAGCCACTCATCGCCAAGAATCCTTTTGGTATGGCATCATTTTTACAGCACTGTTACTCCTGGTCATGCTACCAGTTAAGCTACTTTTTGTTTTTGAACTTAATACTCTAAGTAATACTGAAATGAAATTTGTTTTAGTTGTAAATAAGAGGTTCAAAAGACGAGTCAATTGACATTAACTACCATGTCAAACGTTCAACAATCATCAGATATAGCAATTTAATGACTTTGACTGCTCATCAAAGTCTGTTTTACATATATAACTCATGCGTTTGATAAACGCATTTAACTTAGTCATATAAGAAATGCTTCTTTTTGTTAGCTTATAATGTTAGTTAGCATACATTTATGTTAACTTACCATTGTTGTTAGTTTACCAAAACAATCACCCCTTTCAAAGCTATAAACGTTTAATCATTTTGACTCTGTAAGACATATTCTACACTGTTCTCTGAACAAGACACAAAAGACGATATTTGAATAAAATACAGTTAACCTTTTAAGGACAAAGTGAATTCAAAGATACATAAAAAGTAGTAATGATACAGTTTTTTTTAGTGTTGAAATTGGAAAAATGCTCTTTATGTGGCAAAAATAAAAACTTTAAATTCAACATACAGTTAAAATTGAATGGCACTCAATTTTTTCTGCTGTCCCGTCCCTTTATCGTCCTCAGAACCTCCCGAGGCTCCTGATAAGCCACAGATTGCTGATATCACGGCCCACAGCATGCTGGTCACGTGGAACGAGCCGAACGACAACGGCAGCCCCATCTTGGGATACTGGGTGGAGCGTCGCGAGATCAACAGCTCACACTGGGCACGTGTTAACAGGTGTGGAAACACTTTGACAAATCCTGTTTTCTGCTCTAATTTGTGCTATGATTCATAAAAAAGTTGGTATTGGCCGATGCGTGGGGAAATATGAGAGGATATTGATAAAAATTTTACCAAAATTCTTTTTGATGTTTCTGAATGTCGCCTGTCTGTCCCGGACTTCAGGAACATTGTCCCCGATACTGAGCTGAATGTTGAAGGTCTGCTGGAGGGGATGACTTACATCTTCAGGGTGGCAGCTGAAAACCAGGCCGGCCCAGGAAAGTTCAGCGTCCCCTCTGAACCCAAGACGGCCCAGGCTCCGATATGTAAGTAAACTTTTACTGTGTGTTTAACCCTGTGTTTAGTACAGAACTGCCAAAGTGTAGCACAGTATTTGGCATCACCAAATGTTTGGCTGTTGGTCATATCCAACAAATGCATTGTCCATTTTTGGGAATACTATACATATTTGAAAAAAATGTTACAAACTTTTTCAGAACCTACAATCATGAAGAAGCATCATAAAAGTCATGAACAGGATACTTATGTCCATGGAAACATAGTCAGTCTCAGAGTTAACATGTCTCATCTGTGCTTATTTGTGACACTGCAGTACCTCCTGGACCACCAGTTGCCCGGGTGGTGGCGACCACCGACTACTCCATTGATGTAGAGTGGGACCCACCTGCTGACAATGGTGGAGGAGAGATCCTGGGATACCATGTGGATAAGGTCAGACCATCAAATCACCGCTGATACTTCTTTTACAGCTTTGCTCACATTTGTTTTCAGCTTCCTGCCTCGCTGTAGCCGCAGGTTCTCATTTGTTGAATCTGACTTTCTCCACTCAAGACCATAAACTGTATGTTCTTTCCAAAACTAGTGTACAGTCCATTAATGTTGACTTTCTCATCACAGATGATATCTTGGTGTAATAATGGATCCAAATCTTAATTTTAGGAAACATGTATAAAAATGTTATGTTTACATTGTGACCTGCCAAGGAACTGCAGATGAAAATTAGCTTTAAGCTAATTCTGGTACATTCCAGAAAATGGTAACATATATGTTTAATATTGTACATGTTCCCTTGCACATGAAATAAAGAATGAAATAGACAGTCTTGTTTCCAGTTCAGACTAATCTTCTTTGTTCTGTTGTGTTCTTCAGACCATGGCTGGTACCAAGGACTGGTCCAGGTCTACAGAGCGTCCTTGGAAGACCCGGGCCTTCACTGTCTATGGAGTCCGTGAGGGAGCCAAGTACCTGGTCAGAGTCATTGCCTGCAATGCTGCTGGAGAGGGAACACCAGGATTCACAGAGTCTGTGTTTGTCAAGAATCCTGCAGGTCAGCCAAAAAAACTAAACAAAACAAGACAGAGAAAAAAGAAAGATGCTGAAATTGGGATGTAATTAGGTCAAACGTTGTCTGTTTCAGTGTTGATGTAAATCTCTTTTTTTGTTGTTGGCTTCTATCCATTGTTGCTGGTTGCCCTCCTCAGAGTTGCCAGTGATTGAACTGAACCTGTCTGTCAAGAATGGCGTGGTCATCAGAGCAGGAGAGACACTCCGTGTACCTGCTACAGTCACAGGAAAACCCTACCCGTCCATCACCTGGACCAAGGACGACAATAAACCTGACAAAGACCGCGTGGAGATCCTCACTGAGGGCAATGACAGCATTGTTTCAATCAAGAATGTCCAGAGGAAGGACTGCGGCAAATACCAGATCTCCGCTTGTAACCCCAGCGGCACCAAGGCTGCTTGGACCAGAGTGGAGGTTATGGGTGAGTGGAAGTCAAGGAAGTGAGGGCAGGACTTGAGGCTAAAACTCGACAGTTAACTTGAAATTAATTGATGCTACAAATTAAAAATGAACACTTACATTGTTTTATCTTCAGATGTCCCTGGACCTGTCACAGACCTGAAGCCTGTTGTTGTCACTCGTAAGATGATCTTCCTGAACTGGGATGACCCTGAGGATGACGGAGGCAGTGACCTAACTGGCTTCATTGTGGAGCGAAAAGATGCCAAGATGCACACATGGAGGCAGCCTGTTGAAACCACCTCCTCCAAATGTGAGTGTGTGGGCATCATGGAGGGACAGGAGTACATGTTCCGTGTCATCGCCAAGAACAAGTATGGCATGGGTCCGCCCGTCGAGCTGGGGCCCATCAAGGCTGTAGACCCACAGGGTAAGTCCAGATCAAGATTTCAGTATTTAGGAGTGGCATGATAAATGGTCTCGATTTAAGAGTGGATTTGTACTTAAAATTAATTGTCACTTTGGTGGTTTTGCAGGCCCACCATCATACCCCGAAAAGTTCCATTACACTGAGCGCACCAAGAACTCTATCACATTGGCCTGGAAGCCACCTCGTAATGATGGAGGCAGCCCTGTCATCGGCTACTTTGTTGAGAAGAAGAGGCAGGACCAGCATGCCTTTGAGCCTTGCAACACAGAAATCTGCCCAAACATGACAATGACTGTGGAGGGCCTGGACGAGGCCTGGATGTATGAGTTCAGGATCAAGTGTGCCAATCTAATTGGAGAGAGTGAGCCATCCATCCCACTTACTGTGGTCATCCAAGATGATGAAGGTAAGGCAGACTCTTTGAAATGGTCCTAAAAACCCCTAACACTACTATTCAAAATGAATAGTATCAAACAGTTAGTATATCAATGGTGCACACTAGTGTTTTTCTTTGCCTGCTTATCTGTTTTGTTCCCATCCTGTACCTCTAAGTGGCTCCTGAGATCCACATGCTGAAGCACTTCAAGGGTGACTCCCTTACCGTGAAGAGGGGTGAACCCATTGAAATCCCTGCCGATGTCCTAGGACTCCCCATCCCTAAGATTGAGTGGTCTAAGGACGACTTGGTGATTGCGAAGCCCACTGAGACTTTGCTGATGGAGACCGAAGTTACCGGTAGGATGAACTGCAAGACTACACTATCTGTCCCAGCAACAAACAGGAGGGACCGCGGCAGCTACACTGTGTCTGCCTCCAACAACATGGGCACAGCAACGCATACCATCTTTGTCATGGTGCTGGGTGAGTTGAAACATGCCACTGACTTAGGTAGAGGCAGGAAAGACTGGACATCCTACGTAGTATATAAGACAGAATAGTGTGCAGTATATGAGTGCAGGACAAATTAGTCTGTTGAAGTTTCAGAATAACCGGCTGACAGTTTTCCATTTAAACCCATGTTCTTCCCTCAGACCGACCACTTCCACCCAGGAATGTGACAGTGTCCAACATCAAGGCAGAGTCCTGCTACCTCCACTGGGATGCACCACTTGATGATGGTGGCAGTGAGTTGACCAACTACATTGTTGAAAAGAAGGATGTGGTGACAGAGGGGCTGGAGCTGGAAGAGGGACAGGAAGCTCCGCCTGAACCACAGTGGGTGGAGGTTACCAACAGTATCATTGATAAGAAATATGGGGTATGTCCTAATAACAACAAAAACAATGATTATAACAATAAAGGTTTTCATGGGTCTTTATGGGTCTTTAAAGTCCTATTTGACTTACTGGTAACACCACATCCCTGTCCTGCAGATGTGGAACCTCGAGACTAACAAGACTTACTTATTCCGGGTCCGAGCTGAGAACCGCTATGGTAAATCTGACCCCTGCACGACAGAGGAAGTCCAGATCACAGACCCCTTCGGCCTTCCTGGCCCACCCGAGAAACCAGCCATTGCATTGTACTCTAAGACCTCCATGACCCTGACCTGGGAGCCTCCCAGGGACAACGGCGGCTCCATGATTATCGGCTACTGGCTGGAAAAGAGGGTGAAAGGCACCAACTACTGGGCCAGAGTCAACAAGATGCCGATCACCAAGAGGGGCATAAAAGGCTGGGAGCACCAGGTGAGCTGCTGGGACTTTGTTTCAGTTCTTAAAGAACCCTCTCACTTGGAAAACATAGGGTCTGCATTTGAACTTTTATCACCTTCCTACATACAAAAGTAGAACACAGGGTAAACCCAAACAGACCTATAGGATGGTTCGTCACTGACCTTTATGGAGGTCTGTTACATAGATTTAGAGAATATTGCATACAGGCAGTTAACATGGTCTGCCTAATTCCTTAAGGAAGGTCCATTCCTTACTCTTAATATGATCTGCCATAGAGCTTTAGGATGCTTCATCTCAGACCAATAGGAAGGTCGATCACAAACCTTTAGAAAGGTTAGGAACAGCCCTTTAGAATGGTCTAACAAATGGTCCTTTGTAGACCTTCAGTCCATCAAAAACCTTTATAAATTCTGTTGCATGTCCAAGACCTTCAAGCGGATTCTTAAGAGATCTTCAGGATGGACTTTCACAGATATTAGGAAGGTCTTTTAGCCACAGAAGACACACACATTTGTGCTTGGGAGTCAATGACCACCAGACATTAAATACTTATCTTTCTTTGTCTCCCAGGTGACTCGTCTGTTTGAAGGAATAGAGTACGAGTTCAGGGTTGCTGCCTGCAATTCTGCAGGAATTGGACCATTCAGTGGACCATCTGACTCTGCCTTAGCTGTCGATCCACTTAGTGAGTAAAAAACAACAGGCTTCTTTTTAAAGCATCAGATAATAAATAAGTCTGGTGTTGACCAAGTGATTTACCCCAGTCCTTTCTTAAAAAGGGTGATGAATGATATATTTGAGTTTCCTGTAATGGATAGTGTTTCACATACTGCTGCTTTCCCCTCAAGCTCCACCAAGCATGCCTGCTGCTCCTGAGGTGGCTGATAAAACAAAGCACAGCGTCACACTGTCCTGGAAACCACCAGAGAGGGATGGAGGAAGCCCCATCAAGGGCTACATCATCCAGATCCAGGATGAAGGGACATCCGATTGGGTGAGGGTGAATGACCCCGACACCCTTCACCCCACAACTGAATTCACTGTGCCCAGCCTCCGTGAGCTGAAACGCTATCGCTTCAGGATCATCGCTGTCAATGACATCGGCGAGTCCGACCCCAGCCCCCGCACCAGCGAGGTTCTGGTTGAGGATATACAGCGTATGTCCTACTTTAAATTCTCACTACAATAAATAAATAACTTTCATCACTGTCCAAATGTTTTCCTGTGTATGTGTCTCTGTCCTACATTGATGTTTCAAATTATGTTTCTTACTTGACAGTTGCACCTTCCATCACCATCGACGTGATGGCCGATGACCTGCTGTGCATCCGTGCTGGAGATCCAATCAGGATACCTGCCACCATCAAGGGCCGCCCTGTTCCCAAGGTGACTTGGGACTTTGATGGCAAAGCCAAGTCCCACAAGAAGAACAAACTGCACACGCTGCCCGTGGACTCCGAGGTGAGACCTTCAAAACAACACTATGATTTTCTCTCCATACTTCCCAGTAAAATTTCCTCATTCATGTCACTTTTTTCTTCACAATAAAACAATGTTAGGAAATTTTCAATAAAGCGTTTCAGATATTCTTATTTTCTGTAAATCCTGAAAAAAACACCTCTTGAAGCACTACTTATAATTTGTATTTACATTTTTGCTGTTTTTTTAATGTTATTTATTCTAAACTATACTTTTTGAAGAACACCGTCTTCTTTAAAGGTCACCTGTATTCATGTTTTATGGATTTCAGTCTAATTTCCTCAATGTTTTTGTGTATTTAGGTTGAGTCCACAGACACCACATCCATTGTGAACATCCCGGTAAGCATGAGGAGCCACTCTGGACGCTACACCATCACTGCCAAGAACAAGTCCGGACAGAAACACGTCAACGTCAGAGTCAATGTCCTTGGTATGTCTTTCTTGTTTTTATATGGACTTCGACCATGCATACATCCCTAAACTGTTTGACCACAGACCTGAGAATGTTTTTTCTGCAGAGTTTCTTCAGTAGAAGGGTGTCAATATGTTTTGTTGTTTTTGGATGTCTAACTGTATTTTTTCCTGGGTTAAGATGTCCCTGGACCTCCAAAGGACTTGAGGGTTACTGACATAACTCGGGCTACTATGAGGCTGATCTGGAAACTCCCCGACAACGATGGAGGAGAGAGAATTAAGAGCTACTATATCGAGAAGAAAAGTGTCAATGACAAGGCCTGGACCAAGGTAAACTTTGCTCAGTCCATTTGGACGTTTGTTTATCTTACTTTATTCAACCGTTTCAAATAAGTTTCAATTTCTACAGGTCTTATGTCAACATGTCATTTTACTTTTATTTTGCTTCAATTACTTTTTATTTTAGAAATTTACAGGGGATTAGCCAACAAGCAAACTACCTCGTCATCTGCAGGAATGACAAACTGTTATTGTGTAGTGTTTCATACATAGCACGATCCTACTTCAAAAGAGGTAAACAGATATTACAAAGTTAGCTTGGCGCATAGTCAGAGTGCTCGCAGTTACAAGAATAAGACCCAGGTTGAAGAACACCAGATTTTCCCTTTAATTTAATCTATCAGTCTAATTCATTTGGACTGGTTAACTGATGAACTGGTTGATTTGTTAACAGGTGAATGCAGCCTGTGCCAACCAGGCCTTTGTGGTGCCGGGTCTGCTGGAGGGTCAGGACTACCTGTTCAGGGTCCGAGCTGAGAACAGACTTGGATTTGGCCCATTTACAGTCACCACTGAACCTGCTCGGGCCAGAGACCCCATCTGTGAGGACAAACCTACTACTTTAACTACATAGATACAGCACAAACTGCCTAAAACTGACTGGAATTGCTCTAATGCGAATCTTACTTTTCCTCTTCCTCAGACCCCCCCGACCCCCCCACCAAGCTGAAAGTCAACCTGGTGACAAAGAACACTGTCACTCTGAGCTGGGAACCTCCCAAAAACAACGGCGGCTCTCCAGTGAAGCATTATATTATCGAGCGTTTGAGCTGGGACACCAGCGGTAAGGAAAAGGAGACCTGGAAACAGTGCAACAAGAGAGACGTGGAGGAACTCACCTTTGTGGTGGAGGACCTGAAGGAGGTAGGTCTATGTCATATAAAGGATCCCACCAGGATACAGATATTGTGATCTGTGGTGTCTAACAACTTGTGATAAAGATTATGAAATCAAGTTTCCTTCAGAAGTGGACTTACTGTTAACTGTCTTGTCGTTGATCTGCAGGGAGGCGAATACGAGTTCAGAGTAAAAGCCGTGAACGCTGCTGGACCCAGCCGACCCTCCGCCACTGTTGGACCAATGGTCATCAAGGATCAGACATGTGAGTGACAGGCGTGTCAGCAAATCACAGGCCTCTCAGAAACCTGTTTCACCTTATCCAGCTAGGACTCGGTTTAATATTTTTTAAGTTAAGTTTTAAGTTAAGTTTTTTGGTTAAATATTTTCATACTGTTGTGGACAAAAATTCTAAATTACAAAGCTTCCAACATACATGTGGCTCATGGACATCATTTCAGAAAGAAATGCATTTGACTCTCACCATTTGGTAAGTATTGTTTTTTTCTTTGCAGGCCACATTCATACAGCTTCTCATTTTTTTCAGGTCCTCCCACCATCGAGCTGCGTGAGGCCATGGAGGGCGAGGAGGGCTGTGATGTCAGCATCGTGGCAAAGGTGAGCGGCTGTCCCTTCCCCACACTCACCTGGAAGAAGGCCGGCCTGGCCAAACCTGAGGAGAAGGCTGCCATCCAGTACGACCAGCACATCAACAAACTGGTGACCCAGGATAAGTGCACGCTGCTGATCCAGCAGGCAAGCAGGCACGACAGTGCCCTCTACAGCCTGACGGCCAGCAACAATCTGGGCACTGTCACCAAGGACATCAAGCTGTCAGTGCTGGGTGAGAAACACAAACATTAACAAACCTTTTGTGATTTTCCAAAAACGAAACCAAAAAAGAAAAAAATGCAAAGAATGGATTAAACTATGTATTTATCCGCTCTAATGCAAACTGCAATAGTCAGCATGTTTATGTAACTAGCCTACTACCTACAGTTGTAACAGAGCAACTTCTAAGGCAAAAGGTTGGTATATCATCACATAAATACATGATTTTATAGGGTTACGGGTTCCTGCTCTGTATTGGATGTGTGGAAGTTTATATTCCAGCAACTCCAGAAAATATTTCCCAAGATAGCGTTACTTTTGTCAGAAACATCAGTTAGTCCTCATTCTCGTTCTGTTCTCATTCACAAAGTATGAACAATGAAGCATAAATGTAACCTCTGTCCAGCCTGTATGTAGCTAAGCAGCTAAACAGAGTTATGTGAGAACTTCATATAAGTGTGATTTTGAATTTTTCCTTTTCATACTTATAATGCTAGTAGCACAAGAATAGTGCTGTTTCTTTATTTCATATCTTCTACACGGATCGCGACCTGGTGAGAACGATAAGTTTTTGTCCCAGGGCCTGTTAGCTTTAGCCTCCGTTTTTTAGCACAATTGGTGTGTGTAGCCATAACGTGCAAATTTAAGACCCTTTTTCAGGATTTTCATCTCAAAATAAGTTAGCTGGAAACATTGCAGCTCAATTAGCTACCTAGCTACAGCTGATAAAATCTGCCAGTGTCAGTTGTCATTTCAGTACAATCGGTAGTCGATGCCCAGAAATTTGAATCTGCTTTTGTCTACTTCTGTCTGAAATGAGGAACTCACTGTTTGATAAATTAATATAATTTTTATGGTAAATCTGTCACAATTATTGTAAACTGTGTATATGCTGTGTCAGAACTGAAAGGTTGTTAGCAAATGGTTCAATTGCCCCTCATTTATTTACAAATTGAGATTTTAATTGCTGACAGATTTGATAATCAGTCATGGTTCAGGTAATTTATCCAATGGGAATCCTAAATACATTAGTTGGTTGCAGCTTCTCCGATGTAAAGATTTACTACAGATCAGTATCTTCACATGTTGAAGCTACATGAGTGTTTAACCATAAAAATAATGGGACTCTCCCTTCCTCCCCCTGCAGGACCTCCTGGCCCGCCTGTCGGACCAATCAAATTCACCGAAGTGTTTGCAGAGAGGATTGGCCTGGCCTGGAACCCTCCCACAGACGACGGTGGATCCAAGATCACCAACTACGTGGTCGAGAAGCGCGAGGACAACAGGAAGTCCTGGGTCCACGTTTCCACCGATCCCAAGGAGTGCGCCTACGTGGTGAACCGGCTGACAGAGAACCACGAGTATGAGTTCCGAGTGATGGCCCAGAACAAGTTTGGAGTCGGGCCTCCGCTGGTCAGCGAGCCGGAGAAGGCCAGAAACCTTTTCAGTAAGTTCAGATCAGTGTGTCCCGTCAGCTGTCTTCACTTTCATCGTCAAAACGCTAAAAATGTCTCCATTATATTTAAGTATGTAATCTGCTTTATTATACTTATTGTATCTTTATAATCATCTTTAAACCTTATTTTTCCCAAAAGTCTCCCCTAAAATTGTCAGTGACACCTTTCTTCTCGAA
Organism: Xiphias gladius; assembly: GCF_016859285.1. NCBI lineage: Eukaryota > Metazoa > Chordata > Actinopteri > Istiophoriformes > Xiphiidae > Xiphias > Xiphias gladius. Next base: position 28,032,083 of record NC_053415.1, on the reverse strand, counting down.
ATAGTAGCTCTTAATTCTCTCTCCTCCATCGTTGTCGGGGAGTTTCCAGATCAGCCTCATAGTAGCCCGAGTTATGTCAGTAACCCTCAGGTCTTTTGGAGGTCCAGGGACGTCTTAACCCAGGAAATAAATACAGTCCAAAAACAACAAAACATATAACACGTAACATAAAATCAAACCATGCAAACTAGAAAATGTTAATACATCAGTACAAATTAAACAATGAATAAAAAATAAATTCACAACAAAACACCTCATCAATAAAGTAACTTGTATGAATAACTTGTCACCATCAATGAGTTTGAACTGACTTCTAAAAGTCTTTTAAAAGTGAAAGGTTTTTCTCCTGTAGAGTTTAAAAAGTTTTAACTTGATAAACTAATGATAAACCTGTATCACTCTATACTAACGTCAAATTTTAATATATTTTCTTACTTAAAAGTTGATTGTAATTATTGATATTATTCACATTATTAGTCATGCTACATCAAGACTGAGGTCAGTTAAACACCTCTAGGGATCAGTATTCTTTCTTAATCCAATTACTGATGTACAAATTGATGTAAAGTTGATGTATTGATTATTAACGACTGTCATATCCTCTTGCAGCTGTTCCGGGTCAGTGTGAGAAACCGACTGTAACGGACGTCTGTCTGGAGTCGATGGCCGTCAACTGGGAGGAGCCAAAGTACGATGGCGGCTCCTCCATCACCGGCTACATCATTGAGAAGAAAGAGACCACCGGCAAGCGCTGGACCCGCGTTACCCGCGACCCGATCCGAGCGCTGCCGCTGGGCAATAACTGGCACGTCACTGGCCTGCTGGAGGGCTCCATGTACCAGTTCAGGGTCATCGCTGTCAACGCCGCTGGCTGCGGTCTGCCCAGCATGCCCTCTGACCCCATACTCTGCAGAGACCCCATCAGTAAGGGAGAGATGTATTCACTGTGTTAGAGGAAGTGACCGTGAGTGGGTCAGTTAGCTAAAACACTTAAACAAGGTTTCCCTTTTTTTTAAAAACTCTTTAACCCTTAACTTTGAGAGTGAGAATCTGTGACTGAGAGACAAGATACACTGACGTGGGTTTACTTATCGCCGTATTTCATGTTCCACTTTTACCAGAGAAACGTCCTCGGTGGTGAGGACTCTCTGCTCCTTGGATTAATTCAGACTTTCCCAACAGGACGAGGGTCGGAGTGTTTCCCTGTCCTCAAAGAGTCTTTTTCTCAGGAACTGATGTTGGAAAAAGAGGGAGTTGTATTATGATCCGGGTCGTCCTGTTTTCAGGCCAATACATTATAACTAAATACATTAGTTAGTGTTAGATTGTGTTCAATGACTAATTTAGGACCAAGAAAAGTAGGACAATCCAACTTGTAATGATATTCAGCATCTTGATCACCTGTCAGAAATAAAGCACATATTTGGCAAAAAATCCTTAGCACAAGGTCCACCAACCGGACGTTTTGCCACTCTTTCAGCCTCATTTCATGGCCTTCATTAGAGGGTGGAATTTGTTACTTGTTAAACTCCAAATGAGACTGTCAAGCTCAATAAAGTACGTTGGCTTGAAGCACAACATCTTTTCTTTAGAAATTGGTCAACTATTATTACGACTACTCTGTAAGTTTGTCATGATAATGTTGATACCAAACTCAGAGTATTTATATCTGTATCCGTGTGTGTGCAGAGCCTCCCGGGCCGCCCACTCCGAAGGTGACAGACTGGACGAAGTCGACGGTGGACCTGGAGTGGATCCCTCCTCTGGTGGACGGAGGGTCAAAGGTTACTGGCTACATCGTGGAATTTAAGGAGGTTAACAAAGAGGAGGAGGAGAAGAAAGCTCAGAGGAGGCTGCTGCTGAGCGACGCCGAGGAGGAGAAGGAGCCCGAGAGTGAGGAGAGCTGGATGAAGGTAACAAAAAAAAACATCAACAAACAAACAGCTGCTGAGGCTCTGTCAGTGACGTCATGTCGACTGCAGAAATTTTTTTTTTTTAACTTCAGCATTTCATACAATGTAGTAAAATTTTAAAGCTATTTCACATTCTGACATTTCACCTTTTCTCAATCCAGACCGGAGCTGCCTTTATTCAGTTCAAATGAAATGAAAGGAAATCAAAGGCAGGGCGGAAAAAAAATAGAAAAAAATTAAAGCAAAAGGGGTAGGGAGCATTAAGGGAATAAGTTTCTAGAGAGATGGAAGAGAAATGGAGAATGTTTGAATGGATGGCATGTGATAAAGAGTATAAATAAGAATAAAAAACCTAATTGCATTGAAAGGCTCATTACGGGGCTCCACCTTTAGGGATTCCTGAGAAAATGAACAAACTCCTACAGCAAAGCTCCTGAGTGGTGTTGGTAATGGTTTTCCTCTCATCTGTCTCCAGGCAAAGGACACAGAGATTAGAGGAACCAAGTTCGTGGTGGCTGGTCTGAAGGAAGGCGGCCTGTACCGCTTCAGAGTCCGAGCCCTGAACGCCGCCGGAGTGGGAGACCCAGGACTCGTGTCTGAGCTGATCGAGGTCAAAGACAGAACAAGTAAGACCGGTCCACCCCAACATTTAACTGTGTCAGCACAGCAGTGCTGTGAGCAGTGTTTCTGATGATAAACCTTTGGCAACATTTTGTTAAGAGCAAATTGTTACCTTCTCGTCCAGTTCCTCCTGAGATGGACCTGGACGCCTCTGTGAAAGAGAAGATCGTGGTCCACGCCGGTGGCACCATCCGCATCATCGCCTATGTGTCCGGTAAACCTGCCCCACAGATCACCTGGTGCCGAGACGACGCCGAGGTGCCCAAAGAGGCTGTAGTGGAGACGACGGGCATCTCCAATTCACTGGTCATCAAGAACTGCAGACGCCAACACCAGGGCATCTACACACTGAGCGCCAAGAACGAGGGAGGAGAGAGGAGGAAGGCTGTCATCGTCGAGGTCCTGGGTGAGTCTGCCTGACCGGACTGAAAAAAAGAATAGTTATGGAAAATGTTTATGTTATGAAAAAAACTACTCAAGTGAATCGACTGAAATAGGTGTACACATAGATATAGCATATAAATATGTATATATTAACATACTTATCCAGACATTTCATATACTTAACCAGTGGTAGCATTCAGATCCTTCATCTGGGTAAAAGTCCTACATTGAAAATGTTACTTAAGTAAAAGTATGTGAGTATCAACAGGAAAATGTGCCTAAAGTATCAAAAGTCTAAGTACTCAAAGCAGAAATATGGCCCCTGTGACTGTGACTGTTATACACTGCATTAGATTATTATGACTGATGCACTGATATAAAAGCAGGGTTTTACTGTTTTAGTTGGCTGAGGTGGATGTATTGTTAACTATTTTATGCAGGACTATAACTAATGATTATTTTCATTATGGAGTCATCTGCTGATTATTTTCTCAAGTAATCAATTAACTGTTTCAATTGGAAAAAATTCTGAAAACAGTGAGAAATGTACACCCAGAGCCAAAAGTGACACCCTCACAGTGCTTGTTTGTCCTAAAATTATTAAAAATAAATTCCAGTTATTAAAATAACTAAAAGCAAAAGCAGCATATCATGAATCATGGATTTGTTTTGGCATTTTTAGTTGCCAATTAATTTTCTTTTGGTCAACTGTTGTATTTACTGTTGGGTAGTTTAGTCTAAAGCAAAGCATAACTTACCATTTCATTTTATTAAGTTCCTCATATGTTTATAATTTTTAAAGTAACTGTAATAATAGCTGTCAGATAAATGTAGTAAAAGTAGAATAAATAGGAAAAGAAAGGGAGTTTCTCCCACATAGTGGATGAAACAATGTGATCAAAAAACAAGGTTTTAATGGATAATTTAATAAGATGATTTTGTGGAGAAAAGGTTTGTGCCTTTTACTCTCTGTTTTTCCTAAGGTTGTAGTTTACTCTTGGAGAAGCTGATAACAGTAGCTTCCAGCAAGGATTTGTCTATACCACGTCTTGTAAGCGCCCAGGCTTCAATATGTTCTTTTTGCCAAGCTGCACAATTCGATGGGCTGAACCACATATGCAAGAAGCATAAAATAAAAGACCAAAAATGCAATTTAAAGAATGAGAGCTACCGGGCCTCCCGATTCCCTGTTGCTTCGTACAGTGCTATTTTAAATTTCCACTGTCTCTGACGTCCTATCCCTTTCCTACCTCCTCCAGATGTCCCTGGACCGGTTGGTCTCCCCTTCGCTGGTGAGAATCTGACCACCGACTCCTGCAAGTTGACCTGGTACTCCCCCGAGGATGACGGCGGCTCGGCCATCACCAACTACATCATCGAGAAGAGAGAGGCGGACCGCATGGGTTGGACCTCAGTGTCCTACACGGTAACAAGGAACAATGCCGTGGTTCAGGGACTCATCGACGGCAAGGGCTACTTCTTCAGGATCGCAGCTGAGAACATCATTGGCATGGGACCTTTCATTGAAATTGACAAGATGGTTCTCATCAAGGACCCTATCTGTAAGTTGGACACACAACAATATGAAATATTCAAAAAAAAATAAAAAATAAGGGTAATGATATCGGTCATCCAATCAGTAAACAGACTGTGGAAATGGCTACACAGAAGTGTAGTCCCCTCCTTGTATGAACAGTATATTCATAGATTCAGGATTTTTCAGTGAGGACATGTCATCATCACTTTCAAAGTTTGGTTAAGAATATTTACTCTGAAAAACAACCAATCTGAAGTAGATCAGCAGTTTAAGAAAATATGCTTAAACAGATAAATCTTTGAAAAGCTTTAACTGTGATGGGAAACAGTAGTTGAATAAAAGAAAAGATCTAAAACTACAATGACAAAGGAAATGTCCTTTTATACGTCCCATCACGTTTGTGCTTGTGTCTCCTCCAGCCGTCCCTGAGCGTCCAGAGGACCTGATCATTACCGCCATTACCAAGGACTCCATCTCTGTCGCCTGGAGACCACCCAAGTATGACGGAGGCGCCGAGGTGACCGAGTATGTCCTCGAATCCCGCATGATCGGCCGGGACCACTTCACACGCGTAGGCGGCAAGAACAAGCTGATGGACAGGAAGTTCACACTGACTGAGCTGAAGGCAGGCTCCAGCCACGAGTTCAGAGTCTCCGCCGTCAACCAGGTGGGACAGGGCAAACCGTCCTTCGCCACCAAACCCGTGCAGTGCAAGGACGAGCTCGGTGAGTGACGTAACATGAAAACAAACTCATCAATCTGATCAAAGATTGCGGAAGCACCGATTTAGTATTTTAGGGCTGATAAATGTAATTTTGTTTGTTGTTGTCGATACTGATACGATCACTGACGATATTAACCTTGCGATGGCAAAAATGTCATTGTCCATAAGAACAACATTTTTAGATTGACAGCTTTGTTTCTTCACTAGGAACAACAACATTTTCAAAACTTTCACCATCCTCACAGAGTAAAGAATACATCAGTTATTGCCAGCTTGTGTCACAAAGTCACCATCGGTTCTTTTCTAACCATGCTGGCATCCTGGCTCTATGGATGGTCTATGGTCTTTCAGTCAGTCCACCATTTTGGTCCAGACTGAAATGTCGGATGGATTGTCATGAAACTTGGTTCAGACATTCATGTTCCCCTCGGGTGGATGTCTGCAATGTTCGCCCAATTAAATTTACGACTTTTTAAGACCTTTAAATACCGCATAGAACACAGGTTAATAACTTTTTCACGGTCATACCTGTCAAAGGATGACAGAAAACAAACAATGAGGCCTTCAATTATTTATTAAGTACATTAGTTTATTGACATTTACATCACATTTTGTCAGGACTTCTGAGCTGTTTGTAACAATAGTTCATAAAGATATAATTATTCAATTAAGGAAAACGTCCCTGGTCATGTCACTTGTGGTCGTTTTGCGTCTCTTTGAGTCTATGGGTCCTTTCACTTGTATGTGCACAGGGCCAATTATCTCATAATCCATCCATACATGATAAGAGCTAGAAAAATAGATGGATTGATTAACCAATTAAAAAATAAACAATTGGCTAGTTCATTTAAATATTATACGATTATGAGTTCATGAGCTTCCTGACAACTGTCTCCTGACAGACAGAAGTTAAAACCAATGTGACTATCTGCAGCAGGCAAGATAAAACATTCAAGACTTTTATAAATGAAATGTAAGATTTTTTAAAATCCCTTCTAAGGCTATTTTTATGGAATAAAATTCAGTGCTTTTTACAACTTTTCAAGACCTGGTTATTTTCCACTTGTTCTACAGTTGTTTCATAAACTGGTATTCAATTTTATTCTACGTGGTATTAAAAAGGTCTTAAAAAGTCTTAAATTGAACCAGGTTAACACTGCAGAAACACCGTTAAAAAACGAATATTAATAAATGATTTAAAAAAAAATCTTGAAACTTTTGTAAAATTTCAAAATGTTGATCCCTCTCCATCCCTCAGAACCACCCACTCTGGACCTGGACTTCAGGGACAAGATGATGGTGAAGGTGGGAGACAGCTGCACGCTGTCGGGACGCTACAGCGGCAAACCGGCCCCAGCTGTCACCTGGAAGAAGAACGACGAGGAGCTGAAGGTGGACGAGGAGATCGGCCTCCACAGCACCGCCCGCCATCTCAGCCTCAACATCAGCAAGGCCAAGAGAGAACACAGCGGCCGCTACTGCGTCAGCGTGGAGAACGCCGCCGGAGCTCGCACAGGAATCTGCACCGTCACTGTGGTTGGTGAGTCGCTGCTCCGTTCAAACTCACTAAATTCACACGCAGGTTTGAAGAAAGTTGAAGAAAGTTGTTTGTACTTCAGCAGTGTTAAAGGGGGTGTGTCCTTAAAAAATCTGCAGCGTTATTTCTTTGTGTCAAAGTTCAGACCAATCACCTGCTGGTGCAACTCAGATTATAAAGCATGAAAGTACAGGATTATTAACTTTTAGCTTTGGCGAGAACTATAGAGCATACAGTGGATCCAATAACGAGATTTACAACAGAATTGAAGGCAATAAAATTTAGGAAATACAAACTCGAGAGGGAAAGAAGAGTGCTGAGCTGGTTTGTATATGACTTGAAATTCAAAGTTCAACAACGGGCAGAAAAAAATGTAACTACAATGTGTACTACACTCAAAGATGGGAAAATTTTTAAGCATTCAACACCTTACAAATTAATATAGTCTGGAAAATCTAGATTTCTTTATATATTTACAATTAAGTTTAATGCAAGAGGTGTTGACCAATAGTTGTGAAAAATATAATTAAAATAATTAAAGCAGACAAATAAACTAGACTCAACAGTGTAACACTGATCCTCAAGGTAAAAAGATTAATGGCTTTACATTGTTTGAGAGATTTATTGAGGGTAAGTTTTGACCCATCTTTTGAGAGTTAAAGGAAATATTTTTGACAAGATTTGGGAAAAGTGGGTTATTTGACTTTGTGGGTTATATTTTATTTTAGATTACCTGTTTTAGAGTACCCCATGACTGCCTTTGGTTCTTTTTTATTTTATATTTGTCCTACTATTTGTCCTAAAATTTAAATGATTAAAAAAAGAAAAGGAAAGCCTTTTTTTTTTTATTATTTGGCTTTAAATAAACCTGGAGAGTCACCTGTATGAATGCTTCCTCCTGTCAGACCGTCCTCAGCCTCCAGAGGGCCCTGTGGTGTTCAACGAGATTTGGAGGAACTACATGGTGATCTCCTGGAACCCTCCTCTGGATGACGGAGGCTGCGCCATCTCCAACTACATCATTGAGAAGAGAGACACCAATAGAGACCTGTGGATGCCTGTCACCTCGTCCTGCACCAAGACCACCTGCAAGGTGAGGAGAACATAGTTTAACTAGAGATATTGTGGATAGTTTGTTGATGGGTAGAATTAAACCATTCAATACCTGAAGACTGAAATCCGTCACCAAAACCTGAGATGTGAATTTCAGTACGCACGTTATGCTTAATAAATCCCAGGATGCTCACCCAAAATATCCCAGGTGAAAAATAGAATTTAAGATGGGTAGGAATTCATCATTCTTCATTTTATTGTATTTGTTTCCACACATACAAAGACCAGTCCTAAAAAACTTGAGGCAAGACAAACCAGTTACGTTATTTGGAAATGGTGACTGAGGAAAAACAAGTAAAGGACGAACAAATTAAAAAGAAATGAAGAAAGTCCTTCTTATACAAGCCATCAGCAAGTCAGAAATAACCTCAAAGAATCAATGGGTTCATTAACCATAAATATATACATGAATTTTGTCCAGATGCTGCATTTAGGTACAAAAAATAGGTTAAAAAAAATCCAATGGACACTGGTTAATTTTTGCATAACAATATATTCTCACACAAACAATAGGACCAATAGAACTACAGTGCAGTGAATGATTGTTTTTTAATGATTTAAAATGACTAGGACTGAGTGTTACTTAAAAATGTACTGATCCTAGTGCTGTTACAGTACATGAGTGTCAGAACTGTACGGAAGACAATTGTTTCTTTTGGTACCTTGTTTTAAAATCGTTTTTTCATTCAACAGTAGAGGCCAAAATGTCATCTAAACACAAGCAGTTGTACAAGAACTTAAATACCATACTCATAAAAATTCTGATTTAAATCAGGAAATATATGACCAAAGAATAAGTTAACAAGATTTGGAATCCGACAGGATATTTGAAGTCAACTTTTAGTACTTGATTTTTTTTAATAGTCTCAGTAGTACGGACACGTTTCAGGCAAATACTCTTTTTTTAACCAAAAACTGAAGAGTAACTCTTCAGTACTTATATCCTGCTCCTTCTGTTTTGTTGCTTCAGGTGCCGAAGCTGATCGAAGGTCGTGAGTACATCATCAGGATCATGGCTCAGAACATGTACGGCATCAGTGACCCCCTCCTGTCCACAGAGACCAAGGCCAGAGACATCTTCAGTAAGTCCTGACAAACTCAATAAAAAACCTGCAACAGGAAACATTCAGAGATGTTTGTACATAACCTGCCACATGTAGTAAAGGTGAAGCATCCCTCAGTGTCTGATCAGTGTGACTGTTTGTTTCCATCACAGAGGTGCCCGACGCTCCTAAACAGCCCACAGTGAAGGAGGTTTACCATGACTCTGCCCTCATCAGCTGGGAGCCACCTGCCGATGGAGGAAAACCAATCACAGGCTACATCGTAGAGAGGAAGGAGACCATGGCCAACAGGTACACAACGCACGCGTTAGAAACCTACGTAGTTTGGGAGATGAAGGTATGCCCCCAGTTTTAGTTTCTCTCTGTCAAGTTGAAACAATGAAGCTGGAAAATGGAGAGTTTTGAAGAAAGGATATTCTAAAATTTTACTTTGTTTGCTTAACACTACAACTTAGAAAGCAGAGGAAACTGATCCCCACTAAATTATTGGGTATCTATGTTATAGTTGCAATTAGTGATTATTTTTATCATAAAATCATCTTGTGAGGTTTTTTTAATTAATTGATTAATAACCTGAAAAATGTAAAAAAAAAAAAGATGGATCAAACGGATATTTTCAAAGTCTGTTTTCTTCCAACCAACGGTCTAAAACCTAAAGATTCACTTTATTTACTTGATATATATCTGATATAAAACAGAGAAAAAACTAAAATCCTCTTGAGAATTAATTCCTTTATTATCACAATTGTTATCAGTTTTTATTTCCTCTTGGTCATTTATCAGTGAATTGACTAATTGTGTCACTAATCTAAACAGAGCAGTATAATGAAATTAGTATTTTAGGAAAAACAAGACTTTTTAAGAAAACTACAACTGAGATTTATTTGATATGTCCAAATAATGGGTTAACTAAGTTGATTACATTGAGATAAAGTCGCTAAAAAATTCGAGCTTCCATCTTACCCCTTACAAACCCCCTAAAACGTTAATTAGTCAGGCTGCACACTAAAATATGAACATCTGTCTCAGTGGCTAATAGATTAACTCTTGCATTTCTGCCTCCAGGTGGGTTCGCTGCAACACAGAGAGAATCCATCCGAAGGTGGAGTACTGGGTGACGGAGTTGCTGCAAGGTTGTGAGTACGAGTTCAGAGTCAGCGCTGAGAACGAGGTGGGAGCTGGAGACCCAAGCCCACCATCCAAACCTGTCTTTGCCAAAGATCCCATAGGTAAGTTCATCTCTTACAACCATGCTTCATTTTATAGCTATTACTATATAAACTAACTACAAGAATTTCTCCCAATCCTTTGCTGCAGTGAAACCTGGTCCACCAGTGAACCCCAAGACCATCGACTACACCAGGGAGTCAGTGACTCTGTCCTGGGAGCCACCTACCGACACCGGCAGAGGAAAGATCTTCGGATATCTGTTGGAGTACCAGAAGGCTGGAGAGGAAGAGTGGCACAAGGTGAGGCAGTTTTCAAATTACCATGAAATTTGACAGGCAGATTACCATTGAATTTGCTGCCCAGAAAATTTGCACTTTTGATCTTAGTGATCCTCTGATCTTTGTACTGCATCATCTTAATCTCTTAGTGAAATGTGTCATTGAGCTCTTGTCCCTCTGCTGTTCTCAGGCGAACCAGACTCCAGACTCCTGCCAGGAGACCAAGTTTAAGGTGATAAACTTGGACGAGGGTGCTCTCTACCGCTTCAGAGTTATGGCCGTTAACGCTGCCGGAGAGTCTGACCCTGCTAATGTGAAGGAGCCAATCAGAGTACGGGACAGACTTGGTAAGTCGTTGTTTCAGTATTATCTGGTCCACCTTCTAACTCTGATTTAATTAGTGTTATAAGTGCTGTGTTTTAATGACCTGTAATTCTCACGAATTTTCTGTTAATGTCCCTCATGTCCTTCCTCTTCACCCTTGTCACCCCTCAGAGCCCCCAGAGCTTATTCTGGATGCCGGAATGACTCGAGAGGTGAAGGCCATTGCTGGCACTCACATCACTCTGATGGCTGCCATCAAAGGTTTCCCGTTCCCCACGGTAAACTGGAAGAAGAACGATGCTGAAGTTCCCACCAGGGCCGACATTGAGACCAACCAAACAGGCACTAAGCTGGAGATGAGGTTCTGTAACCGTGGCGACTGTGGAGACTACACCTTAACTGTGGAAAACCCAGCCGGATCCAAGACCGTCACCTGCACTGTGCTGGTCTTCGGTAAGAATTGCACAAAATAAATAATCGGTTTAATACATGAGTGTGATTGGCTCTTTTGTATTTATTTGCTCTGAACAGTATTGTGAGGATAATCAGTCTTCACTGTGATTGATATGACATATTTAGTATATTCCATTTCGTATCTGCCACATATGAAAAGTCAGGCCCAGCACTTTTGTTGCATTCTTCACATGTCTTCTTCAGACAAACCTGGTCCCATCCAGCACCTCCGGGTTTCTGATGTCAGGAGTGACTCTGCCTACCTGTCCTGGAAGGACCCGGAGGACAACGGCGGTACTCGCATCACAAACTTTGTGGTGGAGAAGAAAGACACAGCATCCACTCATTGGGTCCCTGTCTGCTCCACATCCAAGAAGCGCAGCATGATGCTGAAGCACCTGATGGAGGGCACATCCTACGTGTTCAGAGTTGCTGCTGAAAACCAGTATGGCCGCAGCGAATACGTTGAGACGCCTAAGGCCATCAAGGCAATGAACCCACTCTGTGAGTAACAACACAGTTAACACTTAATCAGCAAATTAATGTCCAGGATTCTGTACTGTTTTAACTGAGAAAACATATAATACAAAGAAAATACTCAAAGTTATTTCAGATTTCCACAAAGTTTTCATTTTCATTTGTTATTCTAAAAACAAACTGAAAATCTCTTCTAGATGGCTATGAGAAACGTTTAGAGGCTGTCCTGGTTGAAATTACTGGCACCCCTGACTTTTAAGCAAAGCATTAAGAATATCTCCAGAAAAAAATGCAAATTAATCGATTTTGCATAGCCAAAATATTTTAATAAAATGTCCAAGGTTACTGAACAAAAGAAATAAAAAAACAAAACTTGCATCGAAGAAGGCATACAAACACAAAATGTACCCCGGCACCCTTCACTAATATTTGGTTGCAGAACCTCTGGCAACAATGCCTCTAAACGTTTCTCATAGCCATCTAGAAGCTTCTTGCACCTGTCTGCTGGTAGTTTCTGCCACTCGTCCACTGATATGCATTTAAGCTCTTTAAAGTTTGCAGTCCTTTTTGCAATCGCAGATTTCAGCTCTTTCCAAAGGTTTTCAATGGGATTAAGATCAGGACTCATTGCTGGCCAGTTTTGTGCTGCCTGATGTTTGCTTTGGGTTGTTGTCCTGCTGAAAGACCCAAGACCTTCACCTCAAACCTAGTTTTCTGACACTAGTTAACACCTTTCACTATAAAATGCTTTGGTAATCTTCTGATTTCATAATTCCTTTGAAACATTCAATCCCTACAGTACCAGAGGCAGCAAAGCAGGTAGGTAGGTAGTGTGTTCTTTTCCTTATCGGCTCGATTTCGTCGCATATAAACAAACTGATGCACTGCATTCCCAAAGAGCTCTACTTTGGTTTCATCTGTCGATACAACATTATCCCAGAAAGACTGAGGCTTATTTATGAAAGTTTTTGCAAAAATTACTCTTGCCTTTTTGTGTCTTTCTATCAATAGTGGTGTCCTTCACTCAATGAGTTTCTTCTTAACACCACGTCCTGGAAGAGTCTTAACAGTTTTATGACTTTGAAACTTCCTGATAACATTACACATTGTTGAAAAAGGGATTTCAAGATCTTTGGTAATTGCCTTGTAGCCTTTGGAATTGTTATGTTTTTGGATAATTGCATTTCTGATGCTCTCAGACAGTTCTTTTGTCTTCGCCATTGTGAAAAAGAGATTGGAAACAATTATCCCCTTTTATGTAATAAAACCATCATTCATGGTTAATTCAGGTCATGTGAACACTTTTAGTTGTTTTTTATTTTCTTTGAGGAAGTAATTTAAATTCATCATTGGCATCAAAATGGTGCCATTAATTGTGTCAAGCATACATTTTATGTCTTTATTTTTTATTTCACTATATGAAAGCATTTTTGTTGCTGTTGTTCCGAAACTTTGGACATTTATGAAATATTTGATTATACAAAATTGGATAATTTTCAATTATTTCTGTAGATATTCTAAATTCTGTACTTAAACTTTGGGGGTGCCAATAATTTCAAAATGGACTGTAGGGACAAAGGAAGGTGGAGTCTATGTTGTGAATGTGGAAACTCACCAGTTCAAATCTAAATGTCTGTTTCAGTCCCTCCTGGTCCTCCAAAAGACCTGCACCATGTCGACGTGGACAAGACTGAAGTGTGGCTGGTCTGGAACTGGCCTGACCGCAATGGAGGAAGTGAGATCACAGGATTCCTGGTTGAGTATCAGGAAGAGGGAGAGAAGGAGTGGGATGAGTGGAAGACTGTCAGCATCCCTGAGAGTCATGTGACTGGCCTGGAGGAAGGAAAGACCTACCGCTTCAGAGTGAGGGCTGAGAACGCAATTGGCCTCAGCAGACCCGACACCACTGTGCCTATCCTCTGCCAGGAGAAACTGGGTAAGATGCAGGATGAAACCCCAACACTCTTTATCAGAGGAATTTTAGACAGGATCAAATATAAATCATTTATAAATGTAGAGTTGTCCCGGTTTTTACTCTCACTTGAAATTAGAGGTTCACAAATGCTTTCTGTAGCTCTTGTTATAGTCCAGATCAGCAAATTAATGTATCGTCAATTGGTCCTTGGAATCAGCTGATCTACTTAATGTTGGTGGTGAAAACAAAGAAATGCTATCGGTGTACCACTATTTGGTAATCTGTTGGTTAACATTAACATTGATGATTCAGTGTTTTTGAACATAATGAGTATAGTAGCGATGACTTCCTCTGTCTGCATGTTCACAGTGCCCCCGATTGTCGAGGTGGACGTTAAGCTCATTGAAGGCATCATTGTGAAGGCTGGCACCACCATCAGGTTACCAGCTATTATGAGAGGAATCCCCATTCCCACTGCCAAGTGGTCCATTGAAGGAGAGGAGATCATCAGCCAGGGCAATGTCAAGATTGACACTGACAACTTCTCCACTGTGCTCATCATTAATGAGTGCACCAGGAACCACACTGGCACCTACCTGCTCACTGTGTCCAACCCAGCTGGAACCAAGACAGTTGCCTTGAACGTCACCGTCCTGGATGTTCCCGCTGCTCCGATTGGACCTGCTAACATCCTGGAAGTCACTCCTGACTCCATGATGATTGAATGGCGTCCTCCAAAGGATGATGGTGGTAGCCCTGTCACCAACTACATCGTGGAGAAGAGAGAGTCCAACAAGGAGACCTGGGGAGGTGTGAGCTCTGGCAGCCTCGCCACCCAGCTCAGAATTACACGCCTACAGAAGGGAGTGGAGTATGTGGTTCGCATTCGTGCTGCGAACAAGATGGGCATTGGCGCTCCTCTGGAGAGTAAGCCCACTGTTGCTGAGCACTCCTTCATGCCGCCCAGCCCCCCTGGTAAGCCACAGACCTCCGATATTTCAGATGATGCTGTTACAGTCGGCTGGACCATGCCCCTGTCTGACGGTGGCAGCCAGATCACCGGCTACATCATCGAGCGTAGACACATGGGAGGAAAGTGGATCCGTGTCAATAAGACACCCTGCAAGGACCTGAGGTACAGAGTCCTGGGTTTATATGAGGGCAATGAGTACGAGTTCAGAGTTTTTGCTGAGAATATTGCCGGCTACAGTGGCCCTTCTCCCATCTCTGACCCCTGCAAGCCCTGCAGGCCTATCACCGTCCCCAGTCCCCCTGTCAACCCTAAAGTTAAAGATTACAGCAAGACCACCGCTGACCTGGTGTGGACCAAACCCACAAAAGACGGGGGCAGCCCTATCCTCGGCTACACTGTGGAAATTAAAAAAGCAGATACTGAAGAATGGAAAAAAGTGAACCTGGACGATTTCATAAAGCAGTGTGCCTACAGAGTGAATGGTCTGGAGGAGGGCGCGACCTACAGATTCAGAGTCCGTGCCTCAAACATGATCGGAGATGGAGAGCCGAGAGAAATCCCAGAGTCCATTACTGCTCAGGATATTCTCATCCCTCCAGAGATTGAGATGGAAGCCACCTGCCGCGATCGTGTCACTGTGCGTGTCGGACACAACATCAACATCATCGGTTACATCAAGGCCCGTCCTGACCCCGAAGTACTTTGGTTGAAGGACGAGACAGTTTTGGAGAACAACAAACGCGTCACCATCACTCAGAACCTGCCTGTGGTCAACCTGAGGATCAAGGAGGCTACAAGAGCTGACCATGGCAAATACATCCTTAAGGCTTCAAATGAGGGTGGTGAGGC
The DNA here is from genome assembly GCF_016859285.1 of Xiphias gladius. NCBI lineage: Eukaryota > Metazoa > Chordata > Actinopteri > Istiophoriformes > Xiphiidae > Xiphias > Xiphias gladius. The sequence continues at coordinate 28,016,751 of NC_053415.1, read as the reverse complement.
CTCCTGCACCATCACAGTCAATGTGTTAGACAGACCCAGCCACTGCCAGAACCTGAACATTACCTATGCAACCAAGGACTCATGCATGATCAACTGGGAGGCCCCTAACGACAACGGTGGATCCGAGATCACCAACTACATTGTGGAGTGCCGTGAGCCCAGCATTAGCATGTGGTCTATGATCTCCTCCAACTGCACCAATCGCAAGATCAAGGCCAAGCTGATGGAGGGCCACGAGTACCTTTTCCGTGTCTGCGCCGAGAACAAGATGGGGCCTGGACCCTCTGTGGAGACCAAGACCCCTCTACTGGCCATTGACCCCATCGAGAAGCCTGGTGAGCCTGAGAACTTCAGAGCTACTGACATTGGTAAGAACCACGTCTATCTGAGATGGAGGAAGCCTGACTATGATGGTGGCAGCCCCAACCTCTCCTACAACCTGGAGTGCAAAGCCAAAGATGCTGAGGAATGGGAGAAACTAAACACTGGCATTCTCACTGACACCTTCTTCCTGGCTGACAAGTGTGTAGAGAACCAGACGTACACCTTCAGGTAGGTTACCTCATTCATACTGATTGTTTTGCAGGGTGCCTCCTTGATTATCACCCAATCTAATGTATATTGCTTTAAAATAATAATTCCCATAATTTCTTATCAAGGGTGCAGACCGTCAATGAAGGAGGCGAAAGTGCCTGGGTGAAACTTGCTGATATTCTGGTGAGGGAGGAGCTCCAGAAGCCTGTCATTGACCTGAAACTATCCGGAACTCTGACAGTGAAGGCTGGAGAGTCAGTCAGGATGGAGGCCGCCCTGAGAGGAAAGCCCCAGCCTGAGGTCAAATGGACAAAAGACAAGGCTGTTGGAGACAACCCCAGAATTAGCTGGGAGACTGGCCTAGATTACTCCAAGTTCCTTATGACCAAGTCAAGACGCACTGACAGCGGAAAGTATATCATCACTGCCACCAACCCAGCTGGCACGTTCACAGGATATGCCAATGTCAACGTCCTGGATGTCCCTGGGCCAGTAAGGAACCTCAGGATTACTGGCACCGGAGCCGACAAGTGCAGAGTGGTGTGGGATGCTCCGGAGGATGATGGAGGTTGCGAGGTAGACAGCTTCATCTTGGAGAAATGCGAGACAAGGAGGATGGTCTGGTCTACATACTCAGCCTCTGTAGTCACACCGTACTGCAACGTCACTCGTCTAGTGGAGGGCAACGAGTATATCTTCAGAGTGAGGGCTGAAAACAAGATGGGAACCGGCCCCGCCATGGAGAGCAAGCCTGTCACTGTCAAGACTCAGTTCAACAAACCTGGACCCCCTGATGCCCCAGATGTCACCAAGGTAAGTGAAAGACTTCCTATTTTATTGATTTTCCATCCATGTCTGACCTAGTTGTAAAAACAAGTTTCTCCATTAATCACATATTTTATGTGATGCAGGTGAGTAAAGATGAGATGACGGTGGTATGGGCTCCTCCTGAGAACGATGGAGGAAAGTCGATCACCGGTTACATTCTGGAGAGGAAAGAGAAGAGGGCAGTGCGCTGGGTGCCGTGTACCAAGAGCCCCATCTCCGAGAGACGCATGAAAGTCACCAACCTAATTCCTAATCACGAGTACCAGTTCAGGGTGAAGGCTGAGAACGAGGTTGGTCTGGGAGAGCCCAGCAAACCCTGCAGACCCGTTGCAGCCAAAGATCCCATCGGTGAGTTGTTGTCACAGCTCAATTTATGTCTTTCAAAAAATTCTTCAGATTTTTTGCCATAGAACATGAGTTAAACAGGGAGCTTAAGATATCAGAGATGTAAATGATGATTCTCCACTGTCTTCTTATGTTCCAGTATTTTTATTGACCTTTGTTTTACTGTCTCTACCTGCAGAGCCCCCAGGTCCACCTGCAGGCCTAAAGGTGGCTGACAGCACCAAGACCTCTATCACATTGTCCTGGTCTAAACCAGTGTACGATGGTGGTGCACCCATTATTGGCTACAGTTTGGACATGAGGCTGAAAAGTGAGGCAGACCCTGAGAAGCCCACAGAGGGCTGGAAGAGAATTGACACCCATGGCCCATTGGTGCTCAAAGAATTCACCATTGGCCAGCTGGATGAGAAGCAGGAGTACGAGTTCAAGGTGTCTGCCCAAAACCAGGTGGGCTGGGGACGCCACGCCTACTTGAAGGAGGCTGTCTTTCCCAAGGAGATCCTGGGTAAGAAGGAACATTGCTATAGCCAACAGCAGCTGTAACCTAATAAATCCATTGTAACATGGTTAATGTTAATAACATTGTAATGATCTTAACACTAATGTGTTTTCATGGCAACAGAGGCTCCAGAGATCGAGCTGGATGCCAGTCTGAGAAAAGGCCTGGCTGTCCGGGCCGGCTGTCCAATCAGGCTTTTTGCTGTGATCAGAGGAAGGCCCGCCCCCAAGGTTACCTGGAAGCGCCTGGGTGTGGACAATGTGGTCCGACGAGGTCACGTGGACCAGGTTGACACCATGTCCTTCCTGGTCATCCCTGAGAGCACCAGAGAGGATTCTGGGAGATACTCGCTGACTCTGTCCAACTCAGCTGGAGAAAAAGCTGTATATGTCCGTGTCAAAGTGCTCGGTGAGAAACAGAAAAATATTGATAAACTTAATTTTTACAACGCTTGTCTTTTTAAACAAAGTTACTTTTTCACAGGTAAGCAATCCATACTATCATACCATACAAGTGATTATTAAATTTATCCTCTGCAGACACTCCTGGTCCCGTCGGTGGCCTGGAGGCAACTGATGTCACCAAGACAACAGCTCAGCTGTCCTGGTTGCCACCAGAGAATGATGGTGGCAGCCCCATCCTCAACTACATTGTGGAGAAACGGGAGGTGGATAGGAAGACATGGAACAAGTGCACAGAAGACTTAAAGAAGACCAGCTTCAAGGTGACCAACATGACACCTGGCATTGAGTACTACTTCAGAGTCACGGCCTGCAACAAGTATGGCATCGGAGTTCCTCAGGACTCAGCTAGGTCCTACCTGGCTGTTGATCCTATCAGTGAGTATCACCAAAGACAGTATGAATAAGGTTTAGTATGTCAGCCCCCTGTGTTCCTCTGCCTCTTTTGCTTTTCCTTTGTGTTTACCCTTCTTAATACCTGCTGTGTGTTGCATCCAGGTGAGCCTGACCCTCCGAAAAAGATGGACGTGTTGGATATCACCAGAAACAGTGCCACACTTGGTTGGCTGAAGCCACTGAGAGACGGAGGAGCCAAGATCAACGGTTATGTGGTGGACTACCAAGAGGAGGGCGCACCTGAGGACAAGTGGACACCTTACTCTGTGGTCAAAGACCTGACCATTGTGGTGGTTGGTCTTAAGGAAGGAAAGAAGTACAAGTTCAGAGTCGCAGCCAGGAACTCAGTGGGAGTCAGCTTGGCCCGAGAGGCAGAAGGAGTGTTTGAGATCAAGGAGCAGCTCAGTGAGTAGACAGACCTAAATTCTACTATAATAGTCTATACTGACAGACTGTTACTAATTGAAATATTTAATTTAAAGCTAGAAAAAAAATGTATAAGTTGAAATCATTTCGTTAAACTTAAGTTTTGTTGTTTCTTCTACTTGTAGTGGCTCCTAAGGTCATCATGCCCGACACTGTGACAGTCAGAGCTGGGTCCAGGATGGTGATTGAGGCCATTGTGGCAGGTAAACCCGCTCCCTACTGCAAGTGGAAGCAGGGCAACGAGGATGTGCTGACATCTGACCGACTGTCTGTTGTAAAGACACTGACAACCTGCACACTAATCATCAAGAACGTGACAAGAAAGGACAGCAGCTACTACAGCCTGTCAGCTGAGAACAGCACTGCCAAGATCAACCAAATCCTCAGAGTCATCGTCATGGGTCAGTTTGAACAACAGACACTCCTGAATCCGCTGGTTCTAAACTGAAAAGATACAGATAATCCTTAAAATGTGAATGATGAATAAAAGATTGATTAGGTGTAAGCTATTGATATCATCATTAATGACTCGTCATCTGTGTCTCTGCAGACATTCCTGGACCCCCTGAAGCTCCTCTAGAGATCACCGAACTGGACATAGATGCCTGCACACTGTTGTGGAACTCGCCACAAGAGGACGGCGGCAGCAACATCACCAACTACATTGTGGAGAAGTGTGACGTCAGCCAGGGCGACTGGATCCCTGTGTCCACATCCTGCACTAAAACCAGCTTCAGAATCACCAAACTGACACCTGGCAAAGAGTACGGCTTCCGAGTCCGTGCTGAGAACAGGTTCGGCATCTCTGAGCCCATTTATTCTGAGAAGATGATCGCCAGATATCCCTTTGGTGAGTCTGAATGAAAACATAACTTTTTTTGGTCCATTATTGATAACCAGATATACAGCTATGACACTATTTACTAATTGTTGTTTTTCTTTATAGATCCTCCCAGTGAGCCCAGAAACCTGCAGATCAACAAGGTCAACAAGGACTTCGTCATCCTGTCATGGGAGCGTCCCAGCAGCGATGGCGGCAGCCCCATTGCTGGATATTCCATTGAAAAGAAGGAGAGGAACAGCCTTCTGTGGGTGAAGGCCAATGAATCCATGGTCAAAGCCACTCAGTACACCTGCAGCAACCTGATCGAGGGCCTGGAGTACACGTTTAGAGTGTCTGCACACAACCTGGCTGGACAGGGCAAACCTTGCAAACAGACTGACTTCATCACTGCCAGGACTGCTGTTGGTATGAAAATGTCCTTCAGTTGATCACAACATAATTTGCTCATGGTTTCAACATATTTGTTTTGTTAAAAAAAAGTTAGGTTAAAGAAAAACACAGACATAAAAATAACATACTCCAGGGAGTGTTATGACAAAACTGTCTGGGTACAGGGAAATCCTTACGTTACAATCTTAAGATAACTGAAATTAAGGAGAGTCTGGGTCTTCACTTAATTTGGCTTTTTTTTATGAGCCTTTTATTTGAATGTTCCACTTGAGGCCATATTACTGCATGTGAAATTTAGTTTTCAGGCCAGTCACACCACCTAAGTTCCCACTCTTTCTACACACCTTTGTTTCTTTCCACCCAGACCCACCAGGTAAACCAGAACCCATGGATGTGACCAAGCACTCCGTGTCACTGGTTTGGAGCCGTCCTAAGCATGATGGCGGCAGCAAGCTGATTGGCTACTACGTGGAGTACACAAAGCTTCCAGAGGAGAAGTGGACTCGCTGTAATGCCAACTGCATGAACATCCAGACGGAGAACTATGTGGTGACCGGTCTGGAGGAGGGCCAACAGTACCAGTTTAGAATCATCGCCAAGACGGCTATCAACATCAGCCTGCCATCAGAGCTGTCCGACCCCATACCTGTCATCGCAGAAAATGGTAAAACTCCAAAGAGGAAGGAAAACTGTGTCTGACAAATCAAGTTATTGACAAATAATTACGATTATTCTCTCTCCTCCCCCCGGGCAGTTTCTCCTCGTGTGGAACTGGGTGTCAACATGAAGAACCTGATCGTGGTAAAAGCCGGAGAGAACGTCTGCCTGGACGCTGAAGTGTTTGGCAAGCCGCTGCCAAAGGTGAGCTGGAAGAGAGATGGAGTGCCTCTGGTCCTCACCGAAGGAATGAAGATGACCCACAAGAAACATGTCCACCTGCTGGAGCTCTACTCTGTCACCAGGAGGGAGTCTGGAGACTACACAATAACTGCCGAGAACATCAATGGCACCAAGTACGCCACCATCAAGGTCAAGGTGCTTGGTAAGTTATATTTTATTTTACAATTTTGCCTAGGCTATTCTTTAACAAAGAACAAAGAAACTAACCTCCCCCTGTTTCCCCTGCAGACAAACCAGGCCCTCCAGCCTCTGTGAAAATTACTAAAGTGTTTGCAGACCGTGTTAAACTGCGATGGGAGCCCCCACTTGCAGACGGCGGTTCTGAGATAACCAACTACATCATCGAGAAGCGTGAGACAAGCAGGGCCAACTGGGCACTGGTAACCTCCAACATCCACGGACACATCACCGACTGCTCGGTGGAGAAACTCATTGAAGGACATGAGTACCAGTTCAGAGTCAGTGCTGAGAACCAGTATGGTGTGGGAGACCCCATCATGACTGATGCCATAATGGTCAAGAACCCATACGGTATGTTCAGACCACTACAATTGGCCATTAAAGGAACTAGGCTGCAATTCCTTAAATGGCTACTGGATACAGACTTTAAGAAAACTTTTACTGTACTGAAGTCTCTTTGAAAAGTGCTGAATATAGTACAAAAAGGAAAATGTCCACAAAAACGATCATCTTAGTGACTAATTACAATAATTCTCTGACATGTCTCCACAAATATTTTGTATGTTGAAAAAAATCGTGTTAGGTTGGTCAAAGTTGGAAACATTGCAATGACTAAGCCTGTTGAAGTATGTTTAAATTATATGATAAAAATCTTTATTTACTATCAAACTCTTTCCTTCATTTATCATTCAGCATTCTGCTGATAACATTTACAATTTACATGATCTGGCCAATGTATCAGTCATTCATCAACCTTGTTTTTAATAATTTAATTTTTGAGTTCAGTCCCTTCTAAATCACTATGTGGATGAATACTTGATTGACGAGGCAGCGCATTTTACCTGTTGATGAGATAAGATAAATTCAAAGACTGATGGGATTTTATCATGACATTATCTTTTCCGTCAGATGTTCCCGGTCCATGTGAGCCACCAGTCATAACCAACATTACCAAGAACTCCATGACAATCAGCTGGAAGGCTCCAGCTAATGACGGCAAGGCTCCCATTCTGGGCTACATGGTGGAGAAACGTGAAGCCACTGAACTGACCTGGGCTAAAATCAACCGCCGGCCAGTCATTGACAGGACCATCAAAGCTGTTCAGCTGACTGAGGGCTCTGAGTACGAGTTCAGAGTCATCGCCATGAACAAGGCTGGTCTGGGCAAACCCAGTGATGCAACCAATGCTGCACTAGCTGTCGATCCTGTCTGTGAGTATATGCTTTAAAAGACACATTTCAGAAATTAAACAAAGATGCATCAAACGGACAAGGCTGATATTAACAATTCTTTTTAATTGATCAAATTATCAGTGGATTTTTTCTTATAAAATAATAACATGCAACATTATAATTCTCCAGATCCTCCTGGCCCACCTGCCTTCCCCAAGGTGGTGGACTCCACCAAGAGCTCCATCAGCCTTAGCTGGACCAAACCTGCGTACGACGGTGGCTGTGAGATTATTGGCTACCTGGTGGAGTGCAAACGAGCAGAAGCCGAGGACTGGACAAAGTGCAACATCCCGAAAAAGCTCCAGGCCACAAAATTCTTGGTGACTGGCCTGATGGACAACACAGAGTACCAGTTCAGAGTCATCGCTGTCAACAAGATTGGCTACAGCGAGCCCAGTGAAGTCCCTGGAAACCACATGGCCAAGGACATCCTAAGTACATTCCTCAACTGTTTATTATACCACTTTACTTTGAAAAATACCCTCTAAGCATGAAGTCATGTGAATCAAGTAGTTTATCTTTTACATCATTTAACGAATCAAGTTCAGTACAGCGGTAGCACTTTAGTAAAAATAAATGAATTATTTGCGGAATTAGCTACCGGTCTCCCCGTTTGTGCCAATATTTCATGACGTGACTTAATAAAATTCTTGACAAATTAAAAAATTTTGATTTAAACCTGTCATGAATCATTTGGTAGTAGCAGACATAGGCTAATGAAGACATGAAAACTATGCAGGATGACTAAGATTTCATAGCTAGTGTCAACTAATATGCTGTGGCCCCAAACCACAAGTTTCTCCTCACATGATCTCAATCATCGGTAAAAATGAATACCTATTCATTGCAAGAAAACGACATGAAAACATAGGACCGTACTGTATGTTCACTGTTTTTTCATTTAGCAAACTTAGTTAACTAGTAACACTTGAGCACAATTGAGCTTCTTCAGTAAAAGTAAACATTTTCTAAATCTAATTGACCATTGTTCTTTGGTAAAAGTCCAAATCATAACAATGATAAAGTCCTCTATGGTTGATCAAGAAAACAAATCTACAACGTAGATTGAGCATCATAGCAATCTTTGGATCTGCCTCAATGGTTAATTTCAGGATACTTAATTTTGCATCGACACTCATTTCAGACAGCTAATTATCCATGCATAAACAGCATGTATTCTTAGTACAATCAGTTGCCCTTGCTAGAAGAGATACAGAAAACCAGACAAGGTCAGATTGAATAAATATTGTAGAACTCAGATGTGATACAACAGTAAAGTTATGATAACTAAGTGAGTTTCTGTCTCTCCTCCAGTTGCTCCTGAAGCTGAACTGGATGCTGACTTGAGAAAGGCTTTGGTTCTTCGAGCCGGTGTCACCATGAGGCTCTACGTCCCGCTAAGAGGGCGCCCACCACCGAAGGTGACATGGACGAAGATGAACGCCAACCTGAAGGATAGGCAGGGCCTGCTGATCAAGACATCAGACTGGGACACCTTACTGATGATTGAGGACATTAACAGATACGATGCCGGAAAATACATCCTAACGCTGGAGAACAGCAGCGGCTCCAAGAGCTACACCATCGTGGTCAAGGTCCTTGGTAAAAATGGCTGACAGCAGAAAGAAACCTAATGAGGAAAATGAAAAGGAGTACAGTCACCCCAATGAGCATGGGTTTGGTATGTTACAGGTGGAAAGAAAACTAGGCTTCTGGGGTTAAAATCAAGTCAGTTTATCCTTGAGTAAAGGTCAGTGCAGGTCAGTTTCTTTTATGAACCTGCAACGCTTTCATATACAGTTGTTGAACCAATGGTTATATTTATCTTATTCACTATTTCAAAATGTTCACTTTTTAACCGGAAGCAATCCAGGTTTTACCCTGCTTTCCAGATGTCTTTTCACCTGCAAATCACCAAAACTGTGCTCACTGGAACAGTAAGAGGCAGTATTATATTTCGTAAAAAGTAGTATTAGAAAAAGATTATTATTGAGCAATATAGCTGTGAAGTTAGACAATAATTTATGAAAAATTATACAGTGTACCCATAAGCTAAAAATATCTGCTGAACCTGGAAATCCTTTTCACCAAATAATATATTTCCTCCCAGGAATAATGAAAAGATGTTTTCACTCCCATCAGGTGCATCTACGACCTGACTTGTATTGCAGTTCAATTCAGTTCATTCAACAACAAGCTCTGAGCCAGTTTTACTGCTTCTCTTCCTCTCCAGATTCTCCTGGACCGCCTGTGAACCTGATCGTAAAGGAGACCTCCAGAAGCCACGCCTGCATCACCTGGGATGCCCCGCTGATTGATGGTGGCAGCCCGGTGAAGAGCTACATTGTAGAGAAACGTCTGGCTGAGAGGAAGGCCTGGACCTGTGTGGCAGCAGACTGCCCCAAGATTTCCTTCAGGATTACCAACCTGGAAGCGGGACAGGCCTACTGCTTCAGAGTGCTAGCCGAAAATGCGTATGGCATCGGAGAGGGCTGCGAGACTGCCGGCAGCGTCCGAGCCTCAGGTAGCTACAAGTCACTGTTGTTGTTTTGTTAATTATGATACATTTTTTTGCACAGTACAGTAGACTTTTGAGTACATTAGAGTACAGTACAATAGACTGCAGTAGAGTAATTGAGTACGTAAAAGGGACTATTTTATATACGCCTCAACTAGATTAGAGTGGTCCAGTTACTTTTACACTCAATACTGAGTGGAATTGCCATTTTAAAACCTTTATTTAAACTCAGAGAAATGAAACATGTATGTTTTGTACCATGTATTAGAGGAAACAGAGTTTCCATCAAATTAAATAACCACCATATATGAGTTTTAATTAAAAAAATCTTAACCTTCAAATTTCCCCCCAAAAATGCATAGGACATAAATTCAGTGTCCTCAATAGTAGCTACTGCCCTGACTGCAATTGGACCAAAAAACAAAACAAAAAAACAAAGCAGACAAAACAATCAGAACTGGACCTAAGAGTAATGGTCGAGATCAGTAGCCAAGAACCAAGATATATCAGGAGTCAAACAAAGCTACACGTTTTATTTAAATCTGAGGCTAGGGAACTTGTCCAAAGTACTAAAGCATCATCCACATTAAACACATCTTGTTTAACACAAACCACATGCCTAGTCTTAACCCAGCTCCGCTCCCTCTTCAGAGCAACCAGGTCCAGTGACGGACTTCAAAGCTCAGAAGACCACCAAGGACTCCATCACCCTGGGCTGGAAGAAGCCCATCAGCAATGGTGGAAGCCACATTACTGCTTACATCCTGGAGCAGAGTGAAGGCGAAGACAAATGGAAGCAGATCCTCAAGGGCAAGCACACCTCACACACCATTGGCGAGCTGAATGAGGGCAAGGAGTACTTGTTCAGAGTCAAGGCACTCAATGAGTCTGGGGAGGGACCACCCACTGAGCTCACTGTTGTTGCCAAGGACCAGTTTGGTAAGAAATCGGACTGACACAGCCATCATTCCAGATATTGTTTGTTATAGTTGGATGTTTTGCTAGCACATAAAATTGTGTCCAACTATTTTCTGATTATCAAATTCCTTTGGATTTCAGTGCTACCTGACTGCAACTTGAGCAGTCTTCCTGATGGCTGCTACGTGGTGAAGGAGGGCAGCACCAAGCGTATCAATATCCCCATCACCGGAGTACCCTATCCCACTGCCACCTGGAAGAAGGGCGATGTGGCACTTGGAGACACTGGACGGATGTGTGTTGAGGCATCTCAGGGTGTCACCACGCTGCTAATAAGAGACTGCCAGAGAGGAGATGCTGACACTTACACCATCAACGTCAGGAACAGCGCTGGCTCCAAGGACTGCAAGTTCCAGCTGAAGGTGGTTGGCAAGCCAGGCATCTGTACTGGACCCATTAAGTTTGACGAGATCACAGCCGACGGCATCACCCTCGAGTGGGGACCACCCAAAGATGATGGCGGTGCAGAGGTGTCTAACTACATTGTGGAGAAGAGGAGGACGACAGACAATAAGTGGGCCACGGTGGCTTCAGCCATCCAGAAGACTACCATGAGGGTGATCAGGCTCCACGATGGACTGGAGTATATCTTTAGAGTGTTTGCTGAGAACAAGTATGGGGTTGGAGAGTATCTGAGGTCTGAACCTGTCATTGCCCAGCATCCATTCAGTGAGTATCTCACTTCTGCATAATGCTAATTAAATTTTTCATTCCATTTTGGCCTGAGGCAACTACGTCTATTATGGTCCATCTGTTGTTAGTTACAGTGTTTTACCTCCAAGTGGTCAGTCTCCTTTCACAGAAGTTTTGATAATATTTACTCTAAAAATACATCAAATGTCATTTTCAGACCTTGAGTCATAAATGTTTCTTGAATCAGGCCAAAAAAATCAGTTGGTTGGGTGAAATTATTTCCAATTTCAAGTTTTCCAAAAAAAAATTCCACAAATGTAATTTTTTTTATTCTAGTGTAGTGATGTTACCGGTTTGTCTTGTTTCAAGATACTGACTCTTATTTCTAGAAAAACTTTTGAATGAGTGAAATTGTCTCACCCTTTTGCTCCTAATCTCAGGTTCATTCGAGACTGGTTGCAAAGAGATGTCTCCACCCCCAATTTGGCTTTGTCTCCCTCTCTCACTATTTCGTTGCAGGCTGTTAACACTCCTGTACTAAAAATGTATGTGTCAAAACAACATTGAGGATCTGGATCCAATTTAGACGTTAGATATCAGTTAGCCAGGTTTAGAGAGCTCAAGATTATCCATACATTTACCATGTTTGAGCAACTATCGGCTAAATTTAGTCTTTCCAGGCATCATTTTTTTGGGTTCTCCCTGCATAGATCCTTGATTCCTGGGTCTCCCTGATGACACACAGTTTGACTCTTTTCCAACCCCCCCCCTACTTTGAAATACTGACAACTATCTATAGACAAACTTGTTCTTTACAAGCCACCTCACTAAACGACATTAAATCTCAATGGGAGGAGGAACTGGGTGAGGAAATATCAGATTAATTATGGGTAGAGACACTCAAAAGGGATCACCTCTCCTCTATTGGGACTCCTCCAATGCAAACTCATTTACAGGGCTCATTGGACCAAACTAAGATCAACCCAAATATACAAGGATGTAAGCTCTAACTGTGTACAATGTAACCTGAGTCCCGCAAATCATGTTCATATGTTTTGGCGTTACCCATGTTTTACTGTTTTCTGCGGTGACATTTAATACATGAATCAGGATGTAATTACCGTTCTCACTACATTGGCGATTAATCTTGCTCAGATGGTAATCCTCAGCACGCCTTTCCCATACTCTCTGGATGAAAACCATTTTAAATTGCACAAAGATGGAAAAAGTAGACACTTAAAGGATCAATAAGCACATTCTGTATATATGTATATACAGATTCACTCAAAACATTAAAACCGGTAACTGGTTTTAATGTTCTGGCTGAATGGTGTACATAAATAGGTTTTTTTTTTTGTTGTTGTTGATGTTGTTGTTATGTTCTTGTCCCACACTCTGTTTAGATGTTTTGTTTTTTTGATGTGTTGCTTTGTAGTCCTACTAAATAGTTTACTAGTGCGATTATTTTGTAAATAAAGGATATGTTGAAAATCCAATCAACAAAGCTATAAAAAAAAAAAAAAAAGCTATCTCATACCCCTGGCTGCTCCTCGAATTTAGGAAAATTGGATGCTGATAATGAGACCAGATAAATTTTTAAGATTAAGTTTGTTTGCAGATTGGAATTAATTTAAAAATAATAATATGCTGCTTTGGCAAGATGGACATGCATAGAAAACGTATCTTTATTTTATATTATCAATCTTTCATAAGTCTTTTTAAAATAGTGACCCAACCAACAAACTGATTGAAATGCTTATGTTGGATAAACCTTTTAGAAATTCACATTGTGTGTCGAGGTACAAAGTTTTAATGCAAAGTACAAAAAATGAATACTATTGCATGTGCAAGAATGTAACAGTAAAAGTTACTGTGCTTCATGAAGACAAACTAAACTGTCTCAGGCACTGGTGGCTATGCTAAGACTTTTACAACTGACTGTGGTTTGTAAGAAGGATTTTCATTTCTTGCATTCTTTCCTAATCCTTTCACCCCTCTGTCTTGCAATCCTCAGATGTGCCCGAGGCGCCTGCTCCTCCAGAAATTGTGAGCATCCGCCATGAGTCTGCCATCCTGACTTGGGCTGATCCAAGGGACACTGGTGGCTCCCCAATTACCGGTAGAAGACTGTGATGGATATTAGCTTATAGTTAAGCATGAGCAAATAGAAAACAGCAATCATCGCGGCTAACGTATTTTGTGTTCTCTGTAGGATATCATGTGGAGTTTAAGGAGCGGAACAGTCTAATGTGGAAACGGGCCAATAAGACTCCTCTGAGAGTGAAAGAGTGCAGAGTGACTGGCCTGATAGAGGGACTAGAGTACGAGTTCAGGGTGATGGCCATGAACATTGCTGGCCTAGGGAAGGCAAGCAAGGTCACTGAGGCTGTGGTTGCCTTGGATCCTATTGGTGAGTTTGCTGCTTTTTTTCCTAACATGAAGAAGTAAATTCTTCTTTGGCAACTCTCCAGTTTTTATTACAGTATTAAATACTTGAATGGAAAAATGTAAATGCTGTTTTTAAAAGCATGTCTTGTGTTCTCTTTATATTTTAATGCATATACTTTGTGTTCTATTAGATCCTCCTGGAAAGCCTGAGGTGATTAACGTCACCAGGAGCATGGTCACCCTGATGTGGACTGCTCCCAAATATGACGGCGGCTACAAGCTGACCGGTTACATGGTGGAGAAGCTGGAAGCTGGTGGAAAAGCCTGGATGAAGGCCCATCATGTCAACATCCAGGGCTGTGCCTTCACCGTCACTGACCTGGCAGAGGGATCTGGGTATCAATTCAGGATCAGAGCCAAGAATGCTGCTGGGGCTATCAGTGCTCCTTCAGAGTCTACTGAACTTCTGACCTGCAAGGATGAGTACGGTAAGCTGAATAATATATTGATTCAGGTAGTTTGGCAGTTGTGAGTGACTGCAGGTCCATGAAATGTTTTTATTCTATTTTCACAAATATCAGGTCTTTAAAAGTCATTTTGTCCTGAATTTAAATTTATGAAGTCTGTAGACAGTTATAACACAACTTTCTTCCGTCCTCTCTGCAGAGCCCCCAACCATCACTATTGACCCAGACATGAAGGACGGTGTATCGGTCAGGGCAGGAGATACCATTGTGATCTCAGCCTCCAAGATTGTTGGCAAACCTCCACCCACTGCTGTCTGGTCCAAGGGAGGCCGTGAGTTCAAGAACTCTGACATCAACACCATTACCAGCACCCCCACCTCCTCTACTCTGTCCATCAAGTACGCAAGCCGGAAGAACACAGGCGAATACACAATCACAGCCAGCAATCCCTTCGGCATTAAGGAAGAACATGTAAAGGTGAAGGTCCTGGACGCGCCTGGACCTCCAGGCCCCATTGAAGCCAGTAACATTTCAGCTGAGAAGTGTACTCTGACCTGGCTTCCCCCAGAGGAGGATGGAGGCTCCTCTATTAAGTCCTACATTCTCGAGAAGAGAGAAACCAGCCGCCTGCAGTGGACCAAGCTAGCTGAAAATGTCGTGGACTGCAGATATATAGCCAGTAAACTAATCAAGGGCAATGAGTACATCTTCAGAGTGTCTGCTGTGAACCAGTATGGCATTGGAGACTCAAGCCAATCTGGTCCAGTCAAAATGGTTGACAGTTTCCGTAAGTTTATATGGTTTATATATGATTATTTCGTTTATAATACTTTTAAAAAGAAAATTATATGAAAATGATAAAATTGAAAATTCACAGATAACCATAGGATGAAAATTCTTTGTGTTCACTGTATAACTGACCAAAATGTTCCTACATATTTTGTTTGCCCAGGCCCACCAGGCCCACCCTCAGCCCCAGACATTGATAATGTCAGTAGGAATGCTGTCACCATTTCATGGAAGAGACCAGCACAGGATGGCGGAAGTGACATCGGAGGATATTGTGTAGAGAGGAAAGAGAGGAGAGGAATGAGATGGGTGAGAGCCAGTAAGAGGACGATCCCTGACCTGCGCTTTAAGGTGCAAGGCCTGAGTGAGGGAGTAGAGTATGAGTTTAGAGTCACTGCTGAGAACAAGGCTGGATTTGGAGAACCAAGTGAGCCATCATGCCCTGTGTTGACCAAGGATATTGTGTGTGAGTAAAACTGGACTTCTCATTTAATTCTGAATCACATTATAAAACAGGAAAGTTGCATGTGCAGAAAAGTAAAAAAATACGAGCACCATAAACCCCAATAACTTCTTTAAATTCTTGGTTTTCTTTTTGGTTTATTAGATCCACCTGGTCCTCCATCCAATCCCAGAATTACAGACACCACAAAAACCACAGCCACCTTCGCCTGGGGCCGACCCCACTATGATGGTGGTCTGGAAATAATCGGATATATTGTTGAGTACAAAAAGGAGGGGCATGATGACTGGGAGATAGAGACACAGTACTCGTTGAAAGATACTGAATACGTTATTGGTAAACTTCAAAAAGGTGGCAAATACCACTTCAGAGTCAGCGCTGTAAATTCTGAGGGAGTTGGCGAGCCTGCAGAGGTTGAGAAAGTGACTGAACTTGTGGACCAGGAGACATTGCCAGACTTTGAGCTAGATGCTGAACTCAGGAGAACCCTGGTGGTCAGGTCCCGTGCTTCAATCCGAATGTTTGTTCCCATCAGGGGCCGTCCTGTTCCTGAAGTAACATGGAGCAAAGATGATACCAACCTGAAAACACGTGCACACATTGACACCACAGAGTCCTACACTCTACTGGTTATTCCTGACTGCAGCAGATACGATGCTGGAAAGTACCACCTCTGTCTGGAGAACGTTGCTGGAAAGAAGACAGGCTTTGTAAATGTGAAAGTTCTGGACACACCAGGACCACCAGTCAACCTCAAACCTAGAGAGATCACTAAGAACAGCATCACCCTTCAATGGGAAATACCCATAATTGATGGTGGTTCTAAGATTCATAACTACATTATTGAAAAGAGAGAGGCCACCAAGAAGGCCTACAAGGTGCTTAGCACCACATGGCAGAAGTGTTCCTTCAAAATTCCAGACCTTGAGGAGGGAACTTATTACTACTTCCGTGTCTCTGCTGAGAATGACCTGGGTGTAGGTGAGCCCGCTGAAACTGCAGAACCAATTAGGGTGTCCCAAGCCCCCTCTGCACCAGAGAACTTGTATGTCACAGATGTGACTGCTGACAGTGCCAGCCTTGCATGGATCAAGCCCCTGCATGATGGTGGCAGCTTGATCACTGGATATGTCATTGAGGCCCAGAAGAAGGACGCTGACCAGTGGGTCCATGTGGCCACCATCAAGGCTCTTGACTACACTGTCACAGATCTGATTGAGGGCGCAGAATATACCTTCCGCATAATGGCTGTCAATGCATCGGGTAGGAGCGACCCCCGTGAGAGCAGACCTGCTATTATCAAAGAGCAGACTTCCGCTCCTTCCTTTGACCTGCGTGGAGTCTACCAAAAGACAGTCATTGCCAAAGCAGGGGACCGTGTCAAGGTGGAGATTCCAGTGCTCGGCAAACCCAGACCTATGGTTTCCTGGAAGAAGGCCGACACAGTGCTCAAGGAGACACAAAGAATCAACACTGAAACCACACCAACATCAACTATCCTCAACATCAGTGAGATCAAGAGGACTGATGGAGGCCAGTATTCCATAACTGGAAAAAACATGCTGGGTACAATGACTGAAACAATCACAGTCTTAGTCCACGACATTCCAGGTCCTCCCACCGGTCCCATCAAGCTGGACGAGGTCTCATGTGATTATGTTCTTATGTCCTGGGAGGCACCAGAAAATGATGGAGGTGTTCCCATCAACAACTATATTGTTGAGATGCGGGAGACCACTGGTACTTCATGGATGGAGTTGGCAGCTACAGTGATCCGCACCACATTCAAGGCAGTTCGACTCAACACTGGAACCGAATATCAGTTCCGTGTCAAAGCACAGAACAGATATGGCATTGGACCATGCATTGTCTCTGATCCAGTGGTGGCTGCATATCCATTTGATGTGCCAGGCCAGCCAGGCACTCCTGTGGTCACATCTTATAACAAGGATGCTATGACTTTGAGTTGGAATGAGCCCTCTTCTGATGGAGGCAGTGCTATCCTGGGCTATCATGTGGACAGAAAAGAGAAAAACAGCATTCTGTGGCAGAGGATCAGCAAAGCTCTTGTTGTTGGAAATATCTTCAAATCAGCAGGACTTATTGATGGAATTGCATATGAACACCGTGTTACTGCTGAAAACATGGCCGGTCTCAGCAAACCAAGCAAACCCTCTGAGCCTATGTATGCTCTGGATCCAGTTGACCCACCAGGCAAGCCTGTGGCACTGAATATCACCAGACATGAGGTTACAGTGTCATGGACCAAACCAGATGGAGATGGTGGATTTTCCATCACAGGATACACAGTAGAGAGGAGAGAGATGCCCAATGGACGTTGGCTCAAAGCCAACTTCAATAACATCCTAGAAACCATCTACACAGTCAGTGGTCTGACTGAAGATGCAACTTATGAATTCCGTGTGTTTGCTAGAAACTCAGCTGGTGGAGTCAGTGCTCCATCCCAGCCATCAGAAGCAATCACATGCAGAGATGACATTGAAGAGCCCAGGCTTGATGTTGATGCATCGTATAGCAGCAATGTTGTTGTCATGGCAGGAGAGGTATTCAAGCTGGAGGCCAGTGTGACTGGCAGGCCAATCCCATCTCTGGTATGGACCAAGGAAGAAAAGGAGCTTGAGGATACAGCCAAGCTAGAGATAAAGACATCTGACTTCCACACAACTCTAATAAACAAAGATTCTCTGAGGAGAGATGGTGGTGCTTTTACTCTGACTGCCAGCAATCCAGGTGGTTTTGCCAAGTTCACATTTAATGTCAAAGTACTCGACAGACCTGGACCACCAGACTCCCTAACTGTAACTGATGTCACTGCTGAGAAATGTGTCCTTAATTGGCTTCATCCAACACACGATGGTGGTGCCAAAATAGAGTACTTTATCATTCAGAAGCGTGAGACCAGTAGGTTGGCATGGACAAATGTGGCCACAGACCTTCAAGCAAATAGATTCAAGGTTACCAAACTTCTGAAGGGCAATGAGTACGTCTTCAGAGTCATGGCCGTTAACAAGTACGGCGTGGGTGAACCCCTGGAGTCTGAACCTGTCATCTGTGCCAACCCCTATGTCCCCAGTGATCCACCACAGCAGCCTGAAGTCACCACCATTACCAAGGACTCCATGGTTGTCTGTTGGGAGCGCCCTGAACATGATGGAGGCAGCAGAATAAACACCTACATAATTGAGAGAAGGGATAAGACTGGCCTGCGCTGGGTAAAGTGCAACAAGAGGACTGTAACTGACCTGCGATTCAAGGTCTCTGGCCTCACACCAGGACATGAGTATGAATTCAGAGTTCTTGCTGAGAACAATGCTGGTCTAAGCCAGCCTAGTCCTTCCAGTCCATTTTACAAAGCCATAGACACCATTTTCCAGCCTGGACCTCCGGGGAACCCCAGAGTGCTGGACACAACCAAGTCTTCTATCACTATTGCCTGGAACAAGCCTGTTTACGATGGTGGTTCTGAAATCACTGGTTACATTGTGGAGACCTGCCTGCCTGAGGAGGATGAGTGGACAATTCACACTCCAAAAAGGGGATGGACAGCTACTTCCTTCACCATCACCAACTTGAAGGAAAACCAAGACTATAAAATCAACATCTGTGCCACTAATTGTGAAGGTGTGGGAGAGCCTGCTGCTGTTCCAGGAACCCCAAAAGCTGAAGACAGACTGCTTCCTCCAGAAATAGAACTTGGAGCAGAGCTGCGTAAGGTGGTCTGCATCAGAGCCTGCAGCACACTTCGACTCTTTGTCCCTATAAAGGGCAGACCAGCACCTGAAGTAAAATGGTCGAGAGAGCATGGAGAATCCCTGGACAGAGCTATAATTGAAATCACCCCATCATTCACCACTCTTCAGGTCGATAATGTTGACAGGTTTGATGGAGGTAAATACATGGTGACTGTAGAAAATGCATCAGGAAGCAAGACAGCCTTTGTTAATGTAAGGGTGCTAGATACTCCTGGAGCACCTCAGAATCTGATTGTCAAGGAGGTCACTAGAGATTCAGTTTCCCTTGTTTGGGATGCACCTGTCATTGATGGCGGATCCAGAGTTCGCAACTATATTGTAGAGAAGCGTGAGTCAACTAGAAAGGCCTACTCAACTGTCTGTGCAAGCTGCCATAAGTCAAGTTGGAAAGTAGGGGACCTGGATGAAGGAAAGATGTACTTCTTTAGAATCCTGGCTGAGAACGAATATGGCGTTGGTCTCCCAGTAGAGACTGTCGATCCAATTAAAGTGTCAGAGAGGCCTTTACCACCAGGTAAAGTGTCCCTCCATGAAGTTACCAGCACCAGTGTAACACTAACTTGGGAAAAGCCTGACCATGATGGTGGCAGTAGAATCACAGGCTATATTGTGGAGATGCAAAGTAAGGGCAGTGAGAAGTGGACCCAGGTCATGGTGGTCAAGACAAATGAGGCTCTTGTAACTGGCCTTACACAGGGACAAGAGTACATGTTCCGTGTCTCAGCCACCAATGAAAAGGGAGTTAGTGACCCACGTCCTCTTAATGTGCCTGTGGTGGCAAAAGACCTTGTCATCTCGCCATCCTTCAAACTGCTTTTTGGCACATTCAGTGTGTTAGCAGGAGATGATCTGAAGATAGATGTACCATACGCTGCCTGTCCAAAGGCTATGGCAACTTGGCTCAAAGATGGCATTGTTCTCAAGGAGACAACAAGAGTTAATGCTGAAGCCACAGACAAAAACCTTCTCTTGGTCATTAAGGACGCTTGCAGAGATGATGTAGGCACATACACCATCAAACTGATCAACACAGCTGGAGAGGCATCCACAGACATTAATGTTGTTGTTCTAGATAAGCCTGGTCCTCCAACTGGCCCAATTAAGTTGGATGAAGTCACTGCTGACAGCTTGGTCCTGTCCTGGAACCCACCAGAGTATGATGGTGGTTGCACCATCAACAATTACATTGTTGAGAAGAGAGACACATCTACCACAAACTGGCAAATTGTGTCAGCTACAGTGGCCAGAACCACTATCAAGGCAGCCCGTCTAAAGACTGGATCTGAGTACCAGTTTAGGATTGCTGCAGAGAATAGATATGGCAAGTCCTTAGCTCTGCTCTCTGATACAATTGTTGCACAGTATCCATTTGAAGTGCCTAGTCCACCACATTCTGTCATGGTCCAGTCAGCCACCAAGGAAAGCATGGCGGTTGTATGGGAGAAACCCAGCAATGATGGTGGAAGCAAAATTCTGGGTTATCACTTAGAGCTCAAAGAGAGAAACAGTATACTGTGGGTGAAACAGAACAAACAACTAATCCCAGAGACCAGATTCAAGGTAGTTGGCCTTGAGGAGGGTATTGAATATGAGTTCAGAGTCTATGCTGAGAACATTGTCGGCCTCAGCAAAGCCAGCAAACTGAGTGAAATGCAAGTGGCCAGAGATCCTTGTGAAAGACCAGGAAAACCAGAGGCTGTTATTGTGACAAGAAACAAAGTGACACTCAGATGGGCCAAACCTGAGTATGATGGCGGCATCAAGATCACAGGTTATGTGGTTGAGAAGAAGGATGCAGCTGGCCGCTGGATGAAGGCCAGTTTCACCAGTATAATTGAGACTGAATTTGTTGTTACAGGACTTACTGAAGGTCAGATTTATGAGTTCCGTGTCATTGCCAGGAATGCAGCAGGTGTCTTTAGTCAGCCCTCTGATTCTACTGGAGCCATCACTGCCAAGGATGAGGTGGACCCACCCAAGATTGACTTGGAAGCTAAGTACTCCCAGGCTGTGGTGGTAAATGCTGGGGAGACATTCAGGCTTGAGGCTGCTATCTATGGTAAGCCTGTGCCCACAGTACACTGGCTGAAGGAAGGTCAAGAGATTACTGAAGTAGCTCGCCTAGAGCTCAAGAACACAGACTTTACAGCTTGTCTAGTTGTTAAAGAAGCCATCCGTGTTGATGGAGGTCAGTACACTTTGCTGATAAAGAATGTTGGAGGAGAGAAATCTGTTAACATTAATGTCAAGGTCTTGGACAGACCAGGTCCTCCTGAGGGCCCTATCTCCATCTATGGGGTCACCAGTGAGAAATGCTCCATTAGCTGGAAACCTCCATTGCAAGATGGAGGTAGTGATGTTTCCCATTACATTGTTGAGAGGAGGGAAACCAGCAGACTGGTTTGGACTGTTGTTGAACCAAAAGTTCAGACACTGAACCTGAAGATCACCAAACTTCTTCCTGGTAATGAGTACATCTTCAGAGTTATTCCAGTCAACAAATATGGAGTTGGTGAGCCTCTGGAATCTGAGCCGATGATTGCCAGAAATCCGTTTGTTACTCCCAACCCACCAACAGAGGTAGAAGTCACCACAATCACCAAAGACTCCATGGTGGTGACCTGGGAGAGACCAACTAATGATGGTGGGAGCCCCATCCAGGGATACATTGTTGAGAAACGTGACAAGGACGGTGTGAGATGGACCAGGTGCAACAAGCGCACAGTGAGTGAGCTGCGCTTCAGAGTCACAGGGCTCCTAGAAAACCATAGCTATGAATTCAGAGTTGCTGCTGAGAATGCCGCAGGTGTTGGCACACCTAGTGCACCAACAGTGTACTACAAAGCACTGGATCCTATCTTCAAACCAGGTCCACCAAACAACCCTAAGGTGGTCGACACATCTAGATCTACTGTTTCTCTGACATGGGCCAAACCCATCTATGATGGTGGCTGTGAGATTAAGGCTTACATTGTTGAGGCATGCAATGGGGCATCTGATGAGTGGTTTATGTGCACTCCTCCCACTGGAATTGCAGATAATAAGTTTACTGTGACAAAACTTCTAGAGAAGCATGAGTACCAGTTCAGAGTGTGTGCCATCAACAAAGTTGGTGTTGGTGAGCATGCTGATGTTCCAGGAAAAATCCTCCTGGAGGAGAAGCTTGAGGCTCCTGATCTTGACCTGGATGCTGATATGAGAAAGATGATCAACATTAGGGCAGCAAGCACTCTCAGGCTGTTTGTTCCTGTGAGAGGTCGTCCAGCTCCTGAGGTGAAATGGGGTAAGGCTGATGGTGAGATTAAGGAGACTGCCCAGATTGACAATACAGGCAGTTATGCTTCGCTTGTCATTGAGAATGTTGACAGATTTGACAGTGGCAAGTACACACTGACTGCAGAAAATGCCAGTGGAGTGAAGTCAGTCTTCATCAGTGTCAGGGTCCTGGACTCACCTAGTCCACCAACTAACTTCATGGTGAAAGAGATTACCAAAAATTCTGTCACTCTCACATGGGAGCCTCCACTTCTGGATGGTGGCTCAAAGATTAAGCATTATATTGTTGAGAAGCGTGAGAGCACCAGGAAAGTCTACTCTCCCATCACCACATGCAATAAAATGTCCTGGAAAGTTGAGCCTCTTCCAGAGGGTGGAATCTTCTTTTTCAGAGTCCTGGCAGAAAATGAATATGGTGTTGGTCTCCCCGCTAAAACTATAGAGCCAGTTAAGATATCTGAGAAGCCTCAGCCTCCCGGTAAAGTCAGTTGTCTTGATGTTACTCATAACACTGTAACTCTCACTTGGGAGAAGCCTGAACATGATGGCGGCAGTAGGATCAGTCATTATGAAGTGGAACTGGCACCTAAGGACAGTGAGGCGTGGTCTGTGTGTGCTAGTGTGAAGGCACTGGAGACTGTAGTGACAAATCTACTCAAGGGAGAGGAGTATCATTTCAGAGTTGTGGCTGTAAATGACAAGGGCAAAAGCGACCCCAGGCAACTGGCTCACTCAGTTGTAGCAAAAGACCTTGTGATTGAGCCTGCTGTTAGACCCAAAGTGAGCACCTACAGTGTCCAGGTGGGGCATGACCTCAAGATAGAGGTCCCAGTTGCTGGACATCCAAAGCCAACCATCACCTGGACCAAGGATGGTGCTGCTCTTAAGCAGACCACCAGAGTCAATGTCACTGACTCAGCACACCTCACCACCCTCACCATAAAGGATGCCACCAGAGAGGATAGGGGCATGTACAGCATCAATATCTCCAATGCCCTGGGATCCAAGGATGCCACTATTGAGGTGATCACTCTGGACAAACCAGGCCCACCAACAGGCCCTGTCAAGTTGGAGGACATAAGTGCTGAGAGTATCACTCTTAGCTGGAAACCTCCAACATACACAGGTGGCTGCCCAATCTCCAACTATGTGGTGGAAAAGAGAGACACAACCACAACCAACTGGGTGGTTGTATCTGCCACTGTGGCCAGAACCACGCTAAAAGTGACCAATCTGAAGACAGGCGCTGAATACCATTTCAGAATCTATGCTGAAAATAGATATGGAAAGAGTTATGCAATTGATTCAGAGCCTGTTGTGGCACAGTATCCATTCCAGGAGCCTGGCCCACCAGGAACACCATTTGTGTCTTCATATACTAAAGACTTTATGGTGGTTGAGTGGCACAAACCCCCATCTGATGGAGGCAGTGGCATCTTGGGCTACCATCTGGAAAGGAAAGAGAAGAACAGTATTCTCTGGACCAAGATCAACAAAATGCTCATCCAAGACTGCAGGTTTAAATCTACTCCTCTTGAGGAAGGCATTGAGTATCAGTATAAAGTCTATGCTGAGAATATTGTTGGCATTGGAAAATGCAGCAAAGTGTCTGAGGTTTATGTAGCCCGTGACCCATGTGATCCTCCTGGCCGTCCCGAGGCTGTGATTGTGACCAGGCACTCGGTGAAGCTGAGGTGGACCCCTCCAGAATATGATGGTGGAAGCTTAGTTACCGGATATTTAGTGGAGAAACGTGACCTTCCTGAAGGAAAGTGGATGAAGGCCAGCTTTACAAGCATCATTGAACATGAATTCACAGTTACAGGCCTGACAGAAGACAGTAAATATGACTTCAGAGTAATAGCAAGGAATGCAGCTGGTGCTGTCAGCAAGCCATCTGAGTGCACGGGATCCATTATAGCAAAGGATGAAGTTGACCCACCAAAGTGTGAAACAGATCCTATGTACAACCAGACCCTCATTATCAACGCTGGAGAGACTTTCAGTCTGGAGGCCAGTGTGGAAGGAAAGCCCATCCCCACAGCACAGTGGTTCAAGGGAGATGTTGAAGTTGAAAACTCAGCAAGGGCTGAAATCAAAAACACAGATTTCAAGGCTTTGCTAGTAGTGAAGGATGTCATCAGAGTGGATGGTGGACAGTACACTCTGGTTCTGACAAATGTAGCTGGAACTAAGACTATCCCATTCAGTGTAAAGGTATTGGACAGACCAGGCCCCTCAGATGGACCTCTTACTGTCAGCAATGTCACTGAGGAGAAGTGCTCACTGTCATGGCTGCCACCCAGGCACGATGGAGGAGCTAGCATTTCTCACTACATAATTCAGAAGCGAGAAACTAGCCGCCTGGCATGGACTGTGGTCTCCAGTGACTGTGGAGCTACCATGTTCAAGGTTACCAAATTGTTGAAGGGCAATGAGTACATCTTCAGAGTCATGGCCGTCAACAAATATGGTGAGGGCGAGCCTCTTGAGTCTGCGCCAGTCATCATGAGAAATCCATTTGTTCCTCCTGCCTCACCTCAGGAGCTTGAGATCACTAACATTACTAGGGACTCTATGACTGTCTGCTGGAACCGCCCTGAGACAACAGGAGGCAGTGAGATTGTTGGTTACATTGTTGAGAAGAGAGACAGAGCTGGAGTGAGGTGGACCAAGTGCAACAAACGCAGGGTGACAGACTTGCGTTTCAGAGTAACAGGACTAACGGAAGACCATGAATATGAATTTAGGGTATCGGCTGAGAATGTAGCTGGAGTGGGGCAGTCAAGCCCATGTACACCCTACTTCAAAGCCTGTGACCCTACCTTTGAACCAGGCTGTCCCACCAATGCCCATGTGGTCGACACAACTAAAGACTCCATCAGTCTGGCCTGGCATAGGCCTATCTATGATGGTGGTTGTGAGATTCAAGGATACGCTGTGGAAATTACCAAGGCGGATGAGGGGGAATGGATGATATGCACCCCACCCTCTGGAGTTAATGCTACCAAGTTTACCATCACCAAGTTGATAGAGCATCAGGAATACAAGGTGCGCATCTGTGCCATCAATAAGGTGGGTGTTGGTGAGCCCACTGAGATCCAGGGAGTTGTGAAACCTATGGATAAGATTGATCCTCCAGAGATGATTCTGGATTCAGAGCTCAGGAAGGGAATAGTAGTCCGCGCAGGTGGCTCAATGAGAATCTGCATTCCATTTAAGGGCCGTCCTACTCCTGAGATTAGCTGGGCCAAGGAGGATGGAGAACTCTCAAGTAAAGTTCAGATAGGGACTGGGGAAGATTACACACAGCTCTCTGTTGACATCTGTGACAGATATGATGCTGGAAAGTACATACTCAATTTAGAAAATAGCGCCGGCACCAAATCAGCCTTTGTCTCTGTTAAAGTTCTGGACACTCCAGGGGCCCCTCTGAATTTAACAGTAAAAGACATTAAGAGAGAAAGTGTTACTCTGACCTGGGAGCCTCCTCTGATTGATGGTGGTGCAAGAATCAAGAATTACCTGGTTGAAAAGCGGGAATCCACCAGGAAGGTTTATTCTAATGTGGATAACAAGTGCACAAAGACAAGCTACCGTATCACTGGCCTCACTGAAGGAACTATCTACTATTTCAGAGTCTTAGCTGAGAACGAGTTTGGCGTGGGACAGCCAGCTGAGACAGAGGATTCAGTTAAGACATCTGAGCCTCCTCTGTCTGTGGGTAAGGTCACTTTGACTGAAGTGACCAAAACCACTGCCTCACTCTCCTGGGAGAAGCCAGACCATGATGGAGGCAGCAGGATCATGGGCTACTACATTGAGATGCAGCCTGTGGGGTCAGAGGAATGGGTGGTGGCCACTACAACCAAAACGTGTGAGGGCACTGTCACAGGCCTTAGCGCAGGACATGAGTACCTGTTTAGAGTGTCAGCTTTCAATGAGAAGGGCAAGAGTGACCCCAGGCCTCTGGCTTTACCAGTCACTGCTAAAGATGTAACTATTGAGCCCAGATTCAAGATGACATTCAACACTTACAGTTTACAGAATGGTGAGGATCTGAAGATTGAGATTCCAGTGATGGGACGCCCTGTTCCCAAGGTAGAATGGAAAAAGGATGGACAAGCTCTTAAGGAGACAACCAGAGTAAATGTATCTACCACACCATCATCTACTAAGCTGTGCATCAAGGATGCAAATAAGGATGACGCTGGTAAATACACTGTCACAGCCACCAGCAATGTCGGAACAGCTACAGAGGAGATTACTGTTATTATTCTTGATAAACCTGGACCACCCACAGGCCCTGTGAAGATTGAGGAGGTGAGCTCTAACTATGTTACTCTCTCCTGGGAGCCACCAAATTATACTGGAGGCTGTCAGATCAACAACTACATTGTGGAGAAGAGAGACACCACCACGACAGCATGGCAGATTGTGTCTGCTACTATTGCCAGGACAACAATCAAAGTCACCAACTTGAAGACTGGGGTTGAGTATCAATTCAGAGTGTCTGCTGAGAATAGATATGGAAAGAGTTCTGCCATTATCTCTCCTGCTGTTATTGCTCAGTATCCATTCAGTGAGCCTGCTGCCCCAGGAATGCCAATTATTTCTGCTGCAAACAAGGATAACATGGTTGTTGAATGGAAATCTCCCACGAACAATGGAGGCAGCCCCATCCTAGGCTATCACCTTGAGAGAAAGGAGAAGAACAGCCTCTTGTGGACTAAACTCAACAAGCTTCTAATCCCAGACACACGTTTCAAGACTACGGAGCTGGAAGAAGGTATTGAGTATGAATTCAGAGTTTATGCTGAGAACATTGCTGGAATCAGCCCAGCTAGCAAGGTCTCTGACAGCACAGTTGCCAGAGACCCCTGTGACCCACCAGGCACTCCTGAGGCTATTGAAATCACCAGAAACCATGTGACACTCCAGTGGACCAGGCCTCAATATGACGGAGGCAGTGCAATCACTGGCTATATGATTGAGATGAGGAAGCACCCAGATACCCGCTGGATGAAGGCCAGCTTCACCAACATCATCGATACCCAGTTCACACTCACTGGCCTGACTGAAGACTGTGTTTACGAGTTCAGAGTTATTGCCAGGAATGCTGCTGACATTTCCAGCCGTCCTTCTCGGAGCACAGGAGAGATTACTGCTAAAGATGAAATTGAGGCTCCAGGAGCCACAATGGATTCTAAATTCAAGGATCTGATTGTAGTTCGTGCTGGTGAAACATTTGTTATTGACACTGACTACACTGGCAAGCCTCTGCCTGAGGTCATTTGGTTAAAGGATGGAAAGGAGATTGACAAAGCCACACCAAGAATGGAGGTCAAGACCACACTCACACGTACCATCCTGACAGTAAAAGATTGCATTAGAGTCGACGGTGGCCACTTTGTCCTCAAACTTGTAAATGTGGGAGGAGTTAAGATGATCCCAGTTAATGTTAAAGTTCTGGATAGACCTGGTCCTCCAGATGGCCCACTAGAAATCAAAGGGGTCACAGCTGAGAAATGTTATCTTCACTGGAACCATCCTTCACATGATGGTGGAGCCAGCATCTCTCACTACATCATTGAGAAGAGAGAGACCAGTCGTTTGTCATGGACCGTGGTTGAGCCCAAGATCCAGGCCATCAGCTACAAAATCACAAAACTGCTGCCTGGCAATGAATACATCTTCAGAGTCACTGCTGTGAATAAATATGGTGTTGGTGAGCCTTTGGAATCTGAGTCTGTCATTGCTCGTAACCCCTTCACCACTCCCAGTGCCCCCTCCACCCCAGAGGCCAGCGCTATCACTAGGGATTCCATGGTGCTTACATGGGAGAGGCCAGAGGATAATGGAGGAGCTGAGATTGAAGGATATATCCTTGAAAAACGTGATAAGGATGGCATCAGATGGACTAAGTGCAATAAGAAGAGGCTGAATGACCTGAGATTCAGATGCACTGGCCTTACAGAGGGCCACTCCTATGAATTCAGGGTCTCAGCTGAAAATGCTGCTGGTGTGGGAAAACCTAGTGCACCAACTCAATACATCAAGGCATGTGATGCCACTTATCCGCCAGGACCTCCAAATAACCCCAAAGTCACAGACCATTCAAGCACCACAGTCTCCCTGTCCTGGTCCAGGCCTATCTATGATGGTGGAGCACAGATTAGCGGATATATTGTTGAAATGAAGGAGACAGCGGATGATGAATGGATTGCTTGCACACCACCCACTGGTGTCCAGGTTACTCACTACACTGTAAAGAAACTGAAGGAGAATGCCGAGTACAACTTCCGCCTCTGTGCTGTTAACTGTGAGGGAGTAGGAGAGCATGTGGACCTACCGGGGTCTGTGATCGCCGCAGAGAAGCTGGAAGCTCCTGAAATTGAACTAGATGCTGACCTAAGGAAGATGGTCAATGTTCGTGCCTCTGCCACCCTCCGTCTATTTGTGACAATCAGGGGAAAGCCTGAGCCTGAGGTCAAATGGTCAAAGGCTGATGGAACCCTGAATGAGCGTGCCCAGATTGAAGTCACAAGCTCTTACACAATGCTGGTGATTGAGAATGTTGACAGATTCGACACTGGGAAATATGTACTGACTCTTGATAACCTGAGTGGCTCTAAATCTGCCTTCATCAATGTTAGAGTTCTGGACTCCCCCAGTGCTCCTACCAACCTAGAGGTTAAGGATGTGAAAAGAAATTCTGTCTCTCTCTCCTGGGAGCCTCCTCTAATTGATGGTGGGGCTAAGATATCACACTATATTGTGGAGAAGAGAGAGCAGAAAAGAATGGCTTTCACCAGTGTTTGCACCAACTGTGTGAGGAACTCGTACATTATTTCTGAACTGCAGGAGGGAGGCCGATACTATTTCCGTGTATTAGCTGTGAATGAGCTTGGAGTGGGTCTGCCTGCCTCCACAGAACAAGTCAAGGTCTCTGAGGCTCCTTTGCCTCCTGGTAAGATTGTCCTGGTTGATGTTACTCGTCATACTGTCACCCTTTCTTGGGAAAAACCTGATCATGATGGAGGCAGCAAGATTACAAACTATATTGTGGAGATGCAGCCCAAGGGAGATGACAAATGGACTGTGTGCAGTGAAGTTAAAGCACTGGAAGTTACTATTGACGGACTTACAGCTGGAGAAGAATACTCCTTTAGGGTGATTGCTGTGAATGATAAGGGCAAGAGTGATGCCAAACCTTTGGCTACACCTGTGGTTGTGAAGGACATCATAGTAGAGCCCACCATCAACCTGTTGTTCAACACATACAGTGTAAAAGCAGGAGATGATTTGAAGATTGATGTTCCCTTCAAAGGTAGACCTCAGCCAAAGGTGTCCTGGAAGAAGGACGGCCAGGTTCTTAAGCAGACAACAAGGGTCAATGTTCTTACCTCCAAGACCTCATCCAAGATTACCATCAAGGACACAACCAAAGAGGATGTAGGAAAGTATGAAATAACTTTGAGTAACTCAGTTGGCACTAAAACAGCTGAAATATCTGTTATAATCCTGGACAAACCCGGCCCACCCAGCAATATTAAGGTGGATGAGGTGAGCGCTGATTTCATCTGTCTGTCTTGGGATCCTCCAACCTATGATGGTGGATGCCAGATTAATAACTATGTGGTGGAGAAGAGAGAAACTACCACAACCACATGGCAGATTGTATCAGCCACAGTGGCCAGGACATCAATTAAGGTGTCTCGTCTCACTCAGGGACAAGAGTACCATTTCCGTATTGCAGCTGAGAACCGTTATGGCAAGAGTCATGCTATTGATTCTGCTCCAGTTGTTGCTCAGTATCCCTTTGAACCCCCTGGACCTCCAACCAACCTCCATGTTGCCCATGCCACCAAGATTGGCATGCTTGTTGTATGGGGAAGACCTGCAAGTGATGGGGGAAGCCCTGTTATTGGTTATCACATTGAATGCAAAGAGCAAAGCAGCATTCTGTGGACCAAGGTCAACCGAGGACTGCTGGCTGAGAACCAGTTTAAGATGACAGGCATTGAAGAAGGCCTGCTGTATCAGTTCAGAGTCTATGCTGAGAATATTGCTGGCATTGGTCCATGCTCTAAGGCTAGCGACCCTGTGGCAGCCAGAGATCCATGTGAACCTCCACATAACCTGAGAGTCACCAACATTACCAGGACCTCAGTTTCTCTCTTCTGGGAGAGGCCGGGATATGATGGCGGAGCAAAGATTACTGGCTACATTGTTGAGCGTAAAGAACTTCCAAATGGCCGCTGGCTGAAATGCAACTTCACTAATCTTCAGGACACTTACTTTGATGTTACAGGCCTCACAGAAGATGTCCAATATGACTTCCATGTCATCGCTAAGAATTCTGCAGAGCTGTTGAGTGCTCCCTCAGAAAGCACTGGTCCTGTCACAGTCAAGGATGATGTAGACCCTCCCACTATAATCCTGGAAGACAAGTTCAGACAGCTGGTTGTCATTAAAGCTGGTGAGATCATTAGAATTGATGCTGAAATCACAGGCCGTCCACTCCCAGTCGTCTCATGGTCTAAAGATGGAAAGGAGATTGAGGCCAAGGCCAGGTGTGAAATCACCTCCACCAATTTCACAACCACTCTGATTGTCAGAGACACTATCAGGAGGGACTCTGGCCAGTATGTCCTGACCCTGCACAATGTGGCAGGAACCAGGTCTGTGGCTATCAACTGTAAGGTTCTGGACAGACCTGGACCTGCTTCAGGACCTTTGGCAGTGTCTGGGCTTACAGCAGAGAAATGCACCATAACATGGGGACCCCCTCAGGAGAACGGTGGTGCTGAAATTATGCACTACATTGTGGAGAAACGTGAGACAAGTCGCATTGCCTGGACTCTTGTCTATGGAGACATGAAGGCAACCACCTGTAAAGTGACCAAGTTGCTCAAAGGAAATGAGTACATCTTCAGAGTCAGGGGAGTTAACAAATATGGGGATGGTGAGGCCCTGGAGAGTGAGCCAGTAAAGGCCATGGATCCATTTACTGTGCCTGCAGCTCCCACTAATGTCCAGGTCACCTCAGTTACTAGTGAGGCGATGACCATCTGTTGGGAAAGACCCGTTTCTGATGGTGGCAGCAGCATCTCTGGCTATGTAATTGAAAAGAGAGAGAAGACTGGTCTTCGCTGGTGCCGTGTTAACAAGAAACCCGTTTATGACCTTAGAGTCAAAGCCTCACACCTTCGTGAGGGCTGTGAGTATGAGTACCGAGTGTTTTCAGAGAATGCTGCTGGCCTCAGTGCTCCTAGCATCCCTTGCCCACTCACCAAGGCAGAAGACCCACAGTTCCTGCCTTCACCTCCTGCCAAGCCTAAGATCATTGACTCCACAAAGACCACAATCACCCTGTCATGGAATAAGCCACTATTTGATGGTGGAGCACTTGTAACTGGATACAGAGTAGAATACAGGAAGGCTTTAGATGATGAATGGATTGTTGGAGTCCAGAACACTAAGACCACAGAGTTTACAGTGGTGGGATTGACTCCTGGGGCTGAATATGTGTTTGTTGTCAAGTCCATTAACAAGATTGGAGTCAGTGAGCCCAGTGCTGAGTCAGACAAACAGGTTGCCAAAGAAAGAGAGGAGGAGCCAGTCTTTGACATCAGCAATGAGATGAGGAAGACTCTTATTGTGAAGGATGGGAGCTCTTTCACCATGACGGTGCCATTCAGAGGCAAACCCATCCCCAGTGTTACTTGGAGTAAACCTGATGTTGACCTTAGAGTCCGCGCTGTCATTGACACCACAGACACTTTCACCTCTATCACCTTAGAGAAAGCAACTCGCAATGACTCTGGTAAATACACCGTCACCTTATCCAGCGTAGCTGGAACCTCCTCCTTGACACTCAATGTCAGAGTCCTGGACTCCCCCGGACCTCCTGCACATTTAGAAGTCAAAGAAGTGACCAAGACTTCTGCTACTGTAACCTGGGACACTCCTGAGAACGAGGGAGGAGGACCAGTAAAGAACTACCTTATTGATATCCGTGAGGCCAGCAAGAAAGGCTGGACAAGGTTGACTGATACATGCCACAGACTGACATACAAGGTGACAGACTTGCAGGAGGGAGGAGTTTACTACTTCAGAGTGACAGGCGAGAATGAGTATGGTGTTGGTGTTCCTGCTGAAACCCAAGAGGGAACCAAGATCACAGGTATTGAATTTTAAGTTGATAACATTAGTTTATTATTGTGTAAAAGAAAATACCAGATTGTTTCAATAAAACACATTATGTCATCTTTCTCCAGAAAAACCAAGCCCCCCACCAAAGCTTGGTGTGACTGATGTTACCAAAGAGAGTGTGTCGCTGGCCTGGGCCAAACCAGAACAAGATGGAGGCAGCAGAATTACAGGCTACCTAGTGGAAGCTCTGGAGAAAGGCCAGGAGAAGTGGGTTAGGTGTGGTGTAACCAAGTCTATCCACCTCACAGTGTCTGGTCTGAGGGAGAATGCTGAGTACTTCTTCAGGGTCAGAGCTGAGAACCACGCTGGATTCAGTGATGCAAAGGAAATGGTCACCCCTGTAGTGGTCAAAGACCAGCTTGGTGAGTTACAGACTGATCAGATTTAGCAGAGTCAATAGATTGGAGAAGATTAACTAAGAAGAAATACAAACAAGAGAATAGGCCAATATTTATATCTAATGTATATAATATCTGTAGTTATTATAGGAAATAACCAAGTAAAATAATACAACATTACACCTAATTTCCCCTGGTCTAACTCTCTTTGTTACTTTTTTGCTCAAGAATCTCCTGAGATCAACATGAAGGATTTCCCTCACAACACAGTGTATGTTAGAGCCGGCTCCACCCTCAAATGTGAGATCCCACTGACAGGCCGGCCTTTGCCTAAAGTCATGCTGTCTAAGGATAACGTGCTGCTCAAGTCAACAATGAGGTTCAACTCTGAAGTCACCCCTGACAGCATCAAGATCACTTTACGCGAGAGCATTGCTGGAGACTCAGGACGCTATGATATCACTGCCTCCAACTCCAGTGGAACCACCAAGTCCTTTGTAAACGTTGTGGTTTTGGACCGTCCTAGTGCCCCGCTTGGACCTGTGGAGCTGTTTGACGTCACAGAAGACAGCGTTAGCCTGAAGTGGCTCCCACCGGCATATGATGGTGGCAGCCCCATCACCAACTACATCATCCAGAAGAGAGAGACAACCACAGCCAACTGGATGGATGTCTCTTCTGCTGTGGCACGCTGCACCATGAAGATCATGAAGCTGACCACGGGCCTGGAGTACCAGTTCAGAATCAGGGCTGAGAACAGATATGGAATCAGCGAACACATTGACTCACCAACTGTCACTGTCAGCCTTCCTTACAGTAAGCGGTCTTTGTTTTGCTTCCCTCTTTTATCTTCACGTTTATTACTTTCCTCCTCTGTTTTTCACAATAAACATGTAAACCCTCCTACTCTGTTTCTTACCTGCCAGCTATTCCTGATGCTCCCTCAACACCAGAAATCACTGCTGTAACTAGGGAGAGCATTACTGTAGCCTGGAAGGAGCCCAAGTCAGATGGTGGCAGCCACGTGTTTGGCTACCATGTCCAGATGAAAGACAGAAACAGCATCCTTTGGCAGAGAGTCAACAAAACGGTGATCCGGGCCACACACTTCAAAGTCACCAACATTAATGCTGGACTTATTTATGAGTTTAAGGTTGCAGCAGAGAACGCTGCTGGAATCAGTGCCTTCAGCAAGAGTTCTGATGCAGTGCTGGCTATTGATGCCTGTGGTGAGTGGAGTGTCTAAAACTCACTATAATAGTAAAGGAAATTAGATTTTACTGCCACAGTTGACTCATAACGAGTTTCCACTGTCTGTTCCTGCAGAGCCACCCATTAATCTGCGCATCAGTGACATCACTAAGAACTCCATCAGCCTGGCTTGGCAGAAACCTAACTATGATGGTGGATCCCAAATCACTGGCTACTTCATTGAGAAGAAAGAGGGCGTTAGTGCCCGGTGGTCGAAGGCTAATCTCACTAATGTCACAGACACACGCTTCACTGTGACTGGCCTAACCCAAGACGAGACATACGAGTTCAGAGTCATGGCCAAGAATGCCGTTGGCTCAGTGAGCAACCCATCCATGACCGCTGGACCAGCCACGTGTGTAGACACCTACGGTAGGTCTCTTCTGTGTTTTGAGCATTTTAATCCAAACTTTAGTTTAGTGCAATCATTGTTTTCAAAGAGCAAACACTTTACATTTCGACACTCTGTGGCTTTTCCTCTAGTGCTTGCTTTTTGAGAAGCTGGATATCACATTTTGGACATGAACTTTTTTTTTTTTTTTTAACAATGGTCTTTGCTATACTCTTGTCCTTTTGCACACTCGTGTATGATGCATATATCCATCAGAATTATAACTCACCTGTCTGTTTTTCCGTTTATCATGCAGGTGCCCCAGAGATTGAAATACCTCAGGAGTACCTCAATGAGGTCAAACACAAGGCTGGCTCTAATGTGGAGCTCAAGTTTAATATCACAGCTAAACCTGCTCCAACTATTGAGTGGTTTAAGGATGGCAGAGAGCTTGAGCCCACCGCCCAACTCTCCTTCAAACACACATTTGAGTACACAAGTTTGTCACTGAAGGAAACCACTCGTTTGAATTCTGGTACCTATGAGGTCAAGGTGAAGAACTCCCTGGGATCTGCATGCGCTGTTGTCAGGCTGCTCATTCAAGGTATTGAGATATTATTTAAAAACAGTATTTATGACAGTATTTTTGCCTTGCATGAGATTGATCTTAAATTCAGTATAAACCCTGAGATTCATGAACATGTTCCTCCCTTATCCAGACAAGCCAGGCCCCCCTGCTGGAGAGATTCAGTTTAAGAAGGTGACTGCTGACAACATAACCATCATGTGGTCCCCACCTGCTGATGAGGGCGGTGCAATGGTAACTCACTACATTGTGGAGAAGCGGGAGACCAGCAGGGTCATGTGGTCCATTGTGTCAGAGAAACTGGTTGACTGCATCGTCAACGTGCCCAGACTCATCCAGGGCAATGAGTACATCTTCAGAGTCCGTGGAGTCAACAAGTACGGCATTGGAGACCCACTGGAGTCTGAGCCAGTAATCGCAAAGAACGCATTTGGTAAGCAAACCCTATAAAACCCATCATCATTCTGACTGGCCTGGTGCTGACTGTTCAATCCAGATTTGATTATTAGGTTTGAAAAACAAAAAAAGTTTGATTTAATGTTTTATACTATGTATGTATTAGAAGTCAAGAAGGCAAATGAACAGAGAATTTTTTTTTATATTTTTTTATATTTTTTTAACGATGGAAAAATAATTTATTTCATCTAACCTGGTCATTATCATTTCATACAGTTCCTCCTAGCGAGCCATCCAAGCCTAAAGTGACCATGATCACCAAGTCCACCATGACAGTGATCTGGGAAAGACCAGCGTTGGATGGAGGCAGCGACATTGACGGCTACTACCTGGAGAAGAGGGAGAAGAAGAGTCTGCAGTGGTTCAAGGTTTGTTTGCTGCCGTACCTTTAGAGATTTTGTTTTTAAGCATATAAGAAGCCAAACTACAAAGTGGCACGTGTAAGCATCATAGAGTCAATTTTTTTGTCCAGGTGGTGAAGGGCACAATCAGAGACACCAGGCAGAAAGTTCCCAACCTGGTGGAGAACAACGAGTATCAGTACAGAGTTTGTGCTGTCAACAAGGCTGGAGCAGGAAACTACTCTGAGCCCTCTGACCTCTACAAGGCCTACGACCCCATCGGTATGCTTTTAATTGGCACTTAGCATCATCATGGCAGACTTCGGACAGACTAGGAATTTCTTCTTAAGATTTTTTTATTGTTAAGGTATTTACATAACACACTCATGCCCTTTTGTCTTCTCCAGATCTGCCAGGTGAACCATCCAAGCTCCGTGTGGTCGACTCCACAAAGACTTCCATCACTCTCGGCTGGGAGAAGCCCGTTTATGATGGCGGCAGTGAAATCACACACTACATTTTGGACCAGATGAATACAGAGGACAAAGAATGGGTAACCATCAACCCACAGGTCAAGACCTGTGAGTATGTGGTGTCCCACCTCAAACCTGGAACCTACTACTACTTCAGAGTCTCTGCTGTCAACTGCAAGGGCAAAGGAGAGGACATCAAAATGTACCAACCTACGCAAGCCAAAGATATCTTGGGTTTGTATTCATATAAACTTCTCTATGGTAATGCACAGGGCATGAGTCTCTTGTATTTGTTTTTTTATAAAGATAGAAACATATTGATAATAAGCACAACTAGAGTAAATTTTCTATTGTTTTTATTGCTTCAAATTGTTGCAATTGATTGTTATACTGAGTTAATCTAAATTCTGATGGCTTACAATTGTGTCATTATTAATACCATAATATCCTCCTCCTTCCCCCATTTGTGTTACACCTCTCTACAACAGAGGAGGCTGATTTGGACTTGGATGTTCCCATGACGACGCAATACACAGCCAGGGCTGGCCGTGACGTGAAAGTTTTTATCCCCCTGAAGGGACGCCCCGTCCCCAATGTCACCTGGCGCCGCGGCGACCGCAACATGGCTGGTGACAACCGCTACACCATCACCAGTACTGAGCGAGCCACCACACTCGTCATACCCAAAGTCACCCGCAATGACTGTGGCAAGTACCTGCTGGAGATTGAGAACGGCGTGGGAGAACCTAAGATAATTACTGTTTCCCTTAAGGTTCTGGACAGTCCTTCCACCTGCCAGAAACTGATGATCAAGAACGTGACGAGAGGAAAACTGACCCTCAGCTGGGAGGCTCCTCTCATTGATGGCGGTTCCCCTGTCACGAATTACATTGTCGAGAAGAAGGCCTCCACCATGAAAGCTTACCAGGTGATCACTGCTGAGTGTGCCAACACAACTTTCAAGGTGTCAGGCCTGGAGGAAGATATAGCTTACTTCTTCCGTGTGTCCGCTGAAAATGAGTATGGTGTGGGTGACACCTGTGAGACCACTGAGCCTGTCAGAGCCACAGAAACTCCAGGAGCTGTTAAAGATCTGGTGATGGTGGACTCCACAAAGAACTCTGTTACCCTGCAGTGGACCAGACCTGACCACGATGGTGGCAGCCACATCACTGAATACATCATTGAGAAGAGAACTAAGGAAGACCCCACCTGGACCTTGGGTGCTACATGCAAGCGCTGCAGCTGTGAGGTCACAGGACTCAAGGAGGATGCTGTTATGGACTTCAGAGTGTTTGCCAAGAATGAGAAGGGCAACAGTGACTTCTCCCAGATTGGTCCAATCACAGTGATGGACTTAATTATTCCACCCGAGGCCATCCTCAGCGACTACCCCAATGGAGAGCTTGCTGTTCGTATTGATCAGAACATCCACATTGAACTGCCCTTCAAGGGTAAACCAAAACCTGCAATCAGCTGGCTGAAGGATAACTTGCCTCTGAAGGAAAGTGACAAGATTCGCTTCAGGACCACTGACAACAAGACTGCAGTCACAGTCAGAGGAGCCAAGAAGGAGCATGCCGGCCAGTACACCCTGGTTCTGGACAACAGAGTTGTCAAGAACTACTTTGACATTAATGTGATCACTCTGGGACCCCCCTCAGCACCTGTTGGTCCCACCCGCTTTGATGAGATTAAAGCTGATAGTATCATCATCTCCTGGGATGAGCCAAAGGATGACGGAGGTGGCGAGATCACCTGCTACAGCGTAGAGAAACGTGAGACGTCTCATGCCAACTGGAAGATGGTCTGCTCCAGCGTTATCAGGACCACCTTCAAGATTCCCAACCTGGTCAAGGGAACTGCATACCAATTCAGGGTCCGTGCAGAGAACAAGTATGGAGTCAGTGAACCACTGATCTCCTCAGATATTGTTGCCCAACACCAGTACAAACCTCCAGGCCCCCCAGGAAAGCCAGTGGCCTACAACATAACCAGTGATGGTATGACCATCAGGTGGGAGGCCCCAGGTTTTGATGGAGGATCCCCCATTTTGGGCTATCATGTTGAGAAGAAGGATAGGAACAGCCTCTTGTGGCAGAAAGTGAACTCCACCATCATTTCCAACAGAGAGTACAGAATAATCAGTCTCATTGAGGGACTGGAGTACTCCTTCAGAGTCTATGCTGAGAACAATGCTGGAATTAGCCCTGTTAGTGAACAGAGCAAACATGCGCTTGCTATCTCCCCTGTTGGTAAGTACACACTAAGTACTACAAATATATACAGTATGTTACCAATTAGGTTAGGTACCAGTTTCATCTTTGTTCATTCAGTGAAATGTTTAGCCTAGCAAAGAGTTAAAGCAAAGAGGAAACTGATAACTTAGCTCCACCAAATAGGAAAAGATCCTTTTGACATCGTGAAATCTGTCATAATAGCATAATGGAAGTGGCATATATGTAATATTACCTTTAAAGATAAAATTTAGGTATGTTTAAATGTGTTTTTCTGATTTCTGTTTTTGTCAAGATCATGTTTGCTTCTGAATTCCTTCAGGATTTTAAAACCAAATGCTATGGACAAATTGCTTCTTTTTCGTCTCATTAGATCCACCTGGCACCCCTGTCTGCATCGATGTAACCAGAGACTCAGTTACCCTGCAATGGGAAATCCCCAAGAGGGACGGTGGCAGCAAAATTGTGGCCTACAGTGTGGAGAGGCGCCAAGGTAGAGCCAAATGGCTACGCTGCAACTTCACTGATATCAGTGAAACCCAATTCACTGTGACTGGTCTATCTGCTGGAGACAGATTTGACTTCAGAGTGATTGCCAGGAATGCTGTGGGCACAGTCAGTCCACCATCTAACTCCTCTGGATACATCATGACCAAAGATGAGAGCAGTAAGTATTTTCAACTTGAAAAAATATGGAGACAAATTATCATAAGTAGTATGGATCTCACATGCCTTTAATATACCAATCTCTAATTTTTTAAATTCTCTTTGCATCTCCAGTTGCTCCTGAGATCGAGTGGTCTCCAGACCAGGTGCTCACCATGAGGGCCGGAGAGAACGTTAAGCTCAGCTGCAGCATCACTGGACGTCCCGTCCCCCAGGTTGTCTGGTATAAGGATGGCAAAGAGATCGACAAGAGGACCATGATTGACATTGAGATTACCAAAGGCATTGGTACCAGCAGTCTGTTTATTCGTGATGCTGACAGGAATCACCGTGGAATCTACACTGTAGAGGCCAAGAACAGTTCCGGTACCAAGAAA
The DNA here is from genome assembly GCF_016859285.1 of Xiphias gladius. Taxonomy (NCBI): domain Eukaryota; kingdom Metazoa; phylum Chordata; class Actinopteri; order Istiophoriformes; family Xiphiidae; genus Xiphias; species Xiphias gladius. Next base: position 27,977,156 of record NC_053415.1, on the reverse strand, counting down.
GCTGATGTCAACGTCAGAGTTCAAGGTGGGTAAACACTGATGATTATGTTTCAGTTTCTGTTAGAGTCATTGTATGGGACAAACATTTTCAAATCTGTTTCTGCTGACAGTTGAGATGACAAAAACTTTACACGTCATGTAAATAATATTGCAATTTAACTTAACCAGTTTACCTTTATTTGATTACCTCTACCTTCTCGTTTGCTTCAGATACCCCCGGACCTGTTGAGGGTCCCATCCGTTTCACCAGCATTACGGCAGAGAAGTGCACTGTGTGGTGGAACCCGCCGGAGAATGACGGCTGTGCCGCCATCACCCACTATGTGGTGGAGAAGAGGGAGACATCCAGGATCACCTGGGCCTTGGTCACCTCCAAGTGTGAAGCCTGTTCTTACAATGCCACCAATCTCATCAAGGGCAATGAGTACCAGTTCAGAATCTCTGCTGTCAACAAGTTTGGTGTTGGCAAACCACTGGACTCTGATGCTATCATCGCAAAGATGCAATACAGTAAGTAAAGTCACTCACGTATGGTCTGACATATTGACCAAATCTTAAAACGTACCCCCAATCTATTGCTCTTGAAAATTGACGGAAAAAAATGCGAAAGAACTGCCTTTGCGTTCAAAACTTGACTTTTATAATTTACCATGTTTTCTGCTCTCTCCCTCAGCTGTGCCTGATGCCCCTGGTACCCCAGATGCCACCCATGTGACTGGAGACAGTATCACCCTGTGCTGGACCAGGCCAAGGTCAGATGGAGGCAATGAGATCAAACACTACATCCTGGAGAGGAGAGAGAAGAAGAGCCTGCGCTGGGTGAAAGTTTCTTCCAAGAGGCCCATCACAGAGCTAAGGCACCGTGTCACCAACCTCACCGAGGGCAATGAGTACGAGTTCCGCGTCATGGCTGAAAATGGTGCTGGTGTCGGACCTGCCAGCAGTACCTCCAGGCTCTTCAAATGCAAAGAACCAACCAGTGCTCCTAGTGCCCCCACAGTGATCAAGGTAGGATTGCAGGAACACTGCAGAAAATCATACCAAAAGAAAAATTCTTGTAAAGGTTATTGTTCTACAACAGAGCAGATGTTCTGGTCAATATTTAAATTCTCATCCAGACTTTCTTTAGCTTTAATGTAATTGCACAATAAACTGAAGTCTTAACAGAATGACAGACATATGCATTTTCAGGTATATCAGTTATTAGAAATTTATTTTGAATTATCAATATTGCTATTGAAAATCACCACATAGTAGGTGTTGGTTTAGTACAGAAGAAACCTCAGAAATAACTTTAATGTAGAAATCACAATATATGGAAGCGAGAACAAAGAAAAATACACATCAGAAGTTATACTATGAACTCTGCTCTTTTCTCGATGATCAGGTCACTGACTCCACTAAGTCCTCTGTCACCCTGGAATGGACCAAGCCAGTGTTCGACGGTGGGTTGCAAATCATTGGCTACAATATCGACATGTGTAAGGCCAGTCTGGAAGAGTGGCACAGAGTCAACAGCCAGATTTGCCTCCACACCAGGTACACTGCTAAGGGCCTGGTGCCCGGAGAGCTCTACAAGTTCAGGGTCAGTGCTGTAAATGGATCGGGCGAAGGCGAAGCCTCAGTGATGCCCAATCCTGTTCAGGCTCTGGACAGACTTACATCTCCTGAGATCGACATTGATGCCAACTTCAAGCAAACTCACATTGTGAAGAATGGTGGCACAGTGACCCTCCAAGTTGCCTTCCGTGGTAAACCAGCTCCTCTCGCAACCTGGTCTAAGGTGGACAGTGAGCTGCCTGTCATGGCTGATGTCAACACTACAGATTCGTTCTCTACTCTGACCATTGAAGGGTGCACAAGGTATGAGGCCGGCAAATACACTCTATCTCTGGAAAATAACAGTGGCCGCAAGTCCATCACATTCACTGTCAAAGTGCTGGACACACCTGGACCTCCAGGAGCCATCACCTTTAAAGATGTTACCCGTGGAGCCTTGACAATGATGTGGGATGTCCCCACCAATGACGGCGGATCCCGAATCCACCACTACATCGTGGATAAGCGCGAGGCCAGCCGTCTGGCCTGGCAGGAGGTCAGCACCAAGTGCTCTCGCCAGATAATCAGGGTAACTGGTCTGGATATTGAAGTGCCATATCTGTTCAGGGTGTTTGCAGTTAATCAGTATGGCCAGGGAGAACCTCATGAGATGACGGAGCCTATCATTGCCACAGAAGAACCTGCGCCACCCAAGAGACTGGATGTTGTCGACACCACCAACTCCACAGCCTCACTGGTGTGGCTGAAACCTGAGCATGATGGAGGCAGCCGCATCAGAGGCTACATTGTTGAATTCAGAGCTAAAGGTAGTGACCGCTGGGTTGTTAGTGGAGAGACCAAGTCCCAGAAGATGCTGGTGGAGGGTCTGATCGAAAACACAGAGTATGACTTCAGAGTCAAGGCCAAGAACGATGCTGGAATCAGTGAGCCTCAGGGTACCTTCGGCTCTGTGGTCATTAAGGAGCCTCGCATCGAACCAACTGCTGACCTCAGCAGCATCACCAACCAGCTCATTACCTGCAAGACCTCCAGCACCTTCACAATTGACATTCCTATCAGTGGCAGGCCTGCACCCAAGGCCACCTGGAAGCTGGAGGAGATGAAGCTGAAGGAGACCGAGAGAGTCTCCATTAAGTCGACAAAGGAGAGAACCACTCTGGTGGTGAAAGACAGCAAGAGAAGTGACAGCGGCAAATATTATCTGACCCTGGAGAATGCTGCTGGTGTGAAGACGTTCACAGTGACAGTGGTCGTCATTGGCAGACCGAGTCCACCAACAGGCCCTGTGGATATTTCTGGAGTTTCCTCAGAGTCCTGCACCCTGTCTTGGTCTGAGCCAGCTGATGATGGTGGCACAGACATCACCAACTACATTGTGGAAAAACGAGAGTCTGGTTCTGCCTCCTGGCAAGTGGTAAACTCTAGTGTGAAGAGAACCACAATCAAAGTGACTCATCTTACCAAGTACATGGAGTACACCTTCAGAGTGTGCGCTGAGAACAAGTTCGGAGTCAGCAAGTCCATTGAGTCTGCTGCTGTTGTCATTGAGCATCCATTTGGTAAGTTCTGTTCAACAAGTACACAAAAATAAATTCTAAATAAATTGTAAATCCTGATGTTATATGTATGGATGTCAAAGTTTAATGTGTGTTGTAAATGTATTTAGGTCCAGGTCAAATTAAGAATCCCTGTTCTCACCTCCACTTCATTTTCACAGTTCCTCCAAGTCCACCAACTCGTCCAGATGTGGTAGCTGTGTCTGCCAACGCCATCAGCATCAAATGGGATGTGCCATATGCAGATGGTGGCAGCAAGTTGACGGGCTACTGGATCGAGAAGAAGGAACGGAACACGATTCTGTGGGTGAGAGAAAACAAACTGCCCTGTCTGGAGTGTCATTACAAAGTATCCAACCTGATCGAGGGCCTGGAGTACCAGTTCAGGGTGTACGCCATGAACATCGCCGGACTCAGCAAGGCCAGTGAGGCTTCCAGACCAGTGATGGCACTTAATCCTGTTGGTGAGGGAAACGTTCATTTCTTAACTACAAACATTTGTTATGTAAACTAATGAAAAGTTATTCGCCATGACATCTAATTAAAAAAAACTTTTGTTCAATCCAGGCCATAACAACTGATTAATGAGTTGATCTGATTACGAAACATGCACTGTTATTTACTGTTCACATTGCTCAGCTAAAACCAGTTCAGAAAAAACCTTAATGAAGCCTTTAAGAGTATAAAAAGCTGTTTGAACTGTGGTACAGTTTTACAAAACTTCTCTCTCCTTGCTCAGATCCTCCTGGTAAACTCGAGGTGACGGACATCAGCCGCTCCTCTGTTTCATTGTGCTGGACCGTGCCATTCAATGATGGCGGCAGCAAGATTGTAGGTTACGTGGTGGAGAGGAAAGTCTACAGCACGGATGAGTGGGATGACAACCGCTGGCTCAAGTGCAACTACACCACCATCACTGAGAACTACTTTACCGTAAATAACTTGGGAGAGGGAGAGACCTATGAATACCGTGTCATCGCCAAGAATGCTGCCGGTGTTCACAGCGCACCCTCAGAGTCCACCGGACCAGTCACATGCAAGGATGAATACTGTAAGTTAAGAGTTATAAAATCATTACAATTAGGATTTTTGTTTTCATTATTATTGTCATTTAGTACTTCGCTGATTTTTTCCTTGATACGCATACTGTATTTTATGTTTTATTTGTTTACTTTTAGCCTTTTTAGATTGTGTATTATTTTATCCGCTCAGTCTGCTATATATATAATATTCATATATATATTTATATAATATTTTATTGTATTTTGACTATTATAATACCAATCTTATTATTGTAACTATGTTGATATTGTTACACTAATTAATATACAGGTAAAGATAATCTGTTAATATATGGATTAAATCTGAATGGAAAATTTAATTTATATTACTAAAACAAAGATTTTTACTTTTGCTATTGATTATATTGTAGAATCCTCACAAAAATCTCAACAGTATATAACTGTCAACTCTTACTGAGGTAAAAACGTTCTCAATCATTTCTTCTTTGCTGCAGCTCCTCCCAAAGCTGAGCTTGACAGCAAGCTGGTGGGTGAGACAGTCACTGTATCTGCCGGCTCCGATCTCGTCCTGGACGGTGCTGTAGGTGGTAAACCAGAGCCGACAGTGTACTGGTCGAAGGGCGAAAAGATTTTGGACCTCGGAGAGAAATACTCACTGACCTACACTGCCACCAGAGCCATGGCCATCATCAAGAACTGTGACAGATATGACACAGGCAGATACATTCTGACTGTCAAGAACGCCAGTGGAATCAAGACCGCTGCTGTCAGCGTTAAAGTTCTAGGTGGGTAGCCAGGAAAATAAATTGATTAAACACACAGTGAGGTTCTAGTCTATCACTTAATTGACTGCTGACACTGAACAGCAAAACATTAAGTAGAGTGACAGTAGATAGATGTGTCACAGGACTGGCTGATGGGTTTCCCTCTTTCAGACACTCCTGGACCTCCAGCTGATAAGATCGTAATCAGCAGAGTGACGGAGGAGAAGTGTACGGTATCCTGGAAGATTCCTTTGGAGGATGGTGGAGACACTGTCAGCCATTACATAGTGGAGCGTCGCGAGACCAGCCGCCTCAACTGGGTGGTCATGGAGACAGAGTGCAAGACTCTGTCATGTGTCAGCACAAGGCTGATTAAGAACAATGAGTACATCTTCAGAGTCAGAGGAGTCAACAAGTTCGGAGCTGGAGTTCCTCTAGAGTCTGATCCCATCATCGCCAGGAAGGCCTACAGTAAGCTGCAACATTTCTCTCTCTCATTAGACAGTTGCTAAAATTCCTTTGTAATCAATTGTAAAGATTTAAAATTTGGACTAAAATGTATGTAAGAATAGCTGAAGAGATTGGAAGCAAAAGTTTCTTACCTGTTTGTGAAATCAGTCGGGCATACTGAGGACATACGGTTGAATACCATTTTTAAATGTCATACTTTTATCTTGAAGTTTTCCAAATTTTGGATTTATGTTTAAACATTATTACAAAGACAAGTGGAAAATTTAGATTACTAAATGTCATTGCAGAGCAAGAAATTGTAAATCAATTAGATATAAGTTTATATCCAGCAATATCCAGCAAAGGTTTGTGAAAGGGAAAACAGCATATAGATTATTTTCTGTCGCTCTGACCTGTCCCACCCCCTATTCCCCAGCAATCCCGTCCCAGCCGGGCACACCAGAAGCTACAGCGGTGGGTAAGGAGCATGTCATCATTGAGTGGCTGAAGCCCGAGAGTGACGGAGGCAGTGAGATCAAAAACTACATAGTGGATAAACGAGAGAAGAGCAGCACCAGGTGGGAACAACATCTGAAGGACTTAATGGATGGATTTTAGTTTTCAATTTCTGAAATATTGATGCTTATCATCTCTCTCTCACGGTATCCTTTCATTTCCTCCCTGGATCAGATGGACTCGTGTGAATAAGACTTACACCATCTACGACACCCGTCTGAAGATCACAGGCTTGCTGGAGGGAAGCGAGTACCAGTTCAGAGTGACTGCCATCAATGCTGCTGGAGACAGCCAGCCAAGCGATGCCTCGACATACATCCTCTGCAAAGACCCCACATGTAAGACATTTGACTGTCTATTCACAGTCTTTTTTACTGTCAAACCTTAACTGGTACAAAGGGTTTAAGTTAGAGAGGTTCATTTTAAATTATTGTAGAAGATTATTTTCCACTTGATGGATGGTTTGAAGAAGATATACAACATATATGTATTTATCTACTCCCAGATACACCGGCTCCTCCATCAATGCCTCGTATCACCGACACGACCAAGCACAGCATCAGCATGACCTGGACCAGGCCCATGTATGACGGGGGCTCAGACGTCACTGGCTATGTAGTTGAAATCCTAGAGGAGGGGTCCGAGCAATGGTACCGCGCCACCACCAAACCACTCAAGACCAATGACTATGTGGCTGTGGGCCTGGCAGCCAATAAGAAGTACAGATTCAGGGTAGCTGCGATCAACAACAACGGCACCGGGGAGTTCAGTGAACCTAGTGCTGAGATTGAGCCGCTGGAGAGAGTCGGTGAGTCAGTGCAGATTTCTCTGTAAGAAAAAAACACAGTAAATTCATCATTGAGGTATTCTATTTTTTATTAACTTCATATTATTATCACAATAACCAATATCAAACAGCAGGGGGAGCTCCTCTTACACTACACCACACTGAGAATTGGACCCAAATGTTTATAGGCTCTCTAAAATTGCTAGCCAAAATTTTGTTTTCCCCACAATTTCTACATAACTTCTTATTAGAAAACTCATAAAAACAAAAACGTATTAAATGAAAATGTTTATCTTTAAAGTAGTTAACATAACATTGTTTTAGGATTTTTACCTAATTTCTGAAATTATAGTGTTGAGGTAAAATAGTCATGATGTTAAATTTCTTCATAGCAACATACATGTGAAGATCTTTGAATACATTATTCTCCCCAAGGAAAATCATATACTTACCATCAAGGGAATATAAATATCCCTTAAAAATGTATACTTTCAAGTTTGAGATGTTTTTTTCAGTCATGTGAAGTTTACAGTTAAATTTGGGATTTGGATTAGGATGGGAAGTAAACTCTTGCTGAGCATGTTTTTATCAACATTTTGTTTTCCAAACAAAGTTCCATATCCAAGCTTGTTATGTGGCAATCACAACATTATCTGACTCTCCCCTTACTATGCTCCAACTGCTCAGAAATGCCCGACCTGGAGCTGGCCGACGACCTGAAGAAAACAGTTTGTCTGCGCGCTGGAGGAACCCTACGTCTGTTTGTGTCCTTCACCGGCCGGCCGACACCAGTGGTGGCCTGGAGGAAGACGGGCGTTGAGCTGCAGAGCCGCGGCTACATTGAAACCACTGATAGCTACACCTTGCTGATGGTGGAAAAGGTTGATCGCTACGACTCCGGAAAATACGTTGTGGAGGCAGAGAACCCATCTGGCAAGAAGACTGCCACCATCCTGGTTAAAGTCTATGGTATGTTGTTTCTACAGATACCAATTGTGTCATGCTGAATTTTGGAGAAATGTGTATAAGAAGATGCCCATAACGAAAAGTTAAATAATTTCATTTTTTTTTGTTCAGATTAATCAGTTTTCCTTATGCTCATTTTCAACACACCTGTAAACACACAGTAATATCTTCTCTTCCTCCACTCACCTATTTCTTGCAGACACTCCTGGTCCTCCAGGTTCTGTGAAGGTGAAGGACTATACTAAGGAGTCCGTTGTGATCACCTGGGATGTTCCGAGCATCGATGGTGGTGCTCATGTCAGCAACTACATTGTAGAGAAGCGTGAGGCCAACATGAAGTCATACAAGACTGTCACCACTGAGTGTAGGAAGACCCTGTTCAGGATCACTGGCCTGGAGGAGGGCATGCACTACTTCTTCAGAGTCCTGCCAGAGAACATATATGGCGTTGGTGAGCCCTGTGAGACGACAGAGGCTGTACTGGTGTGCGAGGTGCCGTCAGTGCCTCTGAAACTCCAGATTGTCGATGTCACCAAGTCCTCTGTCATGCTGCAGTGGGAGAAGCCACTGCATGATGGCGGCAGCAGGCTGACGGGTTACATCATCGAAGCCTGTAAGGTGAACTCAGACAGGTGGAGTGCCGTGGCAACAGTCAAGGCCTCAGTGTCCAAGCACACCATCCAATCCCTGATGGAGAACGACCAGTACCTGTTCAGAATCCGAGCCACCAACAGTAGGGGAGTCAGTGAGCCCATGGACATTGTCACTCCGGTCACAATCCAGGAGATCAAGGGTAAGAAAATACCTATACACATCCCCAAATCGTCACACAATCATTTTTTGATAGTAAAGCTTAAAAAGGTTTCACAGAAATCAGTAAAATACAATTAACATGTTACATCCCTCCTGTGTATTCTAGTGATGCCCAAGATCGACATGACCAGCATCCCTCAGAAGATCGTCCATGTGCCCCGCGGCAAACCCATCGACCTCAACATCCCAATAAAAGCCAGACCGCAACCTGTCTGCTCCTGGTTCTTTGGCAGCGTCAAGTTGAAAGACAGCCTGGACCGCATCAAGATCGACAGCAATGGGAAATACACCCACCTTATGATCCGTGAGACTACAATCAATGACACAGGAGACTACACGTTGGAGGTGAAGAACGCCATCGGAATGGCAACCGAGGTCATCAAGGTCATCATCCTTGGTAAGGAGACTTTCTGCACACAAATGAGGTTATACAGATAAGATGTGTGTGTTTAAGTGCAAATTTACGGATTAGACACCCAAAAATATAGGAACCACTAATGTCTTCAATGTATAGAATTCACATTATTTACCATATCAAATAAAATTCAATTGATATGCAAAAACATTCAAAGATTCTAATCAGCCAACTTCTTGTGTCCGTCCAGACAAACCTGGCATCCCAATCGGTCCAATGAAGATTGAGGAGGTTGACGGCGTGTCAGTGACAGTCAGCTGGGAACCTCCAGAGAAGGATGGTGGAGCCAACGTCAGTGGCTATGTGGTGGAGCAGCGCGATGCCCACAGGCCAGGCTGGACCACCATCTCAGAGTCAGTGACCCGACCCTGCTTCAAGTTCACTAGACTCACAGAGGGAACTGAGTATGTGTTCCGCGTTGCCGCCATGAATCGCTTTGGCGTAGGCGGCTTCCTGCAGTCTGAGGTTGTGGAGTGCAAGAGCGCCAAGAGTGAGTTCTCTTCCCATCAAAAGAATGGTCTTCCTGTTCTCTATATACTCTTTCATGTATTACTGTGCTTCTTATGCTAAAAAAATGCTATTACTGTTTCGCAAACATGTTATTATTCTTCCTTTTCTTTTTGATTCAACAAGTCCTCCTTCTTATGATGCCTTGTTTTTCTTCTGCAGAAATCTGTTTTAAAAAATTACCAAAAACATGCTTGCAACTACCTAGTAACACCATGATAGCTATATAGAATTCCTAAGCAACCATTTAGGAACACCTTTGCTGCCACTCTGCAGCCTTCAGTCTCTCTCTTCTTTCAGCACTCTCCAACCACAAAAAAACAATCTATTCGCATGGCCTTGAATGTAATGGACATTCATTTATATGGAAAAGTCCCACACTCCAGCTTTAACATTCTTCCTGTCATCACCCTTTTGCTTCTACCTTTACATCCTTCATAATTTCCATCTTCTACCCATCAGTATATCATTTTGACTTTAAGAGCAAGTATTTAAGAATATTTTTTATTTATTAATTATTATGTACACAAATACAGGTGGTCTGAACAGACACAGTTCATAGTTAATGTGAAAGCTCCAACAATTAAGAGGTTAAATTCTGTCCTTCTGCCTGGTACTTTTCCTTATTCTAATTCATCTTTTTTTCCTGTGTAGCCATCCCTGGACCTCCAAGTAGGCCAGAGGTGATTGATGTCACCCATGAGGGCATGACCCTGACCTGGCAACCACCTGAAGACAATGGTGGCTCCACCATTGCTGGCTACATCATTGAACGTAAGGAGGCCCGTTCTGACAGGTGGATGAGGATCAACAAGAACCCCGTCACCATGACCAGGTACCGTTCCTCTGGCCTGATCGAGGGCCTGGAGTACGAATACCGTATCACTGCCATCAACTCGAGAGGAGACGGAAAACCCAGCGAGAGCTCTGTCGTCACCATTGCCATGGATCCCATTGGTACGTGAAAAAACTGCTGTGTCAATCATTTCAACTGCTGTGCTATTGTAATGATACTTAATGAGCTTCATTCATAAAACTTTCACCACCTATTTTCGAATAATCTTATCAGTCTGAAGTCAGTATTTTTACCAAATGTCTCTCTGTGTTGTTGAACAGAGCCTCCAGGTTCGCCAGTTCAGCCCAGAGTCACAGACACCACCAGGACTTCAGTCTCTCTGGCTTGGTTGCCGCCTGAAGAGGAGGGTGGTGCTGTTATTACTGGTTACTTCATTGAGATGCAGAAGGTAGACCAGGTGGAATGGACACTGTGTAACACCACACCCACCAAGATGTGCGAGTACACCCTCACCCACATGCCCCAGGGTGCTGAGTACAAGTTCAGGGTCATCGCCTGCAACGCTGGTGGTTCCGGAGAGCCTGCTGAGATTCCTGGAGTGGTTAAAGTCCAGGAGATGCTGTGTACGAGAACAAAATTCCATAATTTGCAGTCTGATTTCACAGTCAAATAAACATCATACTTTTACTTAGTGATTTAAAATACTTTTTTTTTCTGTTACCAGAATCTGTAATTTAATTGACAAAAAGATCATTTGTGTCATCTTCAGATTATCCTGACTATGAGCTTGATCGTAAATACGAGGAGGGCTACGTGGTACGGCAGGGCGGAGTCATCCATCTGTCTGTGCCCATCAAGGGTAAACCCATCCCTACATGCAAGTGGACCAAGGACGGTCGTGACATTTCCCATCGGGCCATGATCGCCACCCATGATGACATCACTGAGCTTGTCATCAAAGAGGCACATAAAGACGACACTGGTACCTATGACCTGATGCTTGAGAACAAATGCGGCAGGAAGGCTGTGTACATCAAGGTGAGTGGCCTGTCTGGCAGATTTTGTTGAAGCATGACTTCAGTGAAATAAAATGTACTTAAGAATTCAAAGTAAAATAAAGAAATACATTTGGTTGGTATGTAAATTTCTGTATATCTCCTTTTCCAGGTAAAGGTGATCGGTCGCCCTGATGCCCCAGAGGGACCTCTAGAGTTCGACGACATTCAAGCCAGATCAGTCCGGGTCAGCTGGAGGCCACCGTCTGATGATGGCGGCTCCGACATCCTGGGATACATCGTAGAAAGAAGGGAGGTACCCAAGGCCGCTTGGTATACAGTGGATGCCCGGGTCACTGAGAATTCTCTGGTGGTGAAGGGCCTGAAGGAGAGTGTGGAGTATCACTTCAAGGTTTCTGCTGAGAACCAGTTTGGTGTCAGCAGATCTCTCAAGTCTGATGAGTCTGTCACGCCAAAGACACCACTTTGTGAGTATTCATACTTTTTACGATTGATCTAAATGTCCAATCTCAACAGGCATTTGTCAGAAGTTTCACTGTGTACATGTTGGCCAAAATAATTCACTTAATAGGCACATTGCTGTGTTCTGATTAAAAATACATCTTGAACACAATGTACATTCATAATTATGATGCCAATAAGTATTGATTTCACTATCCACATGCGCCACCTCCAGGCCCACCAGAACCTCCCAGCAACCCACCAGAGATCATGGATGTGACCAAGTCTACGGTGGCACTGTCGTGGGCCCGACCTCGGGATGATGGAGGCTCCCGTGTCACAGGATACTATGTGGAAAGGAGGGAGGTGTCGACAGAGAAGTGGGTCCGCCACAACAAGACCCACATCACCACCACCATGTACAATGTCACCGGTCTCATCCCCGATGCAGAGTACATGTTCAGAGTGGTGGCTCAGAACGACATAGGGCAGAGTGAGCCTGGTCCTGCTTCAGAGTCTCTAGTCTGCAAAGATCCATTTGGTGAGTTAATGTTACACGAGGCCTGTGTCTGCATGAATAAATTGATAAAACTAGGAAGACCAAACACTGGCTCTGAGCCTATGTTAATTTAAATTTACTCATGGGATTGTGTGGAACTAATCCAAAAACTAATTTTAAGTCAATCCCACATTACTACATAGGTTCTCCATGAGTTTTAATCTACATTTGTCTGTCTCTACATAGACAAACCCAGCCAACCAGGAGAAATCGACATCATCTCCGTCACCAAAGACTGTATCACCATCCGCTGGCTCAGGCCTGAGCATGATGGCGGCAAGGAGATTCTGGGCTACTGGATTGAGTTCAGGCAGGCTGGGGAGAGCACCTGGAAGAAATGCAACAAGGAGCGCTCCAAGGATCGTCAGTTCACGATGGGTGGCTTAATGGAGGCCACCGAGTATGAGTTCAGAGTCTTTGCTGAGAATGAAACAGGACTCAGTCGACCTCGTCGCACCCCCATGGGCATCAAGACCAAACTGAGCGGTGAGCTGCTTTACAGTTTAGATCCGATCAAACAGAATGACACAGTCACAGCAGCATTTATGTTGTATTTCTTTAAAACATATTTATGTTAGTTGAATCAAAATGTTGCAATCAGTGGTTCTGCTGGCAGCAGCTAAGGATAAATCTCACAGTCATTTTGTAGTGTGACCTGGGTCTTAACAAAGTTTAACACTAAATCATGTATAATTTAATGCTTTTTAATTATACATATTTACATCTCATTATATGGTATGTTCTGAAGTAACAGCATTAGGAATGAAAGAATTACACACATTTTACAGCAAGAAGCAAAACACGTTATCCATTTAGATTTTAAAGAAAATTTGATGATTTTTCTGCAGTCGGCGAGGCTCCAGCTTTATCAGAAGAGATCCAAGATGTAACCACCAAGCTTGGCGAATCGGGCTCTCTGATCTGTGGTATTATTGGCAGACCTCTGCCTGAGATTAAATGGTACCGCTATGGCAAGGAACTGGTCCAGAGCCGCAAGTACAAGATGAGCTCAGATGGCCGTAACCACTCCCTCAGCATACTTACAGACGAGCAGGAAGACGAGGGCCTGTATACCTGCAGGGCCATCAACGAGGCCGGAGAGATTGAGACCAGTGGCAAACTGCGCCTGCAAGCACCTCCCCAGTTCCATCCTGGCTTCCCTCTGAAGGAGAAGTACTTTGCTGGGGCCGGCACCAGCCTCCGTCTGCATGTTGTCTACATCGGGCGTCCCATCCCCCAGATCATGTGGTTCTATGGCAAGAAGCCTCTGAATCCATCAGAGAATGTGATCATTGAAAACACAGAAAGCTACACCCACCTGGTAGTGAGAAACGTCCAGAGAAAGACAAATGCTGGCCGCTATAAGGTGCAGCTCAGCAATGTGTTTGGGACCGTTGACACTGTGCTACGTGTTGAAATCCAAGGTAAAACCGGACTATCAAGAACAGGAAGTTGTCCAAAACTCTAGAAATTTTAATTTCACAGCAAAGACATCTATATTATCAGTAATGGAAAACCCTTTACCATACAGTTTGCAATTTAGATTAATTAAATGTATATGATTAGACATGTCATGTTTAAAAACATACAAATTTCTAAGTCTATGTCTTAGTAAATATTAGTAGGTAAATAATAGTGGTTACACTTATGAATTTGTTTCTAGTTTCAGACAACAAATTATTATTACTAGGTCTACAAAAATGTATATGAAAGAGCAGTTGCTCATTCGTTCTTTTGGTTTTCCAGATAAACCATGTATCCCTGAGGGACCTGTGGTTGTTGAAGCCCTGCTGAAGAGCTCAGTTGTCATCAGCTGGAAGGTTCCCAAGGACGATGGAGGCTCTATGATCACAAACTACATCGTGGAGAAGCGTGAGGCCAAAGAAGGTGAGCAGTGGCACTTGGTGTCCTCCTCCATCTCTGGCACCACCTGCCGTGTCCCCAACCTGATAGAGAACGCTGGCTACTACTTCAGAGTCTCTGCCCAGAATCAGTACGGAGTCAGCGAGCCTCTAGAAATTCCATCCGTGGTCATCATCAAGAGTCCATTCGGTGAGTCCATTCATATTTCATTTGCCAGTTTTGACTTCTGTAGTTATGATGTAGAGAGACAGGACTAACTTTACAGACATATAAAGCAATACAGTAACATTCCCCATTTGTTTGTCAGAAAAACCTGGCATCCCACAGCAGCCCTTCATTATCAGTGCCACCAAGGACTCCTGTGTCGTCTGTTGGAAGCCTCCAAGCAGCGACGGTGGAGCTAAAATCACCAACTACTACCTGGAGAAACGTGAGAAGAAGCAGAACAAGTGGATTACAGTTACCACTAAGAAGATCATGGAGGCCAGTTACGAGGTCGAAGGCTTGATCGAGGGCTTTGAGTATGAATTCCGTGTCAAGTGTGAGAACCTGGGCGGTGAGAGCGACTGGAGTGAGATCTCTGAGCCTGTCATCCCTAAGTCTGACCAGTCTCCTCGTGCTCCCGCATTCAGGGAGGAGATCAGGGACATGACTGTCAAATACCAAGCCAATGCTACCTTTGTCACTAAGGTACTTTATTTAAACTACATTGCATTTGCTTTCAAGAATTTACATGTGGTATCTATGTTTGTGAAAGTCTAAATATGTCAGACCTACAAGTGATTATAGTATGAGTTTTAAAGGGAACCTCAGAGTCAGATGAGAAAATTGACTTCAGTTTCATATGATCATGGGTGGTAATTTCCCTGTTTCAAGAATTTGCACTGAGCTTTTCCAAACAACAAGACTTAACTTTTTCAATTCCAGTTCCTGCTATGATCTACCTGTAGTGGATGCTTATAGTTTTAAACGTCAACACAAGTCTATGTTTGTTCTTTTTCAGTACATTATCTAACTTGGTTATTTTTCCTATGACAAGGTGGTGGGACATCCAAAGCCTGTGGTCAAATGGTACCGCAGTGGAAAGGAGATCCTGCCAGATGGATCCAAGATCAAATCCCAGGAGTTCAAGGGAGGCTACTACCAGCTGGTCATCACAGCTGCTGATGAGAACGATGCCACAGTTTACCAAGTCAGGGCAACCAACTCCTCAGGATCTATCTCTACAACAGCCAATCTGGAGGTGGAAGGTAATGAAAGTATTTTGGTATTGCAAAATAGTTATTGTTCATGCGTCTTAGTATTCACTGACTGATATTGTGCTAGCTGCAATTCTTTAAATAGAAATCTTGGGGGCACCCGGGTAGCTCACCTGGTTAAGCGCGCACCATTAAGCTTAGTCTTTACTGCAGCGGGTTCAAATCCGGCAAAGCACCCTTTGCTGCATGTCATCCTCTTTCTCTCCCCTGCATTTCCCGTCTTTCTCTACTATCTACCAATAAAGCAAAAAATGCCAAAACATATTACAAATCTTAATAAATAATGAAACTAATGTAATGTTTTTTATGTAATTTTAATTCCAGTTCCTGCTAAGATCCACTTGCCAAAAGAGCTTCAGGGAATGGGAGCAGTTCATGCTGTCCGTGGTGATCACATCACCATCAAGATCCCCATCTCTGGCAAGCCTGAGCCAGCAATCACTTGGCAAAAGGGTCAGGAGATCCTCTCCAACTCTTCTTATCACCAAGTCATCAGCACAAGGTCTTTCACCTCCCTGGTCTTCCAGAAGGGAGTGCAGAGGAGGGATACTGGCTACTACATTATTACGGCAAAGAACAGGTTTGGAATGGACAAGCAGACCATTGAGGTGAACGTGGCTGACATACCTGAAGCTCCAAATGGTCTGTTGGTCAGTCACATTGCACAGGACTCCATCACCCTGACCTGGGACCCCCCTGCCAATGATGGAGGAAGCAACATCATTAGCTACATTGTGGAGAAGTGTCCCACCACTTCTGACAGGTGGATCCGTGCTGGACAGACCGCTGACTGCAGCATCACCATCATCAACATATTTGGAAAAGCCAAGTACCAGTTCCGTGTCATTGCTGAGAACCAGTTTGGCCTGAGCCCTCCTTCTGAGCCAACTGAGCCCATCACTACAAAGGAAGACAAGTCTGTAATTAGGAACTATGACGAGGAAGTCGACGAAACCAGAGAGATTACCAAGGAGGAGGCTCTATTCTACAAGGTAAAGGAACTGTCCTCGAAGTACATCATTTCTGAGGAACTTGCTCGCTGCCAGTTTGGAGCAGTCCACCGCTGCGTGGAGATTGCTACTAAGAAGACCTTCATGGCCAAGTTTATTAAGGTCAAAGGAACTGACCGTGAGTTGGTTCTCAGAGAAATTGAGGCCCTCAATGTAGCAAGGCACAAGAATATCATCTACCTGCATGAATACTTTGAAAGTATGGAGGAGATTATCCTGATCTTTGAATTCATTTCTGGAGTTGACATCTTCGAGCGCCTTGGCACCAGCAACTTTGAGCTAACAGAGCAAGAGATTGTCCGCTATCTGAGACAAGTCTGCTCTGCCCTCAAGTTCTTGCATAGTCACAACTTTGGCCACTTTGATATCCGCCCAGATAACATTGTCTACACCACAAGGAGAAGCACCACCATAAAGATTATTGAGATGGGCCAGGCTAGGCTGCTGGTGCCAGGAGAAAACATCAGAATGCTGTTCTCAGCTCCGGAGTACTTTGCCCCTGAGGTCCATCGTCATGACCTAGTCACAACAGCCACTGATATGTGGTCTGTTGGTGTTATGGCCTATGTTCTGCTCAGTGGCCTTAATCCATTTGCGGCAGAGTCCACTATAAAGATGATTGAGAACATCTCCAAATGTGAGTATATCTTTGACAGTGAAGCATTTAAGGACATCAGCCTGGAGGCTATGGACTTTGTGGACAGACTTCTAGTCAAGGACAGGAAGCTCCGTATGACAGCCCATGAGGCTTTGGAGCACCCATGGCTCAAGATGAAGATTGAGCATGTCAGCAACAAGATCATTAGGACACTTAGACACAGAAGGTACTACCAGACTCTGGTAAAGAGGATAGATACTATTGTATCAGTAGCTCGTGTAGCTTATGGTGGCGCCTTCAAGAACCAGAGAGGATTGGCTGTGGGTAAAGTGAAGATTGGAACTGAGTACCATGGCCTCCGTGCTGGTCCAGTCATGCATGGCTCAGCTGAGGAAGGTGGCCATGTCAGATTCACTTGTAGCATCGCCAACTATGACAAGAGTACACAGGTGTCATGGTACTTTGGGAGCCGTCAGCTACACCCAAGCCCCAAGTATGAGATTAGTTACAGTAATGGTTTTGCCAGCATCTATGTAAAGGATATTCATGAGAGTGATGATGGTGTATACAGATGCAAGGTAATGAGTGATGATGGAGAGGACAGTGCTTATGGAGAGCTCTTTGTTGAGACAGTGAGGAGCATCAGAGAGCACTATATCAGCCGCTCCATCAAGAAACTGAGGAGGAGGGTTGACAAGTATAAACTCCTGCAGAGACCACCAGAGATCACTTTGCCTCTCTACAATCGCACTGCCTACATTGGCGATGATGTCCGCTTCGGTGTCACTATTACTGTGCACCCAGAGCCTCATGTAACATGGCTTAAGAATGGAGAGAGAATCAAGCCAGGTGATGATGACAGCAAGTACACATTCACCAGTGATAAGGGTCTGTACCAGCTGATGATCCACAACCTGGACATGAATGATGATGCTGAATACACTGTCATGGCCCACAACAAGTTTGGAGAAGACAGTTGCAAGGCCCGTCTTACTGTATCACCTCATCCTGTGATGGAGGAAACTATGAGGCCCATGTTCAAACGTCTACTGGCTAATGTGGAGTGCATCGAGGGGCATAGTGTCCGTTTCGAACTCAAAGTCTCAGGAATCCCAACTCCTGCTCTGAATTGGGAGAAGGACGGTAAACCACTACAGTTTGGTCCCAAGGTCGTTGTCATACAGGAGGATGTTGACTACCATGTCCTGCACATCAGAGAGACTCTGATTGAGGACTCTGGTGTGTACAAGGTTACCGCAACCAACTCTGCTGGCTCTGCAAGCTGCCAGGCTACACTGAGGGTCGACCGCCTTACCTACACCAGGAGAGAGTATAAGAGTGAGGAGGAAAAATACAGACACATACGGAAACAAATTGAAAAGACTAACAAGATGGCTCAGCAAATTGTTGCCACTGAGGAGCTTGTACCTTTCAACCCCACAGCCCAGGAGGCCCTCAAATTTGCTGCAGAGATGTACAAGCCTGCAGTGAGTACCAAGAACGTTGAGGGCGAGTTTGTAATCACAGAGGAGAAGTCCGAGACCAAGAGGCTGGAGGAGGAGAGGAGGATCTTCATGCCATATGAGATCCCTGAGCCTTTAGTTCATGATCCCAGAGTTCTGGATGAAGACAAAGCTATCAAACAGTTTGTGCCTCTCTCAGACATGAAGTGGTACAGAAAGCTGAGAGATCAGTATGAAATTTCAGAGAGGACGGAGAGGATTGTGCAGAAGAGGCATAGACGTATTCGCCTGTCCAGGTGGGAACAGTTCTATGTCGTGCCCCTCCCCCGAATCACCGACCAGTACAGGCCAAGATGGCGTATTCCAAAACTCAGCCTGGATGATCTCGAGACTGTCAGGCCCGCACGCCGTTCACCGTCTCCTGAATCTGAGATCTCCTTCAGATCCAGGAGGAGATCTCTGGGAGATCTTAGTGATGAGGAGCTGCTGATGCCTGTGGACGACTACCTTTCCATGAGACGAACAGAGGAGGAGAAAATGATGCTCGAGGATGAACTGGAGCTCGGCTTTTCTGCCTCTCCAACTGGCAGCCCTGTCCGCATTGAGCGGCGTGGCATGGCGCTTGAAGAGAGGAGACAGGAGATCAGGCACGAAGCTGTTCAGGTTGCTGAGACAAAGAAGAAACGTACTGTTTCTCAGTTCATGAGGAGGAGAAGGTCGTTGTCTCCCACATACATTGAGCTGATGCGTCCAGTCTCAGAGCTGATCAGACCACTACGTGCCAGGCCTTCTGTGGAAGTTGAAGGAGAGATTGTGGAGAGGAGGTCCCCCACCCCAGAGAGGACCCGTCCCCGCTCTCCCAGCCCCATCAGATCAGTTGAGAGGTCATCTCGTTCCTCTTCCAGGTTTGAGCGGTCTGCTCGCTTTGACATCATGTCCCGCTACGAGGCCAGAAAGGCTGCTCTGAAGTCTGAGAGGAAATATCAGGTGGTTAGCCAGACACCTTTCAGCCTTGACCATGCTCCACGTGTGACCGTCAGGATGCGCTCTCATCGCATACCAATTGGCCAAGACACTAAATTCACCCTGAACATCCAAGCGAAGCCAGACGCCGAGGTCAAGTGGTTCCACAATGGAACTACAATCTATGAAAGCAGTGAGAAATACGTTTTCACCAATATGAGTGGTGTTCTGTCCATCAGTATCCTGGACTGCCAGGAAGAGGACAGTGGCACATACCGCTGTGTATGCTCCAACTCCAAGGGAGAGGCATCGGACTATGCCACACTGGATGTGTCAGGTGGCGGCTACACCACCTTCTCCTCCCGCCGCAGGGATGAGGAAGCTCCCAAAAAATATGTCCCTGATATAACTCGAATTGACCACTATCACACCAGTCACTTCAAAGCTGGCTATGCCTCCCAGACCCACTTTGAGGTAGAGGAGAGCAAGTCTAAACTAACTGAGACACATGAAGTTGTCACCCGTGAAAGATATGCTGCCTCCTCTGAGAGGCACTCCTCTGCTGAAAGGTATGACTCATCTATCAGGTATGCCTCGACTGAATACCTGTCATCTGGTTCCTCCTACTCATCGGACAAACTTTCTCTGACTGGGAAGCACACCACATCAGCAGCTAAACTTAAGTCATCCTCTGCTGCTGTTGCTGAGGAATTCTCTGTCCACAAGGTGAAGCCTTCTCGTCCGGCCAGAATCTTAACCAAGCCCCAGTCTCTGACCATTGTAGAGGGAGAGACAGCCAGATTCTCCTGTGATATTGATGGGGAGCCTGCACCCACTGTAACATGGATGCACGAGAGCAGAACTGTTGTCTCATCTCACCATGTCCAGGTCACCACAAGTCAGTACAAGTCCAGCCTGGAGATCTCCTCTGTGACAGCTTCCGATGAGGGCAGTTACATGGTGGTGGTAGAGAACTCAGCAGGGAGACAGGAGGCTCACTTCACTTTAACTATCCGCAAAGCAGTTCATAAAGAAGAGGTTAAGGCTGTCATATCGTCTGAGCCACCTGTAAAGTCACCCACTCCTAGTGTAAAGTCACCGGAGCTTTCGGTCAAATCACCTGCTCCCTCCATAACTTCCCCTGTCCCCAGTGTAAAGTCACCTGAACCCAGAATCAAGTCCCCTGAGCCTTCAATTAAATCACCAGCTCCAAGTGCGAAGTCCCCTGAACCAAAAGTAATATCTCCTCCTACGAGTGTGAAGTCACGTGTGAAGTCACCCACACCGAGTGTGAAGTCTCCTGAACCAGAGGGAATTAAATCTCCTAGGAGCATCAAGTCTCCTGAGCCATCTGCACCCTCTCCAGCACACAGCTTAAAATCACCAGCTCCTAGTGTCAAATCTCCTGAACCTGAAAGAGTTAAGTCCCCACGGGGTATAAAATCTCCAGAGCCCAGACTCAAGTCACCAGCACCAATTAAGTCTCCAGAGAGAATGAAGTCACCTGAACCCCAGGAAGTAAAATTTCCTCGGGGTATCAAATCTCCAGAACCTGTAGGACTCAAAACACCGAAAGGTGTGAGGTCCCCAGAACCAGCTGGAATCAAAACACCAAAAGGCATCAAGTCCCCAGAACCTTCAGGCATTAAATCACCCAGGGCCTTGAAGTCCCCAGAGCCCGGCGGAATCAAATCACCTCCTAGGATGAAGTCTCCTCCTCCGATCATGTCCCCCAAGAGGGTTGTGTCTCCACCCACCGTCAAATCCCCAACCCCAAAACCTCCCAAGGTTCTGAGTCAACTAAAAGCTGAGGCCTATGAGGGTTCAGTGAGGATGTCCTGCGTCTGCGAAAGTAATGTCAGGGAGGTGGTATGGTATGTCAACAGGAGGAGACTTTCGCAGACCAGCCGCTTTGAGATGCACTACTCTGAGGGCTCTTGCAGCCTTCTAATCCATGATTTGGCAGACAGTGATCAGGGAGAGTACATCTGTGAGATGACATCAGAGGGAGGAGTATCCAAATCCTCCTTCTCCTTCACCGGCCAAGTATTTCAGTCCATACGTATGAAAATCAAAGCCCACAGTGAGCAGCAACTGGCACTTAAAGGTGAGCACCTGCCTCAAATATGCAAAAATATTTTGTCCAGTTTCATGAATTTTAATTTGAATTCATTATGAAGATTTACATATTTCTTTTTTCCATCTCTATCCTCAGCAGGATCAATGATGAGTCACAAGGAGTCATCATCATCCATGGGCTCATCCATGATGATGAAGAAGGAAATCCACGCAATGGAGGAGTCATCATCCTTTTCTTCCACCGCCCACCAGGCAAAGATGTCATCCATGATGGAGTCAAGCTCCTTCAGCAGTATGGCAGCTGAGATGAAGTTTGAGACGATGTCCATGTCCAGCATGTCCTCAATGACATCGGAGACATATGCAATGAGCTCCAGTAGCCTCAAAGAGATGGCCTCCCACATGGAGGGATCCTCATTCAGAGCAATCGGTGAGACACTATCATAAATAAAATATTTCAAACAATGGGTCATTGGAGTTTGTGTCCTTGTAAAGGTAACGCTATCTAGCTTCCTCACTTCCACACTAATGTTCATAGGTAACAGAAAGGCCGTTCTTTTGAAGTTAATGAGTACAAATCATAAACATTATAGGGACACAAAATGAACCAAAGATATTCATTAACAAAACTAAGCATTCTTTTTTTGTACTTGAATTTTAAAATCAAATTTTTTTTCCGCTTTCCCCACTTTCTGTTGTGAAATGTTGTGGCCACAAACATTTCACTGGAAAAAAACAAAACAAAACAAATTGGGTACTGATGTACATGCACTGTGGTTTCCAGGTTCTGCTCCCAGGATCGAGGCCCTGCCGGAGGACATCAGCATTGAGCCAGGCAAAGTCCTGACAGTCGCCTGTGCCTTTTCTGGTGATGCCAGACATATCGAGTGGTCCCGCGGCGGCAAAACCATTGAGGTGACTGCTGGCGGACGCTTCCACATAGAGACCACGGAGGACCTTACCACCCTCATCATCACCGGGGTTAAGGAGGAAGACGCTGGAACCTACACCCTCAAACTGTCCAACGAACTCGGATCTGATACAGCAACTGTCCACATAAGCATTCGATCAGTGTAAAAAAAACCAAAAACAAAAAAAAAACCCTAATCTTCCCCTTTACCCTACTTCCATGCCTTTTTATTTATTAATTAAGCGAAATAATCTACTAGATAAAGATCTGGATTTCTGTTCTTGTAAATATGAACTATTTTTGTACCAATCTTGACATTAATTTATGCCAAACTAGACTAAAGTCTAAAGTTGTTATAAAATGTGCCATATTGGATAACTATGACTTAGGATTTTTGATCCATTTTTCTGTGACATGTACATAATGTATATAGCCGAATTTAACGGTTATGGGAAATGTATGCATTGTTATTTATGACAATAATATTAACTGAAACAAAATGAAACTTAATGTGGTTTAACAGGAGAAAGTTTCACCAGGAACGAATACCCTGTTAAACTGAGAAACTAAACTCTGTGCCTCAACAAAAAGTTGAAGTCTTTAAGATTGCCTCAACAGGTAGAGAGGCTCCCTGTTGATGTTAACTCAATCAGAGACAAAACTATGAATGCACTGCTGGAGAGTGAGAGTAGTGCTGTTGCATTGTAACAAGAGTGTGAGATCCTGAGTGCTGTTTGCATTTACCCTCATGTAAGCAGGACGACTGGACCTCGCACTCTGACTGATTATGTCATACCGCCATTTTGATGACATGCTCACAGTGCGAGCGGCCTGCACTCCCTGAGCACAAATGTTTCTTTTTTGTTTTGTGCTCTGCTTCTGACGAACGACCACTCGCTCTGGCTCCTCAGTTGTACCATCAACCTGGCCAATCAAATTAAATAGAGAGTCCGACCTGTGCTTGTTTGCAGAGGCAGAGCTGTCTCTTGGAGGTCTGCAGTGTGTTTTTGTGTTAGTTTTTTAGGAGTTCACCTGTCAGTCAAGCTGGGCGCCGCAGCCAAAACCAACCGCCGCTGCGTTCACTGAGGACAAAATGAAGCGTGGTCTTGCGTGTAGCCCTGCACTTTGGTTTGATTGAAGTTAGAGTTTTAGCGCTGACTATTTTTGCAGCCTCCTTGAGTTTTTCTCCAATTATTGATTTAATAAAGCATGATTATCAGCACTACAGGATGTCTCTGCTGTGGTTATTTGTGTTCATTTCTTTTTCAGGTTTTTGAAAGTGTAACACTTTAGGTTTCCCTTTTTGTTAATGATTAACTTTATATTCAGGGTCACACTGAGCCCCAATTTTTCCCTTTAATTTTCTCTAATTTTCCTTTTTAAACAAATGTGTCTCCAGCTTAGTGTTGGAGGAACGTTCCTAGGAGGACGCTATCCTCATTAGAGTACTGAAATGACAGCAGAGAATGATTTATCAGTCCCAAACTGTGTGAGGCACAGGTCTGAGACTATGTCCACCATAGCTGTCTAAATTTTAAAATGCCATTTTTATGTGAAAACAATCTTTATCCATAGCGACAGTGTTTCCAGGTGGTTTTAGTAGAGAGCTCTGTCCACAGTGACACACCTGAACATCTGCTAAAAAGTGATCAAATCAGTGTTTTATCCTCGATATTCGTCTGACAAAATCAACATGAATCCAGGTTCCTGACAGCAGCTCTGCTGTGTGATCAGATATGTTGACGTGTAAACTGATCGATCACCAAGAAAGTGGGAGAAGACTAAAAGGTCTTTGTCTTTGTAACTTTACTGTCACACAGCTCCGACCGTCATTTAGTAAAGTCTCAGTTGACCACGTACACACTGAGACATCAAGCTGGCTTTTTAACATTTATACACTCTAGAGGCCGTTCTGGAGACGTGTTAGGGGACAATTCCACCGTTTTCGTCTGGACGGAGGCTGAAACTGAGAAAAATTTACAAATTTAACTGCCTTAATGTGGATATACTCTGAGATGCTGGTCATAAAATGTGACATCTAACAAAATTCTGACATACGTATATGCTTGGATGTACAGTGAAATGTTTTATATAATTAACAAATGAAAAGGGAAATTACGAGGAAATGTAACACAGTTTGCACAACATGACTAAGATGAAAAAAAGTCTTCATGTTACCTGACATCTGAAGCTCTGTACGGGTTTTCACTTCATACATCAGCTCTTTGTGAGCACCAAAGGTTTCCCCTTCAGTGAGTACGTGGACCATAACTGTGGTGTCCAACAAAGTACGAAGAAGGGATAACGTGAAAGGAGCAGGATGGAATCAGCTGAGATTCACTCACCTGCACGACAGAACTCTTGAGACGTCTTGTGGACACCTGATGAGAAACAGAGAGCAGCGTTTGGGAAACTACGTTCTGTAAATATACTATACACACACACACAAATATTTTTTATGATTTTACACTGGTACACACGATTGATGGACATATCCTCCTCAGGGAGAATGGAATATAGCTTCAACTGCATCAACAAAAATCTGATGACCATCAGTCAGAAGAGATGTTGAGCATTTCTTCAGTGTTGAACGCACCTGCGTCAGACGCTGTAATGAGTTTCCTCAAGCAATCGTAAACTTTTGTGGGTTCTTTGTTATCGAGGCGGGAGGGATAATACTTAAACAAAGTTTCCGAAAGTTTTCCGACACAAGGCAACAGTGAGTTATTACATTACATTTCCTAGCAATGCCATTGTGAACTTGGTACCATGCTAAAACTAGTATTTAGCTCCGAGCTGTGTATAAATGCAGCCTCACAGAGCAGCTAGCATGGCCAAAGAGACCAGTTCAAACTATTATCTTAATCTCTTGAGTCTTATACAACCATATTTTAACAGAGACAAGGAGAGAGAGCTGCAGTCTGTGAAGGATTATCAAACTCACAATGAGGAAGTCAAACATCTCAGAGTTTTGCTCTATTGGCCAGTCGGAGCTGGAAAGTCCAGCTTCATCAATTCTGTCAGCAACATCCAGCGAGGGAAAATGACCAATCCAGCTTTGGCCAGCACAAACACCTCTGACAAAAGTTTCACCAAAAAAGTATGTAAACTCACCTACAACAGTTCCCGTTTCGTGGGCTACCTTTCTTGTTCTGCTAATTCTTCTTCACTTTAACTCCGACTAGATGTGCTTGACACACTTTGAGGATTCTTGGCGCAAGACCCCATCTCCACTTGGTATTAACATACAGGTTGTGTCTGGATCCCTTTGCATCTTTCAGTAACATATACAAAACCAAAATTAAAAAAAAACCCATCACTTTCAACATTATATGTACTTCTATGTACTTTCATATGACATACATGCAATGCGTTCTGCATGCATTAGATGTAGGTAGCTCAAAAACCACACATAGGCACAGATACGATTCTGCTTCTTGCTGCTGTCGTTTTGACCTGCACAGTGATCCCCTTGTTGGTTGAAAGAATTCATCCTGCCTGATGTTTGGCAATCACTCACTGGTAATAACAATGTATTCAGAAGCCTATTGATGATGCATTAAACCCATAAACATGATAGTAAGTTAGCAGCTTTCTTTATCTTGATCTGTACCTTTTCAGTTACAGATCACATCTTAATACCAGGGGACTTCAAATGGAGTCAGCATGGAAGACACAAAACTGGCCATCAAGGGACATGTGAATGATGGTTACAAGGTACAACTGTCACACTGTTACCTTTGTTCACTTTATTCAGTAAAACGGGTCTGTTATGTGATCTGTTTTTCATTGAGCCTTGACCAAAAACATTTTACTCAACACAGTTTCTAGTCAAATCTTAATGCAGGACTTCTACTAGTCATGGAGTATTTTATTTATCTATCTATTTATAGTCACTTAGATTTGCATACTTCACTCAACTCCAGACTATTTTGTTCACCGTAGATATGAACCTTTTTGTTCATAGTACAGACTGTATATGTTAACGTGTCATAATTTATTTGGATGTTTACATTATTTTCCATTTCAACACTGTGTCTTCGTTGTCCAGCGGTGATCCGGGCTACAACCCTTCACCCTCTCCAGATGACAAAGTTCATGTTCTGGGTTTTTGTCTGTTCCGCTAACTCAGCAGAAATTAAGCAATCAGTTTTGATGAAGATGAGGGACATCAGAGAGGAAGCCAGCAACATGGGTAAGAGCAGACATGGGGGGGGGGGGTTCAGAAAAGAGTATTAACCATGGAAGCAGATCTTTTATAATACAGCTGAGTAAAATCCTGGATTTTTTCATTCAGGCATCATGTTCACATGAAAGATCTGTTCCAAGAACCAAGTTTACTCTCGGCCACAAGACTTTCACAGTGTAAAAATGTTTATTAATCTACTGAATTTCTATTCAGTCAGTGAACTGACTGAAGCAAAATTAATTATTATAATTATTAATTATTATGCAAATAATTTGTATGTAAAGACTAAAGCCTAGCTAATACTAGATTTTTTGATGCAAATACTGTGATGGAAATACGGATTTTAAAAAAATGGATAATGATATATTGTCCACTAATCTAATCACATAATAGAGCAGATTGGATAATGATTCCTTAAATTGGGGATAGTGGCCAATTGTTGCAATTTCTGTCAAAAATCAAAACCCTTCATAACTCATTATATTACATTACATTTCCTCATTTGGCTTTTATGCTTTTACCCAAAGCGATTTACAAGTGAGAACAACACTAAAGCTTCAGTACAGTAGGAGACCTTGAAGGAAGTACTAGCACTAGGTCTATTCAAAAGACAAAGCGCAAGCAGATCAGGTAAAGAAGTGTGCATTAAGTGCTAGTTAGGGCTGTTAGGGTGTTAGAGGCTTTAAATGAGGAGGTGCTCTCGGAAGAGATGAGTTTTCAAGAGGTTCTTGAAGTTAGAGGGACGCCCCTGCTCTGATAACATGTGGTAGCTCCTTCCACCACAAACGAGAACCGTCTGGACTGTGACTGCCTTGTGTGCAGGGATGGCAACGCCAGACAACGTTCCTTGGAGGAACGCAGTGGCCGAGAAGGAGCGTAAGCCTGTATGATTGAGTTCAGGTAAATGGGTGCAGACCCATAAGTCACTCCGTAGGCAAGCATTAGTGACTGGGTAGCCAGTGGAGGTCAATGAGCGGCAGAGTGACATGTGTCCCTTTAGGCTGATGGAAACCCAGACGTGCCGCCGCATTCTGGACCATCTGTAAGTGTTTCACTGTGCGTGAAGGGAGGTCATAGATAACCATGACCTGTACCAAGAGTTGGGTGGCATACCGAGTCAGGTAAGGCCTGATTTTTCTTATGATGTGTAGTGCGAAGCAGCACGATGGGGTGACAGAGGCAACATGGTCAGAGAAGGGTAGCTGGTCATCAAACATGACACCCAGGTTTCTCACGACCCTGGTTAGGTTGAGAGATGAAAAGGCGATTTTGATGTTGATATTGTGATGGAGAGATTGATTGGCTGGAATGAATAAGAGTTTCGTTTTACAGAGATTTAGTTGAAGGAGGGGGTCCCTCCTCCGTGTGGCTGCCGAGAGACAGGCTGAGATCCGTGCTGAGACCATGTGGTAACCTGGTGGGAATGATAGGTATAGTTGGGTGTTGCCTTTGTAGCAGTGATATGAGAAGCCATGCGAGTGGATAATTGGACCAAAGGAGGTGGTAGATATTACAAAGAGAAAGGGCCCCAGCACTAAGCCTTGGGGCACCCCTGTGGGGAGGAGATTGGATAAGGACGTACGTCCTTGCCATGACCCATTGAAAGAACGCCCAGAGAGATAGGATTCAAAACGAGACAGCGCTTTGCCTGAGATGCCCATATCGGATAGTACAGCTAGCAGGATGTGGTGGTTCACTGAGTCAAAGGCTGCTGATAAATCCAGTAAGATAAGGACCGAGGACTGAGTTGCAGCTCTGGCTGCCCTTAAGGCTTCTGTCACGGAAAACAGACCTGTTTCAGTGGACTGGCCGCTCTTATAGCAAGGATCAAGGTCGTTCCATTAGAGGAATTCTGAGACCAGTTTGAAAAAAAGCCTTAGATAAGAATTGAAGTAATAAAACCTTTTGATAGTTCTCAACTTGAGCAGGGTCAAGTGAAGGCTTTTTCAGCAGAGGTGTTACCCGAGCCTGTTTTAAAGCGGACAGAAATGTTCCCAAAGCCAGTGAAGCATTTATCAAATGTGTGATATCTGGCACAATGACATGGCTTGCAGGAGGTTGGTGGGAAGGGGGTCCAGTGCACATGTAGGAGGACGGCTACCAGTCAGGAGATTTGACACCTCGCTCTCTGTGAGAGGGGTGAATGAAGGAAGCGAAGCAAAGTTGACCTGCGGAGATATACTATGTTGGAAACCAGAAGCTTAGTGTTATAACTGTTGTTAGCTGAATGGCCACAATCGATGGCGGGAAGAGATATGATATCATTTAAATGTGTGGATAACAATACATATTTTCAGACAGGCTCTCTTTGAAAACATTCTCAGTATTTCACTTGTTTGTTCACATTAAAAGTGACAGAAATAGTTATATAAAGAGAAAAGTTCAGACCCTGGCTCCTTTCTCATCTATGCACAGCTGACCACAAGTAGGTGTGAGTGTTAAAATTCTGAATTTCTTGTGACTTATCAGCCAACATATACACTGATACCAAAATAACTCAAGGACAGCAGAGATTGAGGAGTGATGAGAGCTTCCCTTCCAAGGGTACATACAGATAGGTGTGAGGGTTGAAGTGGTGGATGTTTATTCCAGTAAGTTAACACTGTATAAGCCAAATATACAGCTTACAAATTACAAAATTTTACAACTGTGCTGCCTGAAAATGGCCAGCAACTGTCACTTACACTTCTATATGTGGCAGTGGCTTTTGCCTTTTTTCGACACTATTTTTATGTATAGTGCTGGT
Source organism: Xiphias gladius (assembly GCF_016859285.1). NCBI lineage: Eukaryota > Metazoa > Chordata > Actinopteri > Istiophoriformes > Xiphiidae > Xiphias > Xiphias gladius. The sequence goes on along the minus strand of NC_053415.1, from coordinate 27,947,908 downwards.
GCAGCCTGCGTATCTTAAGGTGTGTGATTTACAGGCTTGAGGCAAGCCTCTTTGCCTCTTTTGTGCAACACGGCCCATGTGTTGAGTGAAAGTGAAACTCTGTATCTGCAGGCATTCCCCAACTGGCAGTTGTTACCAAAATTGATGAGGCCTGTGGTGAAACTGAAAAGGATGTGACGAATGTCTACAAGAGCAAATACATAAAGAGAAAGGTGAGTTTCTGTTTGTCATCTCACGTTTGATACATAAATGTGAAATAAGTTCAGCTGGGAAATAATTTAGCTTTACAAACTTTTTTTGAATATGAGCTCAAAAGCCTGTGGATCTCAGCATTGACCTGAACTGAACTATTGTTTCTTTAAAACTTAGATGAGAGATCTCAGCTTATCACTGGGTATTCCACTGAACTGCATCTTTCCTGTGAAGAACTACAGTGAAGAATCTCCACTGACAAGGATATTGACTCACTGATCCTGAGCGCTCTGAAGCTGATAATTGACTTTGGAGATGAATTCATAAACAAAGTGGAGACCTGCATTCTTCTGACATATATATGCCCGAGGAAGTTACTTGTGTTTGAAGTAACATTTGAAACTCATTTAAAAGTAGGGATCTATCTGTCCTTATTGTGCTTTGTTGCTCCTGATCTTGATCAGACTCTTTTAATACTGAGTATCTGCCAACCAAATCCTATCCAATACTTGTTTTTGTTCATTTTTCATTTATATTACAGCTCCACAGCATGTTGAAGCCACAGTAACATTTAATTCAACACATTTTCACATTGGTAGCAGCAGAATAGCTTTGCTTAACAAAAATACGGCATTAGTACATAATAAAGTGGCAATGAAATTTGAAAGAAACTGTAGGAAATGTATCACTGTTGAGTGTTTATAAATAAATACATTAAAAAATCAAAGGGAATTTGTATGGTTTTCCTTTCCTTTCTTAATTTCCAGTGATAGCCAAAGAAAACCACACCATCATCTGCAAACGGCTCCCTCACGGCGCAGGTGGTGATGTAACAGGTGCTGGATTACAATTTTAAATATAAATATCTTGTTTTTAGAACCGCAGCTTCATATCATAATGTGTTTAGTGTTTCCACCCACTATGAAAAGTCTTACTTTGGTCATGGTTTACCCAGAAGTGCTGAATGCTTTAGAGAAAAAAAGGTGTGTTACGCAGGTCAGTTTTATTTTTACAGTAAAAGCATGTTAATATTATGTTCATTATCAAATAATTTGCAAAATCATTTCCTGAATTTGAATTTTGCCTGGTGAAGTTCTGAGTGCTGGACAGAGCGTGGGATTCTTTGGTTTTCTTTTCAGGTCAAGAGATTTGATCCTGCGCACTGTTCACTGAGACGTTATGGTGTGCAAGAAGTTTTGTGATATTATGAGATGAATGTATTTATACCTTTCAAGATTGTCAAAATTGTCAAAAGGCAGCTCTTAAATATGAAGAGCTACCTTTAACTGCTTATTGGGTCATTTCAACGGCCACTCGAGGGGCTATCTTACTAAGGCATGTTACTGTATTTCCATAGGAAGTGGTGTAACATCACACATTCAGGAAATAAGCTCAGGACCTCCATGAAACTGTTAATCAGTCTTCAGCTGCTATCAGGCACTCTGCATCCACTTGTGATTTTGTAAACAACCAGTGGAATTTCTAGCTGGGAAAAAATGGTGGAGCAACAGCTACTTCGGAAAGAAAATTACAGCTCGACATAAGGCATACTTCACACTTTCCACCCAGTTTAAACCAGGTAAGAGTCTGACTGAGCACATACGTGTTCTCAGTTCATGGCATGACTCTGAGAAGAGGGTGTGTGATTTTTAATGCAAAGGGCCAAACAGGAACATGGACTGAGCCTAGAACCTGTTCTCTTGTGAGCCTGCGAAGGCCCTTTTGAGATATGCCGTGTGTGATGCTGCACTATACAAATAGAAGTGACTTGCACAACAGCTCCTTTTCCCAAGTATATTGTATATAAGACAATAAGAACAGAAAATTGGGTTAATTCTCAGTGATGATTTAAGATAATGTGACAAAGTAAAAACACCTGACATGCTAGTAGTGTTAATACAGAATGAAACACAGATGGAGTCCCCAGACCAGGTCTGTACTAAGCTGCACAACAGCTCCTTTTTTGCCAAAGAAAGTCCAGTTGCATGTGACTTAGCACGTCCAAATATACCATAAATATCTTCATTGGCAATAGTAGAAACACTGCTATGATGTGCAGCAGCAGTTTTCCTATCTACAAACTGGACATTTGTATGTTAAATTTCAATCCAGCCCCTGTTACATCAAAACCTGCGAGAGGGGGAGCTGTTTGCAGATGATGGTGCAGTTTTCTTTGGCGTGGAAGTTCAGAAAGGAAGGGAAAGGAAAACCATACAAATTGTGTTTCATTTAAATATTTATTCACATTTGATGCGTCAACCACGATGAATCATCAGAAATGTGTGTCAATATAACTGAACAAAGACGTTCTTTGGGATTACGCTATGATTGCAATGTATCTCAGTGCTATGCTCTGCAGCTTTACAGTTTGTTATGATCAATCATCAGTCTCACTATGCTCATGGTCAGTGTGTCAGCATCATCACAGAGATTTCTTAAGTGTAGTTCTTCAGAGGAAAGATGTAATACACCGGAATAATAATAATAAGTGTAATGAAATTAAATCATTCTTTGTTGTGCCAGAACTAAGCTATGATGGCTACATCTCTTATTAGTAAACTGGTTTACGTTTTGTCGCCTGTTGATGTGAGTGTAAGTGGTTGCCTCTGTAACAGTGACATCGTGAGACATCACTCTGATATTCACCCCGGGATAACCTGTGATAGGGTCACCACGGATGGACATCAGTCTTCTCCAAAGTCAGTCCCCTTCTCCAGATCGATGATGTCATTGAGCGTAAAAGTTCCCTCTGCCCTGTTTCTGGATTTTATGGCTTTACATACTGATAATAAAGAAAGGAGCATTTTGATGACAATGCTGCCATCTAGTGACTGGAGGCCTGGCACAGTTTGCAGTTTGCATGATTGAAACTAGTTAGGTTATTATGATGTAATCATACTTGCTTTCCCAAGTGGCTTTTTGTCAAAAATTTCATACCAGTTTAACACAAGTAAGCGGAAATGAAAGGGAAGGAGAGTGGGAGAAGAGTTTTGTGAGAAACTGCTGAGTTCATTTTCAACTGGTCCGATTTGTCGCCAGAAAAAATAGAGTTTGTTTAGTTTTTGGATTTGATGGAGTTTGTTATTCAAAAGTTTTGGTACTCTTTTGGAAGAACTTTTGTCAGAGGCCCTTGTGCTGGCCAAAGCTGGATTGGTCATTTTCCCTCGCACGACGTTGCTGACAGAATTGATGCACCTGGACTTTCCAGCTCCGACTGGCCCATAGAGCAAAACTCTGAGATGTCTGACTTCGTCATTGTGGGTTTGATTATCCTTCACAGACTGCAGCTCTCTCTCGTTGTCTCTGTTAAAGCATTGACCTTGCTGTCGGATTGAAAAACAAACTTAAACACCGCTTTGAAATGTTTTTTCTGTTAACGTCACTGTCAGGATGTCACCGAGAGACAAGAAGTGATCTCACACAGTTCAGTGTATGTGTGAGGAGCAGAGGCACACAACAAGGCTGCTCTGTCACCCTATGGAAATGGAAATTTACTCACCCCAAGCTACTTTTCTCCATGGATTTCTAAAAGCTGACAAGACGATTGCATCAAATGGCAGTCAGGGACAACATCGACAACATCATTCAAGCTTGTCAGTCTGCGAATAATATGCAAAAATGAATGTTGTAAGGATGTTTTAAAGTTGTTTTCATAACTTACTGCGAGAAGGTGGTGGGGCCGGAGGTCCTAGAAAGTAACGCAGATACTTGGATAAGTATTTGAAGAAACATTTTTTTGCTTAAAGGCAATGATTAACATAAATTAAAGGTTAAATTCCTTGTAAAAAAAAAATAAAAAGATAAAAAATCATGGCATAGTTAAGCTGAATTGTAGGCTTATGTTTACTATTTTCTCTTATCAAAAATGGTAAATCACAATAGCATAATATTTGAACACTGGTCTGAAGTTGACTGCAAATCTTATTGGGAGCAAGTGTGGACTCATGGAAAGTCCCATGTCCCTTGTCCCATGGGAAGGTAGGACACATGGAGAACAGGTGTGATGCCTTTGGTTTATGTTAGATTCCACAAAAACGGAGAAAAACAAAGACTTAGTGAGGAAATGCTTTGCCACCGTGTTGAACTGACTACGACGCTTACATTTAAATATGCACTCGCTGAAAATTGTGGCACCACCTTCAATTGAAGTAAAGTAGACAAACCGAATGACTCAGTCTTATAATAAGAAGTAGAAAACGCTCAACGCAAGGATCTCTGTTGTTGCTTTGAAGGAATACACAAGACCACAACTTGGTAATAAATGAGGACTTATTTCCAGCTAAATGTCTGTAAGCAACTGACTAAATGAAGCATTAAAAATAAACACATGACAAAGAGGTCGGCATCAAACAGATGGAGAAAGATGATCTTTGATGAAAAGTGTCCTGAGATAACGTCTGTTATGATTTGGTGCAATATAACTAACACTGACTCAGATCATTATAATTATTAGTAGTAGTATTCAACTCAATTCAATTCAATTCAATTCAATTCAATTCAATTCAATTCAGTTCAGTTCAGTTCAGTTCAGTTCAGTTCAGTTCAGTTCAGTTCAGTTCAGTTCAGTTCAGTTCAGTTCAGTTCAGTTCAATTCAATTCAATTCAATTCAATTCAATTTAGTTTTACTTATATAGCAACCAAATCAAAACAGAGGTTCTCTCAGGACACTTGTCATGTGGAGCAGGTCTAGACCGGACTCTTTATAGTTTATTTACAGAGACCTACCATTCCCACATGAGCAAGAACTGGGAGACAGCGGCGAGGAAAACTCCCTTTAACAGGTAGAAACCTTGAACAGAAACCGGCTCATGGTCGGGGCAAAGAGAGAGAGAGCGAGAGGAGAGAGACGAGGAAGCACAAATCTACGGGAGAGAGAAGAAGTCAAGTTAGTAACGAGCATTGATGGGATATGAATGAGTACAGATGGAGAGGAAGAGGAGGAGAGAGGAGCTCGGTGCATCATGGGAAGTCCCCCTGCAGTCTAGGCCTGTAGCAGCATGACTAGGGAATGGTTCAAGACAACTGAGAACAGTTTTGTAATGAGGACTGGGGGTTTCCTACTAAACCAGCATAGGCTCAAATCAGGGTCTGTCAGAATGTGAGCTTGGGAAATGACTGAATAAAGGAACGATGAATAATTTCAAAGTCTCTGGTTGTATATTAGCGTCTGTTAACCCTTTACAAAAAAAAAAAAACTGATGCGAAACCGATGTCTGTGGATGTGCTGAAACGATATGTAGAAGTAAGCGACCACAGCCATGTTAGCAGCTCTGTGAGGCTGGACTTAGACGCAGATGGCGCTCTGAGCCGTCGCTTGTCAGTTGAAAGGCCTTCAATGACAATGGTGACCTGCTGACGTTAAGAGGGCAAAATGTTTACCATGTTTACCTCACAGAGCTGCTAAGTACAGGCACTGGACAAATAGACATTTGGACCTAATGGTGGCGCTAGAGGAGAAGTCAGAGGATCACCAAAGTCAGTAGGATTCATTGCCGGACGATCGTGAATCTCCGCACGAAATTTTGTGCCAATTGATCCCGTAAATATTGGCGATATTTCACACGGTAAGTGAGAACTTTGACCTGCTGGTGATGCTAGAGGAAAGGTCAGGGGACCTCAGAAGTCTGTACAGTTCATCCTCTGGCCGCCATGGTTATCCGTACTCAGGTTCATCCAAATCCATCACACAGTCATCAGGTTATATGGCTTTCTAGACTCCTCTCCCCGCTCTCTTACATGTTCTACATGCAGGGAGACGGATCCCCCTGCGGTCAGGGTGCGTGGATCCTTTTCAAGGTTTACAGCGCAGGACACTCCTGCGCTGGTACAGCTTTACTTCAGACCCCTGAGGAAAGGCAGGACTGGTTTCCTAAAAGACAATATTTACTTTAGAATTATGACTAATTCAACTCAGCTGAAGTCACGAGAAGCAGTGCCAGAGCACCGATCGCGTGCAGTTTGTACCGATGGCCTCAGGGTGTCAGTGTAACCATTGTGTAAAACTGCTGCCTCAGACCAGAGAACAGATCAGGAGGGTGTTGCTTTAGGTGTGGACATGTAGGTATTCTGACCAAATTGTCTGATTGCCTTACAATGACGTGGGTCCTTGTCTCACCCTTTTAAAGGTGCAGATCAGAAGCTTTGTCCCCCTTTTAAAACTTATATTCAAAACATTCAATTTCACACAGCGGAGACACAAGAACGATCAGTGCAATCTGCTCATTCAGTAACGGTTTTCAAATCGATCAAAACGGGTTTTCCTTTTTCCTTTTTCCTTTTTTCATTTTTTCGAGGCATCGGAAAAGAAAAATGACTCTTGGTTGGTGTATTTTGTGTTTAGAAATAGAAAAGTTAAAATGAAATCGAAAGTGTTATTTGAGTTTTACTTTTTCCAGTAAAAAAAAAGACCTTTTTGATTGGATAGTCAAAGACACCAGAGATAAACTTAAAATTAGGTTTTTGATTTAAACAATGAAAGTACAATAACTCAGAAACTAAAAAACAGCCGTAGTTTTTGCAGATTCAATTCAATTCAATTTTATTTATACGGCGTTACACCACATCCTGTGACCACCGTGAAGACCGACTGCAGGGGGCGCTGATGCATGGTAATGTAATTAGGTCTTAAAAACAGGCGAGAGAAAGGTGCAGTGCCCGACAATACTAAAATACTGCATGCCTGGTCACGGTTTCTGATAAGGTGTGTCAGAAACTGTGACCTCCGTTCTGCTGAGCCTCAGGTGACCTGTAGAAAAACAAGAACGAATGTAAAAACAACCTGTCAGGGGTGAGTGGGACCGATTCGGGATGAAGGTCATCTCCCTCTGTCACCTTACTGTGCCTGGACGCATCGAAATATCTTCAGATACTTTTCCTTCCCCCGTTTAAAGGCTGAACAACGTTAACAGTAACAACCACCTAAAGTGACATCCAAGCAACAGCGCCCCCTCTGGTTTCAGCTGAATAGGGGCCGTTTACCTGCTCTGTTTTCTTGCAGTTTTCTTTTCTGATGTAGAAAAAGAGAGAAAATAAAATGACTCGTTTTGCATTTTAGTCATATTTTGTTTTTTTAAATTGAAAATCCAATTTTCATTGTTTAAACTTTATGCTCTGACACACTACAGTGCAGATTTGGCCAATTTGTAATTTCATGAATAGTTTAAGGCGAAACAACAACACTCGTGTTCAACTTTGATTTGACATGCGCTCCTGCAGCGTCACTTCACACGCGTGTGCTTTATATATGTGCGGTCGGCAAGTCAGAAATCCACAAAACAGAAAACCAGGAATGAGCCTGGTTGTTCGGTTTTCTTGTTTATGGCTCACTTTGTGAGGAAAAAAGGAAAACACACACCTGTGAAAAAATGAAAAGACAAAATTCAGACCTGTTTTGTGGTTTTCCATTTTAAAGCAAATAATTGAATGAACAGGTGTTTCACCAGACCAAGAACCTACGGCCGAAGCCTCAGCTCTAGAATTTCAGGATATGGGAGCTCCAGGGTCCCTGTACTGGAATGATAGCAAAGGAAAGGTTCACCCACACGTAAAAATCAATCAGTCACCTTACATTTTGGTTCCCTAACTGTTAATCAGGTCGTAGCTTGCTCTTCTCACCTGTTCTCATTTCTATTTGATCCCAGCAAGACGTAAAAATCAAATAATCCAGTTATATTTTGGTTTGTGAGCATCAGCAGAAGAAGGAGAATTTAGGTTGTCTTTTCTTTCTGCGTTTGGTTGGAAAAAACGAGTTGTTCGCTGGTTTGTCCTGCTTTCGTTCTAAAGGTGAAGTCAAACGCTTAAATGCACACGGACCCACCAGGCTACAGGTCCCTAAGTTCCCACAGTGGAGAAATGTCATGTGTGTGTCCCGTGGGACAGATCTGTTGGAGAAACACCGGACTCCATCTTGACGTGGGCCGCTGCTTTCTGCCGCTTCGAACACTGACCAGGCGCAGGTTGCTAAGCAACCGTTGTGCAGCATTGTGTCAGTCTGTTGTCTTTGCTCGACGACAAGATGCTGCATCGCTGCTCACGAACGTGACCTCACCACTGAGCTACTCAACGGGCCAGACCTTTTCATTTCTGCGTGAGTGAGGGACAGGACCTTCCAGTCAATCAGAGTGTGTTAGTGTGAGCAGGTTTATGGTCAATGTGTCATTAATAACATGTTGGACGCTGTTTTGGCAGGTAATACGGCAACACTGTAGATTACAGCCTGAAAATGTCAGTGTAATCATTGAATTCATACGCTGTATTAAGAAAATACTTATCGGTTACATGTAATTAACAACGGTGTGTTTGAGACAGACTGAGAAATAACTTACTAATCCTAATTACCTTTTTAATAATTACCGGGTACAGTAAGATCATTGCTGGGTAACAAGGTAGGACAAATGTGGGTAAACAAGGTGCTAGTATGAAATAAGTTGTGGTATCTTTTCCATGACAATTATGACAAATTTACAAAAAACTTTGGGCAATTACAAGGTAAAAGGTGGATAAACATGGAGTATTGATTGTTAATATGGATTTTAAAATGGTTTTGATATATACATTTTGTACATCATTGTTGTTGCTGAGGAACAAAACAAAGACGGGCGCACCTTTCAATCTAGCTTTATTTGTATAGCACCTTTCGTGCAGGTTCATGCAATTCAAAGCCCTTTACAGACGACTGATGACAAAACAGGACAAATGTGATCAGCAGAACCTGCTTGAAAACAATGTGAGACAATCTAAGTCCAGTCCAAGATCCATCCGAAAATGAAAACTAATACTAGAGAAAAGCCTAGATGAACTTTTATGTCTGTTATATCATCAGACCATGAACAGTAAGAGATCCAAACACAGATTCTTTACTCGCACACAAACAAAACAGCAGCGATATTCTGCGATGTGTAAAGATCAGAGTGCTGAGCTCATCATAAATTCAGCAGATGTTCTGTCTCACTGTTTTTGAAAATCGTGCATCAGAAATTAGAGCCGAGTTAATGGCCGTTACTTTGTGGTCTGGAGGATGATGGCTGTCAAATAAAGTGGTCCCTTGTTCAATCGCTGTAGTTACAGCAAATTTATGACAATAATAAGATAGATACTTTTTACTAAGTGAAAGGGCCACACGCAGTTTTACCTCTTTTGATGACAAAGACAGACTTTGTGCCAGTCTGATGCCAGAATGCCCAGTAAGGATTTTTGTTTTTTGATACCCTGTAAACTAAAGTGTAAATAAATACGACGTGCTGTCGATGTGCTGTGTGCTACCTGCTCAGGTGTACTGTGACGCAGTTTGCAATCACATGTGTGTCGTATCGGAGGTAAATGACACCGGCCCCCTTCCTTTCCGACATTAACAAGCGTCCTGGGTGCTCCGATCACAGCTGGACAGCTCCATGTAAAGGTGTGAATGTACCCGAGACGCATCGACCACTCAGACCAAATCCTGCAGAGTGAACGCGAATGTGTCCGGGGCCACAATGAAGGACCATCTACTCAACTGACCTCCTCTGCGGTTGAATTCGTAAACAAATAGAAGTTGTACAGATCTCATAAGCTGGTTTTGTCCACGACGTATGAAAATGTCAAAAAGCCCACAGAGATAAATAATGACTGTATCAAACATCTTGGGTGACCCCCCCTCTTGTCTGGAACACGCCAGGGTATAGACCCAGTCTGTATTGGTTTGATTTCTTCTTCTTCATTTAATTGCCAGCAGACAAGGCACAGGAAGTGCATTGCTGCCTCCCGCTGGTTAAAAACAACAACGGGTTTGGTCTTTGCAAACGGACGCGGATGTGGAGCGGGGAGGTGAGATCGCTCAAGACGCACGTTAATGCCAGGTCTGAGCAGGGCCCCCGACCGGACCGTGGACCATAAGGACGACCTCCGCTGCCAGGAGACCCCGGTCTTGTGAGGAGGGGGTTTACCTGCACTGCATCAGCATCACCGTGCTCGTACAATGCCTCAGAAAAAGCACATTCGTTTCCCACATATTAGGATCAAAATATGAAAAACCAAGCTGCATTGATTGCAGGTTTATTTATTTAATAATTCATTGCTTTGTTTAAAATGAGTGATGGCGGCGTTGTGGTTGAGTGACATTGTTACCGTAGATTCCCATACACCCGGTGACGTTACAGAAATAGATCATTTCTCAACCTGTAATGTCACATAAGGCGAGTTGGTCTGTGGAAGAGAAGAATGGTTCTGTTTTTAATGAAGACGTACCCACAGCCCTTAAGGCAGTGTAAAACCACGGGAATGGATATCTGAGTCAAATTATCTGGCCTACTCGTGTTTTTACTCACAGCCTTATGCAAATGGCTTATTGGTGAATATGACAAAGTGAGATTTAAAGCAGCTAGAATCAATATTTCTATAATAACAAGGTATGAAATTATACCAGGAACAATAATGGAGCGCTTACTGAAGAAAAAGTACTTTATTACTTCCCACCTCTGGTTCTATCACAGTACATGCTTCGCTTAAAGTCCCAGCAGGATTATCTCTCGGTGTGATGACATACTTTGGATGCACCACTTGACGCCGTCATTAACAGTCACACACGCCTGTCAACCACAGCGGCATCACAATGGCCTACATACGGTTTCACATAAGAGATTTCTCACAGTAAATGCCGCCAGGTGTAATGACAAGCAGGCGTCAGTGACGGGACGTGACATCGGCGGGGGATATGAAGAAATGTCTTAACACCGCCGTCAACAAAGAGAACACAAAGAGCCAAAGCTAATTACAGCTGCTGTCAACAGGCTTCATTAGAGATGCAGCACAGCTAATGGAAGGCTGCTCCCTCTGCCTCCTCACAGAGGAGCACATTATTTATAGACCGGCAACTCACAGACACACACACACACACACACACACACACACGCACACGCACACACACGCACACACACACACACACACACACACACACACACACACACACACACACACACACACTCACTCACTCTTCCACATCAGGATGTAGAGCAAATGATAGATTTTTTTGGCCAGGAGGCAGGTTGGTTATTGAGCTGATTTTTTTTCTTCTTTGAAAATGGGATGATAACAAATGTATATATACATATATATATATATATATATATATATGTATGTGTATATCTATATATATACATACACACAGATATACATATATATACATATATACAAAAAAAAATCTCCCCAGGGTTGTCTTCCTCAAGCTCGGGTCCTGGGAGTTTGAGGGTCCTGCGCAGTATCTTAGCTGTTCCTAGGACTGCGCTCTTCTGGACAGAGGCCTCAGATGTTGTACCCGGAATATACTGGAGCCATTCTCCCAGTTTGTGGGTCACAGCCCCCAGTTCTCCAATTACCACTGGCACCACTGTTGCCTTTACTCCCCACATCTTTTCTAGCTCCTCTTTCAGCCCTCGTTACTTTTCGATCTTCTCGTGTTCCTTCTTCTTGATGTTGCTGTCGCTTGGGATCGCTACGTCCATCACTACTGCCTTCTTCTGTTGTTTGTCGATCAACACGATGCCCGGTTGGTTAGCCATCACCAGTTTGTCACTCTGGATCTGGAAGTCCCACAGGATCTTGGCTTGGTCATTCTCAACCACCTTAAGAGGCGTCTTCCACTGTGACCTTGGGACCTCCAACCCATACTCAGTGCAGATGATCACATTTGTCCTGTTTCATCATTAGTACTCTGTAAAGGGCTTTGAATTGCATGAACCTGCACGAAAGGTGCTATACAAATAAAGCTAGATTGAAAGGTGCGCCCGTCTTTGTTTTGTTCCTCAGCAACAACAATGATGTACAAAATGTATATATCAAAACCATTTTAAAATCCATATTAACAATCAATACTCCATGTTTATCCACCTTTTACCTTGTAATTGCCCAAAGTTTTTTGTAAATTTGTCATAATTGTCATGGAAAAGATACCACAACTTATTTCATACTAGCACCTTGTTTACCCACATTTGTCCTACCCGGTAATTATTAAAAAGGTAATTAGGATTAGTAAGTTATTTCTCAGTCTGTCTCAAACACACCGTTGTTAATTACATGTAACCGATAAGTATTTTCTTAATACAGCGTATGAATTCAATGATTACACTGACATTTTCAGGCTGTAATCTAAAGTGTTGCCGTATTACCTTTCAAAACAGCGTCCAATATGTTATTATAAGGGATAATACCCAGAAAGTTGTATGTTCCATGATTGTAATGGATGAAGTGGGTGGTTCTGAGCCAGTTTATTGATCAGCTTATGTGATGTTCCTTTTTTTTTGTACCGTTTATTTTCATCCCGCGTGTGACCAGTTTCGCAGGAAAACGTTTTGTTTGTCTGACCTCAGTAAATTATGTGTCCTGTCTGTCTGTTTATCCAGCAGAGAGAGGACGTGGGGCTGGAAGCTTTTCACTTTTTGTATTTGATGTTGCTTCAAACACACGAACAACAGAAGTTCAGAGACAGAGAAAAGTACGGGGGAGATAACTTGAAGAGGAGGGACTGTGGGAGAGAGATAGTGGACAGAAACACCGACTGGAAGATCAACAATGCTGAGTTCACAAGACAGATTGTTTTAAAAGTTGGGTTTACCAACAGGCTAATAATTCTATATTATATTATTGATAAAATGTATTTCATATATGACATTGTTGAGTGAAAAGGTGTCTTTTAATTCATATTTATACATTTTTCAGAGAAACAGCCGGAAAAAGCCAATGTCCACTACCTGCTCAGCAGCAACCAGCAGACGGACACAGGCAGAGACCAGCTGGTGAACGTAGTGGAGCCTTTAGCAGCTAAAGCGCCTGATGTTTCCCTAAGGAGCTGGTGGAGACCAAAACTGGAGCTAAAAGAGAGGGAATACTGGACGTAGGTTCATCAGGTGACACAGACACAAGATCCAGATGGAGGATCATGTTGCTCTCTAACTGCTGGAGGTGGAAATAAACAACTGTTTGATAAAGGTTATTCAGTCAACATTTCAACGTAAAACCTGATGATATGTTAATGTTGGGTTCAGTGCTTGTTTCTACTAAAAAAAATAGACAAAAACTCGGTCCCTGCAGATTTAAAGTATTAGTCAGTAACCTCCCCCATTGTACCGATAAGTTAGCATCAGTGCTCTTGCAGTTTTTCGCCACAGGAACATCAAGAGGATGTACTGCGAGTTAAGTCTGTGGCTAACTTTGTGCCAAAAATCGTCTTTTTCCGTCCCATATCCGTGATGGATGTGTTTACACCAGGTCCCATGATGTGTGTTCCAAACCATGTACAGCAGGCTGGGTGAACCGATCAGGACCAGATGTTTTTACTTGTATTTACTGCAGGCGCTATAGCAAATGGAAGTTAAAAAACAAAACCAGAAATGGAACAAAGGAAAAAATGGACAGGCTGCATAAGGTCAATATTGGTTAGGCGGGTTTCAGCCTTGATGATAATGCACAGAGCTCCTAGATGGGTGGGACTAAAGAAAACGAGAGACTGACAGAACGAGGGAAAAAGAGTCAAAACGGAGAGAAGCAAAACGCTGGTTTTGAGTTTGTTAATTGAGCTGAAAGCCAGAAGTTCTGTAAGACTTTCTAACCCTGTAAAAGGGGAACGTGAGCCTCGTTGGGAGCTGTTCTCTGATGGTAATCTAATTTAATTGGCGAGAACGTTGTTACTACGCCGCGGACTGTTGCTATGTAGCCGTCGTCCTCACCGGCCGGGATGAGAAGAAACTGAGTGTGTGTGGGAAACACAGTCATTTTGTTGTGACTGTAGACAGCCTGAATCTTAAACCTAACAATAACTCACCTCCCATTCAACGTTGTTGTCAGCTGGTGTTATGACGTGTGCCACAAGGTACCGTAACGTGAGAGTTGAGTGGGAGGGCTGGAGACTTTAAAACAACAACACTGCATACAAAGTTGAACATAAAAATGTTGAAATGATATAGATATCATTATAACGCCTCCTTCCTGTCCAGAACAGTGTGAGGCTTCTGTATAAACCAGCAGCCAAACAAAAGCACCCAGTGTGAGCTGGTGAGTGTGGAGAATGAAGCTCCTGCCAGCTGTTGAGTACAAATAGTGACATGAAGACTGAGGGGCCCACAGAGGGAGGACAGCCTGCTGTTGACACGGTAAACCTAACAGAGGCATAAATACTGCAGCCAGCCTGACTGTGTGTGTTCCCTGCTCAGGAGTGGTGTATAAATAGTAAAGTGCTGCCCCAAATTGTGAAATTGGTTTCCCTCTTCTGTCGGGCCTCGAGGAAACAGAAGTAGTTGAGGGAAATCTTCCAGCCTGCTGCTTAAACTATGGACAAACAGCAGCACCGGGGATGCTGCAGTCAGCTCTCGGACGAGTCGTTCCTGTCTGTAATTTAATAATGCAAACTAATATGACACTTTCCATTCATTACTGCTGACAGCAGCCCGCAAAACACAGCGCTATAAAATGAATATGTTAATGAGCAAATAGTGTTTGGAGCTGATGGTGTTTTAATCAATGTCACAAGGTTAAACTGAAGAAACGAGGAAATTCACTGCGTTAATGTTTAGAAATTGATATGCCAATGCCATAAAAATTAATGGCAGGAGTAATTACAAAGACAGTCTCCTAATAAAACAATGTCATTTCAGATGAATAAGATCATTATCAGGAATTGTAAACAGGAAAAGTACAGAAAGAGCCTGATCAAAGAAATAAACGGTGACACACGTTAAGCGCCGCATATGTGCTGAAGTCATTGTTTATGATGATTCTACTCAGTCATCAGCTGCGTAGATATTGATCATGTTAGATTATGTACCCACACAGATGCGGACACATATCAATGAACCTGTGAAGTGGGACCAAAGCAATGCAGAAAGCTGGACTGAGCACCACAACACCAGTCTGGAAAAATGTGGAGCACGTGGCCGCCTCACAGTGTCTGCAGTACAGGTCTGGAGTACAGGTCTGGTGCTGTAGGACCTGATGCGCGAAAACAATAGAAAGGTCTGGTTGTGCATTCAGGTCATTTTGTTTGTCAGGTAGGATGTGTCTTTAAACAGACTTCTGTAATGTGTATTCTAAACCTTACCTGAAGTTAGTGTGAGGCCTCAGCAGTCTGAGATGATTAAATCAGATGGGTGTAGGTATAAGTTACAGCTTTTGCTCCCCACAACAGTGTTTCCTCGTGGAGCTGCGGTGGCAACAACAAGAGTTCTCTACTAAAAAGACTGAAACTTTGAAAGATGTCCACTTGATTTGTCAAAGTCAGAAAGCTGAAGTCTCATATTTTGCTTCTGCTGAACTTTAAAAGCCACTGTTATACACCAGGAGGACTGTAGATTTTGTTCCCCACTACTTATAGTGCATTAGAGGTGCATAAGGAAGAGATCCTCTTGATGGTCAGTACAAACAAGAAGAATGATTACAGAAAGAGGAACCTGTGTCGGTTTGGACACCGGATTATTGCTTCAAGACAGAGAACCTATCCTTTAACACGTTGGTTTGGTCATTGCATCTATGCTGACGACACCATAGAACAGCTCACCAGCCACAAGAGAACGAAGGCAGAGAGACTGGGTGACTACACCGCAGACCTCCGCTAACCCACCTTTGTAACCACCAGCCGAGGAGAGCTAGCAACAACATCCAACATCCAAGACCCCGCATCATTGGGCTGGACATGCCAAGATTCTGTGCATTAGTTCTGCGGTTGTGGCTCTGCACCCCTCAGGTTTAGAAGGTGTGTGCCATACCTCTACGTCATCACCACCATCCAGAAGGTTCTTCAAGCAGCTGCAAACCAGAGGGTCCTCCACGTCATCATCAGCACACTCACCCCTACCTGCTCAGAGCAAGGAAGCCATGGATGACCTGACCAAAGGAGCTGTGAGGTTAACGAGCTGAACCGAGACGCCCGCTGAAAGAGCTTCTGGAGCCGACATCTTCGCTGTCAACGACCAGGACTGTACACACACCAACCTGGCACCTGAGCTAAAAAATAAAGGATTATTTTCATTTTCACTTAATCTCTTGATTATTTTCTTGATGAATTAACCGATTGTTTTGTCAATAAAATGTCAAAACAAGGGCGAAAAATGCCCCTCATAATTTCCCAGAGCCAAGGTGACGTGTCTGCCCAACAATGCAAAACTCAGAAAGATTCAGCCGTTTACTCTCAGGAAAAACTACGAAACCATAAAATATACACATTTGAGAATGACTCAGAACGATTTATCACTTATCAGAATTGGTGACGATTAATTTTCTGTCAATCCGTTAACTGAGAAAATCCTGGCAGATCTACCTGGTAACTGCACGATGTCAACCCATCCCCTAAAAACTGCACGGGGTAGGTGTCAGTGTTCTGTTTAAGCCATGGCCACGTTGGTATCACTGGGCAGGAGGAGGTAAAACTGGTTACGTAGTCTGAAGCAGAAATTCAGTTGCTATGGTTACCTGCAGTTTAATGTACCTGCACTGATTTAGTGAACAGTGTTCAAACTGTTGACCAGAACTACACTCAGTTGGCAGTTTATTTGGAAAACCCAGCTAAAACTGATGCGGTCAATTCCAACAGTCCTGCAGTGAAGTATAATATTTATCCTACCCACACTGATATGAATGGGCTCAGTATAACACAGCACAGTTCAACAGCAGCACAAACTACAGCCTGTAAAATGACCAAACAGGTGAATCAACACCAGGTCAAAACTGTTCAGCACAAACTCAACATTGTAATCTTCATAACTGAGGATTTTTTACAGGACTGCCGAATTAGATGGCACCAGTTTTAGCTGGGTGTACCTAATAAACTGCCAACTCCGTGATGAAGGCCTTCTGCTGAAACAGGTTGGTGAGATAAAGAAGATTCTTGCCGAAGGCCATCTAGTGCCGAGCTGTTTTCATCTGCTCTGACATCCAGTTTTAGTGGCATTGAGTCTCGTAAAAGTGCGTTCAGTCCGGACATAAAGTTAATTTTGCCTTCGCATTATTTGCGTGTGAGGTATATGGTTAAATATGCAGAGATAGATTTATATGTTCTCATAGAGGCCCTAGGTCGGGGGGACCTCAGAGGAGGCCTCCCAGTCTGGGAAGGGAGTTAACGCTTTGTGATTGAAACCACGTGTTCGTGACGTTTCTTGGGAAGACAACGGCTTCATTTAAGACTCGGTGGTCGAGGCCGATTCTCAGAGCGGTTCACTGGCTTCAACCCCTCTCACGAGCAGATCTGCAGGTGCTTGACTTGACGCTGTTCTTGTTTGTAATAAACCTTTATGTGCAATCAAGACGGTGTCAGCGGAGTCTCCTTCATCCTCTTCCCATCATCAACACCACCTAATAGACTACACGTGAATTTGACAGCTGAAGCATTTTTGCAGCATGTACATTCGCCCCAGACCTCCAGTGTACTGACTGTAGAGACTTCAGTTGTTGCTGTAAGACTGTCTGCATTGACCGAGTGAGTTTGAAAGAAAACTGGGTGAACACACAGTTTGTCTCATCTTCTCGTGTCTCTACTACTTTCATGAGTCAGAGTCATATAAAGTCTCAGGACATGCGACAAGTGTTTGGATCAAGTTAAAGCGTTCGTGCAGATGCACCTTGGCCTCGATTTACGCCACCTGGAACAAATTTGTCTACGCCCACTTGTGTGTTTTAACTTTGTACACAATCACTCCACCTGCAACATTTACGTCACATTCAGTCTCAGCTCATTATGAGGAACTAAAGGCCAGAGAGGGGCTGCTGCTGAAGAGCCTGCAGGCAGCAGCACACCCAGAAAAACAGTGAGAATTCCTCTGTGCAATTCACTTTCCTTGTGCTGAGAGAGATTTGTAAGTTTACCAAAGATTGTGTTTGACACAGTCAAATGCCCGAGGTTCTCATTTAGATATCCTACACACACACACACACAGTATTGTGTGTTATCAACAGATGTGTCTGTTACGCCTGTGTTACATCAGAAGCAGCTCCCTGGTTGTGAGTTGGATTCAGCAGAGTTAAGGTGGAATTACTGTGACGTTTGATTTTGAGCATCTTTATTTAAATAAGAAAAAAAAAAAAAAGAGTCCCCTAACTTTATGGAGGTGCAATACGAAATCACTTAATTATCTTTTCCGACTGAAATGTACAACACTGTGGTCTTTAGAAACACGAAAAATGAGAACATAGAGCTGGTACCAACAAAAGCGGACAGATCTGCAGCATCTGCTCCTCTTCAGCTTCAGATTAGCATCATCTTCTCTACCCTTCACACCATTCGGAAGGAAAAAACACCTTTGCTACACTAAACTGTTGTTAACTCTGAGAAGTACATTTTAAAAAAACAAGACACAGTCAGGACCATTAATAACCTTTTTCACTTAAACACTATGTAACTTATGGCAGCGAGACGCTTCAGTCTGCTGCCTTCAGTGAACAGCTTCTTCGTACCGTATAATGAAATAAATTAAGAGGAATGACTGAACGCACTCCTCTCCCTCACATCATCCTTTACTAAACACAAATATTCTCTCGCTCTCTCTTTTTCCATCGTCCTCATACATTACTTCCCCAGGTGTTGCCCTTCTTCTACCTTCATCCCTCCAGTTTATGTCCATGATCTCCGCAGGAAGCCTGAGCAGTGAGCGAATGTCGACAACAGGCCTGGAGTGTTTTCACACCTAGCTGGTCAGATTATTTCAGACCCTGGAGCGCTTTCTCTCCATTATTTTCATCCAAAAATATCAGGTGGTAAATGTGCTGCTGTATTTTTGCTGTGAAACATGAAAGATGTCGTTGAGACGACTAAACTATGTAGTAAATGTGTCCGCTCCGCTTCTGAAAAGTTTCCAGTGGACGTTGAGACCACGACCGAACCGGAGAACAGCTGGATGCTGAGTACGTTCTGAGTTACACACCCAGAGTCTGGTCTCAGTAGTTTCTCCATAAACAAAATGAGGTCTGCATGAAATTTAGCTTTATAAGCGAAGGTGTAAATGTCATAAAGGATCGACTTTGGCATAACTTTTTTTTTTTTACTCTCTTCCTGTTGATTCACACCAACGAAAAGACAACCTAGGAACCTGATTCTTAACATGAAAAAAAGTGAAAACAGCATCAGAGCGAGTGTCTTGGGGTCGGATGTATTCTGTCTGTGAGGTGTCAGGTCCCGCTGCAGTTTACTGTGATAAACATCTGGTGAAACCAGTCAGTGTGTCTCATTATTTCACCATCACAAACTGAACTTTGGGACTTCCTCCTTTCCCAGGTCCGAGCATCCGTCTCTTCCACAGTTTCCAGTGTCTGCTTGAGTGAACATCAGCTGATGCATCGCTGTGTATCTGACATGATTTGGGACGGAAGAACGCACACACACACACAGATCAAAGGTCTGAGGCATCTCGTGCATCCGTTCACGATGGTGTGTTTTCCCAGCGTGCGTGTGCGTTCTCCCTGCGTCACGCCGAACCGAGGCTTTCAAAACCGCAGAACTTCCATCGTTTCTCCAGAGTTGCACCGACGCCGCTCAGCTCCTGCCTGAACATACTGGGCAGACGGACCATGAGACGCTCCAGCTCCCCCGCCGAGACCTGAGCGAGGACGAGAACCCAAATCAGACTGTAGCAACACAGAAAGAAGAGCAGTAGCTTTGAAGGAAACTTTGAATTTTTGATAACATAACTTTTATTCAGCCAGAAATATTCCCACAGTAGAGCTCTGGTGTAATGGCTCCATGGAGACGTGGAGATTGTCCAGGTGGATTATAGGGGAAATGTGTAAGAACTGGCCGAATGTCTACTTTATACTCCAAACAAACAGGGGGCAGCATACTCCCAGAGAGTTGGGGTGTCCACCCCTGTTGTAAGAGACGAGGAAATGCACTCTTTGGTCCCTCCCCTCCCCTTCCCCTGCCATAGTCGGACTGGCCATCAGGTAGACCGGGACAAATCCTGGTGGACCGCCACATCGCTGGGCCGGTGGACCGTCAAAATGTAATCAAAACCGTTATTTTTGACGTTACGTCTATTTCTTCACATTAAAATACCTACATATTGCACCTTTAAAGCACTCTGGCCTGCACGAAGTCACTCTGTTCGTTCAGGAGCAGATAAACAAGAACAGGATGCTTCCTGGGACCAAAGTCATGGATCAAAAATGCACGAAAGCCTTTGAAACATATGATCCTATCTCAATACTATGCTACAATGTGGTAACGGCTTTCAAAATAAAGCATGTACTGCAGTATAAACATATCCTGCATCCCTATTCAGGCCTCAGAGTCTGATGGATCGTAGAATCCAGTGTCACCAACAGTAAATGACAACTACCCTGTTTCTTCATGCCCTCTACAACGACACATGCTGTACACGATGGTTTGCTGAATGCAGTGCACTTCTGTAAATGAAACCCATCAATAGGATGCATGAAGACTCTTGATTATCCTCAGTAATATAACTATATTTTAGAGAATTGCTTATTTTTATTCTAAACACTTTTTAAACACAGTTGTTAGCTGATGCAGCGGCGAGGCTCCGTAAACATCTCGTCAACTGTTGGACGGACTGAGATGAAATGTGGTTCAGCCGTTCATGTTCCCCTCAGGATGAACTGAAATAACTCTGGGGAATCTTCTGACTTTTCAACTAGCGCCATCATCAGGTCAAAATTTTAATGTGTATTATGGTAAACATTACATTATGTCTACAGGTTAGACTCTTGCTGAAAAGTCTACACTACTATAAAGTTTATTATTATGTTAATACACTTTGCTTTTCTATCCCAATTAACGGGTTGATGTTAAACGATGTGCTGATCACCCCAGAAGTCGTGTATTTCTACTTTACCTTTGAGTCCAGTCTCTGTATGTACGACCACAGATACTCAAGGTTGGCCCCAAAGGGATGAACGTGGAGGAAGGTCGATATAATACCTGCAGAGAAGAAGAAAGGTCATCACACAAACTCATGGCATAACAGATACTGAAGGGAGGGTTCAGTTCAAAAAGGACAAACAGAATAAGACTAAAGGGAGATCCAACACATCTCACCATCACAACAGAACAGAATCAAAGGTTTAACAAGTTGGAACGAAGAAAAATATGAATCTGATTAATAAGGGAAAAGCCACAATGACTATTAATACTTGTGTGTGTTTATGCCACAAGTCTTGGATTAAGGACAGAAAAGAAGGATAATGAGCAGTCCAACACAGAAGGACTGGTTTTCATTGCTTTTGTCTGCCAGCGTGTTTCCATCCACCTCTTTTTATTTGCATTTTCAAACTGAGTGGAGATGCTGGAAATTTGGAAAAAAAAAGTTGAAATATTGCAAAAAGTTTCTTACACTTGGCTGAGGTGGAAAAGTTGGTGCATTGATATAAGCAGAATGGGACAAGGGACCAGACTGAGTGACCAAACACTGACGTCAATGAATCATGAAGAGAGGAAAGCATCAGATCTGTGGGGAGCCACGAGGAGACTGGATCCTTCCTCACATTAACACATGGAACCAACAGAAATGTCAGATTTCCGTCAAGTTCTCCACACGGTTTTCCGTCGTCTGAGCTCTGACTGGAGATCTGTTTGGGAGCAACTGGAAAATCAGCTCCACCATCTGTTTATCTCCATCAACCAGTCAGCTCATATTCACACAGCAGGAGCTGAGGGAAACAAGACTTCATTCACATTTTCATTGGACCCTTTTCTGAAAATTCAGTTAAAATTTTCAAGACGTGCTTTTAACTGTGTAGATTCAGGATTTTCCATCTGTATTCTTGAGTGCTTTGAGGAACCAGGTTTGCCAAGCTAATAAAGCCAACAGGGAGAGAGAGAGCTGAGATCCACTGGAATGGATTTTAGGCGTAAAGGTTCAGGCTCCAGCAGGGCAGCCAATCTGCATCCTCATAAAGTGCTGCACAATAAACAAATGGCAGGGCGGCCCCATAAAAAATGCTGGCCGGAGCAGAAACCGCTCTTGAGCTGATTACTTCTGAGTGGTCCTGCAAAGGTAGGCAGTCATGCAGAGGGAGGGGGGATGGAGGAGCGGTGCCCCTGGAGGACCCGGCACAGCCAATATTTATTTCCTTGATTTATGTGGCGAAACGCTGGCTATTTCAGACAGGCCTAATTCAATTCCTTCCACCAGGCCCGTTGACATGGAACAGTGCTACCAGAGGAGAACCGTAGGGTGAATGGGGAATCTTAATATATGTGTGTGTGTGCGTGTACTCCACTTAAAAAGGTAGTTTAATTTCTAACTTTCACTAAGAAAAAACTAACTGCATTGAAGAGAGCCGGGGGAAATAATCTCAACATGTTTTCAGCAGGAGGGTCTGATAGCTTTAGTTAAGTAACAGTACCTATACAACAATGTAGACATACTCCATTACAAGTACAAGTACCTTTAAAGTTCCTGTTCGGTAAAAGTACATAAGCGTTATCATCAAAATGTACTTGTACCGATTTTGCAGAAAATTGACTGATCTGACTGATACACTTAATGAATTACAATTTTAAGCAGCATTTTTCTGGTGGAGCTGCTCCAGGTGGAGCTGCCTTTAGCTACGTCATAGACAGGGAGAGAGTTTAGTCCACTGGTTCCCAACCTGGGGGTCGGGCCCCTCCAGAGGGTCACCAGGTGAACCTGAGGGGCCGTCGGATGATTGATGGGAAAGAGGAAGAAGAAACACTGTTCTGATTCACTGATCTGGATTCCGTTTTAGTGAAATATTGAATCATTGGATCAGTGAATGAAATGAAAGTGTGAGAAGTTTAGGGAGAAATGTTTCTTTAGTGGAAATTAAACATGATGAAGAGGCAGGACTACACACTGATCTTATATAAAAGATTGGAAACCACTGGTTTAGCCTTTAACAATACATTGTATTTTTAGATTATCATATGTTTTCATGTTAACATGTTTTATGTCAACTGCAAGTAACTCCAGCCGTCAGATAAATGTAGTGGATCAGGAGCAGTAAGGATTGTAACATTGAAATACTCAGGTAAAGTACAAATACCTCAAAATTGTACTTAAATTGTACACGTAAGTGTACTGTAAATTCACGTGTCCGTCAGCCTCACTCGACTGTGTGTGAAAGTAGGCCACGAAAATCTTCCTGTGGCGGCTGCGTCGCAGGCAGCCGCGGGGGGAAGATGGAGAGCCGTGCCTCCTCTCTCCTTCATTTTTGGATTTTCTCGGCCCCGCTAAGAGAGATAAATGTGCTGCAGTTTCTCCCGCTCTCCTCTTGCTCCGGACAAAGCGGCAGCTTTCCCTACAAATACAAATCACTCCAGGCTTTTCTCAGTACCGCTGCATGTCCTGCGTAGCATGAGGATTTATACGACAGAGAGAAACAAAAGCAGCTGAAATGAATTCAGTCCAGCTGCTGTGTGGGCCCTGCACAGACAGATGCATGTTTGGGAGCTAAGCATCAGAGAGAGACAGCCGGGTTTAGGCGGCTTGTGTTTGACTCTCCTCTTCGCTGGTTCTGGCCGAGAGCCTTCTGAACCCCCAGACACCAGAGACTGTGTGAACACGATGGCAGCGGTATGAGCTGAAATGACTTCAGTGTCAAGTGCTCCTCTGCACATCATTTATATGAGGGGGTGTTCTGCTAACAAACACTCTCACACAGCCCTGCTGTGCACTGAACTCACAAAGAAATCAATCCGGTCATCTCCTACATGTAGCATGAATAGCACTGCCTGCGCAGTCTCCTTGGAAATCAAATTTGGTGTAACACCCGTCTGTAAGGTCCAGTCAACCATTTCATAATCCCAGTATGTGCACAATCCATCTGGAGCTGTGTACTGGAAGAGTTTACTGGAAGCAGCAGAGGCTGGGAACAAAAAGCCCTGAGCTAGAATCAGTGGCCTCACACATTCAGCTCTGTTCACACAGCAGCCAAATTATATTCACACCATTCCTGAGATGGAAACAGCAGAACAGAGCAGAGCCGGGGGGCCGAACTGGTCGGTGGGTGAAATCTGTTGAGTCCGACATTGTCCTTGGATAGAATAATGGAGAGGGGAGCGAAGCCTGAGAAGTCCTTCATCAGAAACTTATGCTAACTATTGGACGGAGTCAACGATGGTCTGCGCCCCCACGTTGAGCAGCGTTAAGCTATGTGCTAGTAACCGAGGGCGTACCCTCCACTGGGACGGGGTGGGGGTCGGGCATGTCCCTTATGACCTTAACGAGCGGCAGCGGGTGTTTGGAGGCTGTCGAAGGCCCCGAGTCCTGCCTCTCAGGTACCATGCAGACTGCCCTTCCTTATTTGGATCAGATTTTTGCTCTCTCCCTGAGCTCTCGGCCACCAGCATCTCCTGTCATTTCAGATACCTGCCGTTCCCCGCCTGCCCTGTAGTTGCCCTCAGCGTGTTCCATCCATGCCCGGTCACCGGATCCCCTCACCCACCGGCACACCTGTTCCCCAGTCCTGTATGTTTACCAGTCATTCTGACCGTGTAATGGAATATCCAGTCTTTGTGTCCCCGCCGTGTTTCCTGTTTCTTTCAAACTCTTTGCAGTAAGGAAGCCAATCCAGCGTTTCATGATGAAGTATCAGCTCCGATGCCTCCATAAATAAGAGAAGCACAGTGATTTCATTGGCGTCATATTTACCCAGAAGCAGGGCCTCTTTTTCTGATGCGACCCCTCCTCTCCTGATGACCTCGGTCCTCCTCTCTCTGCTGTGGTAGAGTGAAGGAACACACCCGTTGATTCCCTGTGAAACACACACACACACACACACACACACACACACACACACACACACACACACACACACATTACACTTAAAAAGAGGCTAAGGCCTAACCCTAACCCTATGTATACATAGACAAGCAGCCATACATACTGGCAGTGGTGGAAAAATAGCACAGGATATTTAGTCAAGTACTTTACCTACAGTTTTAAGGTGCTTGTACTTTACTTGAGCATTTTTATTTTCTGACACTTTATACTTCTACTCCACTACATTCATTTAACTGCTTTACATACTAGTTACTTTTCAAATTAAGATTTAACTGTAAAATCTTATCATATGTTTTTAAAGTACACTGTCATAGATTGAATCAGTGGTTCCAGACCTTTTTGGCCTGTGACCTCTGACACAGGCTCCTCGTCATGTTTCAGATGATCCTGTTTATGATGTAAGGATCAAAAAACTTTTCAAAGTCCGCAGATGTGAAATGATCGAATATTTCCTAAATGTGCGGATCAGAACTGTATTTTTTCTTCTGTCCTCTCCCCTGAATCATCCGACGGCCCCTCAGGTTCACCTGGTGACCCTCTGGAGGGGCCCGAGGAAGTCCACTGGGAACCAGTGGACTAAACTCTGTCCCTGTCTCTGACGTAGCTAAAAGCAGCTCCAGCAGTAAAACGCTGCCGAAGCCTCCGTGACTCAGGATCAATGATCTGAGAATCAGAGACCAGTCACAGGAGACAGGTCCCAGCACAGTGAAGTACTTTTACTGTGATACAGGAACTACAGGAAGTACTTTTACTGTGATACAGGAACTACAGGAAGTAGTTTTACTGTGATACAGGAGCTACATGAAGTACTTTTAATACTGATACTGGAACTAAAGGAAGTACTTTTACTACTGATACTTTAACTACATGAAGTACTTTTACTGTGATACTTCAACTATAGTTGAAGTACTTTTACTACTGATACAGGAACTACATGAAGTACTTTTACTGTGATACAGGCACTACAGGAAGTACTTTTACTGTGATACAGGCACTACAGGAAGTACTTTTACTGTGATACAGGAACTACAGGAAGTACTTTTACTGTGATACAGGAACTACAGGAAGCTGATAATACTTCTTTTGCTTGTTTGGATGTTCAGTGTAGGATTTGTACTTCTAATGGAGTATTTTTACACTGTCATACTGGTACTTTTATTGAAGTATCTTACTATTTCCTCCACCACTGATTCATACAAACTTACAGTACAACCTGTACACTCAAAAATATTGTGAAGAACAAACAAGCACTTAAATATACATACGGTACATACCCACACATGCACATGCAAGCAAAACATCATCATTTAATAAAAGGCATCATGGCGTTGCACTCAGAGAAGTTCCCAGGGTTTTAAAATAACTCAGCGTAGCATGTTTTATGTAGCCACGTCCTTCTGACCTCAGTCAGTTTCCAGTTCATCAGTTTGGAGCTAGAGGTGTGTGTTTGTGTGTGTGTGTGTGTGTGTGTGTGTGTGTGTGTGTGTGTGTGTGTGTGTGTGTGTGTGTGTGTGTGTGTGTGTGTGTGTGTGTGTGTGTGTGTGTGTGTGAGTTCTTCTCTGAAAGTCGGTAAAGTGCTGTGAGACATGGCAGAGGAAACGTACGCGTATGAAACCACTGCCATGACCAAAACAACAGACCCGAACTCGTTTCTGGTCAATGCAACACTCTCATCACCTCTGACACAGTGTTGAGGTTTTTAATTTGTACTGTTTGAGGTTTTTCTGTTCACTTACCAGAGCTACAGGGCGCTAGAAATGACTTTTATATACTACAAATATGCAACAACCTGCAAATAAGTCCATCTACGGGCAGAGAAATCAGTCTCAATATTGGTGATACATGCACATTTCATGATCTGCACGTTGCAAAATGTTGATTCTGAACTAATCTGCTAACAGCAACTAAAGCCTGAGTCAGGGTGTCTCTGGTTCTGTTGTGGTGAACAGTTCTTGGCTAAGGTCGGGGAAATGTTGAAGAGCAGAAATCTAAGAGTGCTCATGGAGACACTTAGAAAATGCTCTTAACTGCTTGATCGTTTGCTATCAGGACTGGAGGAGCAGGACCTGCCCTCCAACACCTGGAGCCAGCTCTGATGTGTGCCTGTGAGGCCGCAACTAAAAAGTACTCTGCTAATTATTTTCTTGATTAATTGTTTTGTCAATAAAATCTCAGAAAATACGGTTACCATACTTGTAATTTTCCACAGCCCAAGGTGATGTATTCAATCAGCTTGTTTTATTAGACCAGCAGGAAACCCACAGATATTCAGTTTACTATCATATATGACGAAGAACAGCACCAAATCTTCACAGGAACCAGGTCACGTTTGGCATCTTAGCTTGAAAAAATGACTACAATAGTTTAAAGTCGATTATCAAAATAGCTGCTGATGAATTTTCTGTTGATCCACTAATCGTTTCATCCTCGGTCGCAGTTTTTACCTTTTCGTGTAGCTCTCCATTGGTCCCCTCCACAGCCTCCCCAGTATTGTTCAGCAGCTGCAGATTGGAAGACCGAGAGAACAGGACATCTGATCAGAAATTCAGCTGCAACAGAGGAGCGTTTGTTCTCTTTGCTGTTGTTCTATAGATTGATCTGTCGGAGGAGAATGAACGCAGGCCCAGGCGCTCTACAGGGGAGGCTCCGTTACATCTGAACACTGGAGAAACGCTGACCTGACAAATGATTAAACATAACATCCAAAACGTTCATGACGGAAGGAAACGCCAAACTGGCCATCCGGATCACCGGGATTTTTCCCAGTGGGAAAAATAGCGGCGCGGGGAAAAGAGCAGATGGACAATCACGCGCCGGATCCCGTGGACACCGGCCGCCACAAACCACGATATCCTGCCAAAATCCCGTCAGACACACTCATCCTTCTCCAGCCTCGAGCCATCAATCTTCCTACCCCATCAGACATGCGTAAGGTTACAAATAACTGACAGCCGCTACAAACACACACAGCCATTCGTCCATCAGCAGAGCACTTCTCGTTACAGCAGCCAAAGTCACACAGAGAGCTCTCTCACCTTCAACCAGCTGTTTTCACTCAACAGTTTCTGGGCCAAAGGCGACCACATTTTAAAAAGCCCAGACCTTTGAGTGGGTCAGATTTAATGGTCACGGGTCATTTTTATTGGAAATACAAACTCTCTCCTTCACAGTTTATGCTTTAAAACTGACTGGATGTGAAAAATATGAGAGGATCAGTACAGCGGAAACGTGTACAGGCCAGTTGGTTTCTCAGCAGGAGTCCAACATGCTGTCCCTGTTCTGGGGATGTAACACAAACCTGGAATCAGTACAGTATTTGTACAGCTTCGACTGTTTTCTACTACCATTTCCCAGCTTCCCATAATCACATTTCTAATCATCATCATCGATTCTCACACCAAACACACACTCACGTCAAACTGATCAGAGCATTGATCACAAAGCCTGACAAACATGTAGACAGTTCATTAAACAGCCGGGAACACACAGTAACAGTGTGAGCTGTCTTACCTCAAAACTGACGTTTATTCCTGCAGGTTCACTGCAAAACCATTGACCCCCCTTATTAAAATCCAGACTCTGACGGGATATCTGGAGCTAACAGGCCGGTTTCCTTTTAGCTCAGATACTGAACATATTTCGTCCGGTACTTTCTTTTGACCACTTCTCCTGTTTATCTTCTCAAAAACCCTCAGTCATTCCGGTTTGTTTTCTATCCACCATGTGCACGCCCATCTCTCTGGTGATGTCCGTACGCAGGTTTATCCACGAGATGCCACTGACGTAACGGCGGCTCGCTTGCTTCTGCCTACATCCTCGATTCATCTGTATGTATCACTTGTAAATCTGAGCTGTCAAACCATTGAATAAAACATATCTTTTCTCTTCTCCCGTCTCTTCACCTCACCCTCCAAAACTCTGCTACCTACAGGAGACAGGTGTATTGATGAAATTGACAACTGACCAAAATAAAAAAACAAGCATAATACTTTATTTAACCCTTCCTTGTGTTTTTTCAGGCAAAGAGTAGCTGAGCAGAGCGTTGCACAAGCATTTTGAAAGAATCAATAAGACACAGATTTTACAAATCAACATAGAGGTCACAGCGGAAGCTTTATCCTTTGTTGCAACAACTGCGAGGTAAACGGTAGAAGCACCTGCCGGTGGGAAACCCTACGTTGTCTGCTGGACCACTGGGTCTGAATCCAGCCTTAGTCACTGTGTGTACGGATCAGATAGCTACGTGATATCTCCCTCTCTGAAGCAATAGGGGAAAAATGACACCAGGGATTTTAAACGAGCATTCAGAAGTTGAACCAAGCTGCTGTAGCTTTGCTGTTTGATCAGTTCAACCACTGAATGATCTGCATGGACGAGGGAACAGTGTGGATGAGAGCCAGTATCTCCAAAGTTGTCCGATTCACATGTTGTTGTGTCCTTAGCTGGCTTGCTAACATCCGCCACGGGCACGTCTACGTCAGGAGTCACCGCATTTTGTTTAGAGTTGGATGGTGTGTGCGGAGACTTCTGGAGAGCTGTCACTGAGGCTACGCTAGCAGCTGGATGGTCAGTAAATCCCTCCCCACTTTAGGCTAGCTGCTTTTTAAGCCTCAACGTCTTGTTTTCTGTTTTCACGCCTGGTAAATACAAAAGATGTGACGTGTGTGTGGAGCATTTCGAGTTGTTTAAAGGCACCAACGACAGAGCTGCCGAGTAATCGAAGTAAAGTAACGAGTAACGTAACTTATTACTTTGAATATTGTGTAATCAGCAGTCGTTTACAGTTTTATAGTAACCTGCCCAGCAACGGTTTAACCACTAACTCTGGTCCACACAAATATTTATAAACCCCCACACACACACCCCATGTCTCGGGTCACACCACTCGGCTCTCAGCAGGAGAACACAGAGAAATCCTCCCCGCAGGCCGGTTGCCATAGCAGCCCTCCTGTCCTTCCAACCTCCGTCATCCCTCCATCATTTTGAACCTATGTGTGTGTGTGTGTGTGTGTGTGTGTGTGTGTGTGTGTGTGTGTGTGTGTGTGTGTGTTTGTACACGTCTTTCAATGATTGGGTGGACAAGTTTGGGTTTGAAACCATCGCTGTGATGTAATTTTGTCCGGTCCTCACACCTTCTAAGGGCTGTTTGAGGGTCCAGACTAGAAGGTTTTAGGGGATCAGGTTAGAATCAGGTTTAGGTTAGGGTGAGGGTGAGGGACTGGGAATGCAACAGGTCAATGAGGATCCTCACAAGGCCTGTTGCCATAGCAGCCCTCCTGTCCTTTCAACCTCCTTCATCCCTCCATCATTTTGAACCTGTGTGTGTGTGTGTGTGTGTGTGTGTGTGTGTGTGTGTGTGTGTGTGTGTGTGTTGTGTGTGTGTGTGTGTGTGTGTGCACACTTTTTCAAGGAGCCACAGCAGAGAGGTTGGAAAAAGCACAAAAGAGAATGAATAAACAGCTGCTACTAACGCTGCAGCACAATGTCTTTGCTATGAGGACCTACCGTCCTGGTGTGTGTGGCCTCCCTGATGTGGGTGTGTTAGGACCTTAACACACTACACTGAGCTCAGAGAACTAAAGCTGACAAAGACAACGATATCTGCGTCACCTCATCTCAAATCAAAACTCCAACACACTGCAAAGGCTTCAGGCCACGGGCAGCTGGTTGGGAACAAGCATGTTCATTCTGCACCAGTATGCGAGGAAAGAATCACTTGGACGTCTTGTACTAAAAAACACTTCAGACGGTTAAAACAAACCGGCACTCGGTTTTCATGCCACCCTTAATCTTTGCAGTTCAGTCAAAAATACTTACATCAATTCACAGTTTATAGCACATGGTTTTACAGTTTGATTTGGTGGGAAAGGATCTGTTCTTTCAGGGAGCACTTCAAGAATCAGGGCAGCAACGATCAGTCTGCTGAACGGGCGCTGATTAAGGCCAGCTAGAGCCAGCAATGCAGGACAGGCTACAGAAAAATCAGAATACACATGTAGCAGCACCACGTGAAGGCAGTCTCTGGGTGGGTGTGTGAAGGTCCTTGTGTATATCCTGCTGAAAAGGTTTTAAATTTTACAGTAGTACGTCCCCACCAACTGGCAAACACATCTTTTACTCATTATGTGGAAATAACCCTGGATCAAGATTTCCCTTCTTATCCTGGCTTTGACTCAGCACAACTGGGCAGAATCTCAAAGCGCAGCCTGGGAGGAGAGTGTCTGGTTTGGAGACCTTGAAATGCTTCTCTGCTCTTTGCAGATGATGTGGTTCTGTTTGATTCATCGGACCGTGGCCTCCAGTGTGCACTTGGGAGGTTTGCAATCGAGTGTGAGGCAACTGGGATGAAAGTCAGCACCTCCAAGTCTGAGGCCATGGTTATCTACTGGAAAATGGCGGACTGATCAGTCTTGATTGGGAACGGGTTGCTGCCTTAGGTGAAGGCGTTTAAGTATCCTGGGTTCTCGGTCATAAGTGAGGGTGAAACGGAGCGTGATATAGACAGGCGGACTGTTGCGGGATCAACAGCGATGCGGACGTTGTAATGGACCGTTGTGGTGATTATTTACTGCTCGATCTACGTTATGAAACCTCATCTATGGTCATGAACTCTGGATAATGACCGAAAGAAATGAGTTTCCTCCTGACTCCTCCTGAGTCTGGGCTCAGCCTTAGAGACAGACTAAGGAGCTCCGACATCTGGAGGGAGCTCGGAGTAGAGCCGCTGCACCTTCATGTTGAAAGGAGCCGGTTGAGGTGGTTCGGACATCTGAACAGGATGCCTCCGGGGTGCCTACCTTTGGAGATTTTCCATACAGACACTTCCAATTGGTACAAGACCCCGCGGCAGACCCAGAACACGCTCTAGAGGGATAATATATCCCATCTGGCCTGGTAACAACTCGGGATCCCCGAAGAGGGGCTGGAAAACATTGCTGGGGAAAGAGATGTCTGCACTGCTTTGCTTAACCTGCCGCCTGTGACCTGGCCCCAGATAAATGGTGGAAAATTGATAGATGGACAAAAAAAATATTTAAATTTAATTAGATTAGAAAGTCACAATAAGGT
Source organism: Xiphias gladius (assembly GCF_016859285.1). Taxonomy (NCBI): domain Eukaryota; kingdom Metazoa; phylum Chordata; class Actinopteri; order Istiophoriformes; family Xiphiidae; genus Xiphias; species Xiphias gladius. The sequence goes on along the minus strand of NC_053415.1, from coordinate 27,915,934 downwards.
GATTGATGAATCTAGTTGTTATGCCTAATTTACCACCAAGACAAGTATGACATCAAATTATCTTAATGCTTTCATTTTGTTTTTCTCGTCAGTGCAAACTGAGACTCACGCAGAGCTGGAGGTTCAAGCTAATGTCAGAGTAGGATACTTGTCAGGACTGTCGCGAAGATCTTACAGATTCCTACTGGGATCATTATTTCCTAGCAGACATAGCGTTCTAGATTATCTAGAGGACCATTTGAATGTGACACACCTCGGGAGTACACACCTTGTCTCGAAAGGTGAGCACCTCTCCCTCCAGGTAGCGATGTTCCTCTCTCGCCTGCTCCAACTCAGCTTCCTTACTCGTCAGCTTCTCCTGCAGGCTCAGGATTTGCTGGAAGACAAACACAGACACACACATTTATCTTTAAGACACAATTCAATGATCTTATGTGACTTAATCACATCAACAGGTGTGTCGCTATGAAGGAAATAGTTCGACATTTATAAATGTAATAATTATAATAACTGTACGTGGTGGTTCAGTTTTCATGGTAGAGCTTCATAGCCACTGACTCAATTGTTTCAAGTTTAAAGGGAATACTTAAAGGATGTAGCATAGCAAACTTAAACCTGAAATCACAAGCTGGAGGAAAGCCTCTAAGCCAGAGGTTTCCCGACTGTGAGGGGCCTCCCCAGACGTGAGGCAAAGATACTGTGGCGTGAAAGGCAGAGGTGCACGTAGGTGTTAGTTAGCTGCTGTAGTTGCCACAGCTCGTGGAGGCGATTAACTTGCCTGAAGCCACAGGAGCCAAGTCATACCATCGGAAAATCTGGCTTTACTTGGACTGACTTTGTAAAGACTGTGTCAGCTAACAACAGCATGTGACCGCAAACGGAGACCGGGAGTGTAGCGAGGTGGACCTAAAGGAAACTAAGGTCTCATAAGGCAGGAACAGACCCACACCACTGTGAAAACATTATCATAGACATTGTAAGGCAGGGTTTAAGATGCAGTAAAGATGGTACAGTGTGGGGTTATTGAGGGATGGGTTGGCCGGGGAGACACGGTTGTCTTTTGTCACTCACACGGTAACTGAATCAGTCCTGAACAAAGCCAAGGGAAACAAAGAAAAAACACCATTTGAACATTTTGCATATTTAGTCGGTACGGATGTATCTTCAAAAACTTAACTACTTGAACCCTGGAATGACTTTAGCCGATAAGAACAGTTATATGAATATGAACATTAACCTTAGGGGAAACTGCCGGGTCGTGTGTTCAGACCTGCTGAACGTTTGCGCATCCAGACATTTAGTGCTGCCGTGGGCGAAGCCAGACTCCAGATCAGCTCCTTGTGCAGGTGCTGAGGGTTTGTTGGTGGCAGGGGTCAGACCTGCTTGTCTCAGCGAGCAGGAGCAGGAAGTGATCAAATGACGATGCAGCGGGTACGTTCGCGCTGCCTCAGAAAAAAGAACTTTGACTGTGGGCTGCAGCTGGCGGTGACTCTCTATACTCACATTCACTACCTTCTCATTTTATAATGACGGCTGTCGTGACGGTGAGGCCATCTTTTACTCCTTAGAGATGCGGTTTGTTCAGCCATGGTCTTTCATCATAATCAGAAGCTAATTAAGTGAACTGACTAATTTTTATTGCATATATCTACATTATATTCATGATATAATTTCATCGTGACATTGTAATAAAGTATACTGAGAAACTATGAATTTGAACAACAAAGAAACCTATTTTATGGTCCCAGCAGCTCGTCTAAGCTGAGGGAACAAAAACAACAGCAGGTGCCAAACGGGAAGCGACAGTAGCGTGACGTTCCCTCTCACTGTCGGAAGTCAAGGAAGCAACACCTTCACAACAAAGCCAGCAGGGCCCGGTGCGAGTGTGTGATGTCTCTAATGTGCCTTGTTGAATCAATGCTGTCACTTTAGATCGAGGAAGACAGGAAGTCGGGTCAAATCAGGCCAACTCGTGGCAAACGAGCTCCGTGCTCCAACAAAGCTTTCCGTTCAGCTTTATGAGATCAGTGGAGCGAGGGATTATGGGAGGGCTGTTTAAGCGTGATGAATATTTTGCTGATACTGTGTAACTTGGACTAGTCTGACTGTGATTGAAGCACCTGCTTCAGCTGTGAAGGAGGGAAGGTCAAATCATACCAGGGTCCGTGTTTCTCAAGCATCTCAGTTCAATACGGAGTTGTACTTATCAAGGTGTGGCTTCCTGCAGGATTCACAACTTTATTTGATGACTGACAAACCCTCTGTCTGTACAGGTGCAACCCGTTGATGGGAAGCTGAGATACCCTTCATTATGGTATATATAAAGGCGTTCTCACTGAGGGCCCTTGTTGTGTGCATCACGAGTCACATGAACCTGATCAAAGTTTAATTTATGACTTTCAAAGTTCTTGTCTCTGACAGAATCATTGTTGCTACGCAGCTGCATTTTCACATCGGTTTCTGAGAAGAAATTCTGCGTTTCCTCTGAAGTCTGAAAATGTATACTGTTTTTGCCATAACAATCTTTTAAAAAGCTCAATGTCATCAATCCTTCCCAAAGCAGGGCTGGTCTGTGAGGATCGACCTGCCTGACATCCATCTCCTGCAGCCGCTAACGGGCCAGGACTCCTCTGGAGCTCAAACGAATATCAGCACAGACGGCAGTGAAGTTGGGAAACTGGATAGAAGGATTTTAATCCTGGTTCTAAAGTTGGACCAGCTTGGTTTGATGTCCTTCTCTGAGACTCTCGATTAAAATGGGCCCCCAGGGGCCTGATGGCGCTGCCCACAACGTGAGAGGAACCTACCTGCTGCATGTTGAGCATGCTCTGCTGCAGCAGCTGGATCTGAGCCTCTGGACAGAGCGGGTGCTTGGGTGTCTCTGCGTGGTCGTCATCAGGGCGGCCGGCTCTGCTCTGCTCCTTCCTCAGAAGCTCCACCTCGTTCCGGTAGGAGTCCAGCTGCCAACGCAGGGAGTCGTTCTCCTCCCTCAGAGAGGCCTGAGTCTGATCAGACACTCCTGCAGCGGGAGGGGGGTGGGGGGGAAGGGGAGGGGAGGTGAGGGGGAGGAGATGAGAGGAGGAGAGGAGGGGAGAGGAGGAGATGAGAAGGGGAGAAGAGAGGAGAGGAGATGAGGAGATGAGGAGGGGAGAGGAGGAGAGGAGAGGAGGGCAGGGGAGGAGATGAGGAGGGGAGAGGAGGAGAGGAGATGAGGAGGGGAGGGGAGGAGAGGAGAGATGAGGAGGGGAGAGGAGGAGAGGAGAGGAGGGGAGGGGAAGAGAGGAGAGGAGGGGAGGGGGAGGAGAGGAGGAGGGGAGAGGAGGAGAGGAGAGGAGAGAGGAGAGGAGATGAGGAGGGGAGGGGAAGAGAGGAGAGGAGATGAGGAGGGGAGGGGAGGAGATGAGGGAGGGGAGAGGAGGAGAGGAGATGAGGAGGGGAGAGGAGAGGGGAGGAGATGAGGAGGGGAGAAGAGGAGAGAGGAGGGAGTGAGGAGGAGAGGAGATGAGGAGGGGAGGGGAGGAGAGGAGAGGAGGGGAGGGGAAGAGAGGAGAGGAGAGGAGGAGGGGAGAGGAGGGGAGGGGAGGGGAAGAGATGAGGAGGGGAGAGGAGGGGAGAGGAGGGGAGGGGAGGAGATGAGGAGGGGAGAGGAAGAGAGGAGATGAGGAGGGCAGGGGAGGAGATGAGGAGGGGAGGGGAGGAGAGAGGAAGAGAGGAGATGAGGAGGGGAGGGGAGGAGAGAGGAAGAGAGGAGATGAGGAGGGGAGGGGAGGAGAGAGGATAGATTGTACCTGACAGGTATTTCCAGCCTCAGGTGAGTGAACAGAAACTGCTGTTTAATTCAAATGTTTTCTCTGTGACCTGCCACAGAAGCAGGTTTAACACTTCCAACTAGTTACAGAGTCGGTTAATCGGCTGATCAGACTCCAATAGAGGGTCGGTCGGGGAACGAGGGTCTGCGTCGCTGACCGGAATAAAGGGAAGGGATTTGCAGCGGAGGAGCGAGGAGACGAGGAAAATGGAACGGGGCCATGAAAAACCCTCTGTCGTGTCAGTGTGTTTCTCTGACAGCTGTCGACGGACGATCGGTTGGATTTGTGGCGGGTCAGAAGTTCCGGTCGTCTGTCTGCAGCCCGAGCAGGTCTGAGATCTGATTTCCTGCATGGCTGCTGCCAATGGATCCATTCTAAACCGCATCAGCTGGTTTTAGTGCTGGAGCTGAATTTCAGCTGTTGTGGCTGAACCGCTGTGAGATAAAGCTGAACTTCACTGCATCTGTCTGCATCTTCTCGGGCTCCTTACTTTCATTTCTTCTTCTCACTCGTCTTCCTACGTAAGACTGAACCGCTCACAGTAACGTTGGATGTTGGAAACACACATCCGACGTTCTTAAGTCAGTGTGTCGCTGACAGAAAGAGACACGCTCCAGCAGCGTGGCTGCAAACAAACATTGTGTTATCAACTACAAATGTCAAAAAGGACAAAAGAAAACAGAAGAAGAGACACAGAGAGAAAAGGCTTATGAAACACAGCTCGTTTGTTAAATGTGTGATTTGGAAATATGATATTAATACTGGTCCATCATACCATTTTCCTCAGTGCGCATCTTCTTACAGGGATTTTCGTCCAGATCGTCATCTGACATCTCCATCTCCTCCTCTCGTCTGATGCCCATGATCTCCTCGCTGTGAGCGTTTCTCAGCTCCTGAAACATCACGACCAGCAGACAGACAGAGTGACGGTCGTCCTCAGCACCGCAGCGCATTCACAGCTCAAGAGGCACTGGGATGTCCTCGAATGTTTGGCCACGAAATAGGACATACACTGCCGGTGGTACCGTATTTACCAGGGGGCAGCGGGGGTGAAAAGCTGGGGGTCAAAGCAAGGTGCCAAAACGCTCTTTTAAGCTGTTTGTATAAACTCCTAACCCCCATACATAGACCCGATGGCACTTTCTAAAAGAACAAAACCCACGAGGGACCGTCTTGTGTGCGGCGGGTTGGCTGGATGAGACGACTGAATACACAGGTTCTGGTTACGAGGCTTGACCTTAACCCAACCGGTGTCCTGCGCTGAGTCCCTACCGACACCAGGTCCGGGTACCAGAGCGCGAGCTCAGCTTTCAGCCTCTCTGGAAGCTGAAGCGAGGCTTCGTCAGAGCTCAGCGAAGAGCAGAAAGTGGCTGTGACTGCAGTGTTTGGTGTTTCAAACAGAAACGGCTGCAGCTTTTTTAAAACTACTGACTCTTGTCATTTTTTTCTTTTTAACTTTATTTCATTTATTGTGTGTCTCATCTCTCTGTTGTGGCGTTAATCTCATATCTGCCTCTGACCAAATAATTCCTCTGAGTCCCAAGAGGCTGTTTACTCAAGCATTTAGCCGAGTCTTTACACCAACATTTGACTTGCTGCCTTTCCTCAGCTCAGCGTCTTCGCTCTCCTGCGCTAATTTACTCATTTACCCTTTATTGAAACAGTGAGTTGTTTCATTTGAAAAAAGAATGAAAAATGCCTTTCACGGTTGCCAGAAGTCCAAGGTGACGTCTTCACATGTCTTGTCCAGAACCCAAAGAGACTCAGTTCACGACGGAAGCAGAAAATCTTGAAACCATTTTTCCAGCTCGGCATTTTTGGCAGAAAGAAAAGACTTAAACAAATATTTCTTTATCAAAAGAGTCGCTGATCAATTTCAACCAATGACTTGATTCAGCTCTAAATCAGCTTTTTATCTTCCTTATGAAGGAATTCATAAAGATGCGTACGAGCAAGTGAAGGTGAGACGGAGACAAGAGAGCCTCGGCCACCACCTTCAGGTGGTGAAGCCCCGCCCTACGATCCCTCTGATTGGCTCGGTTGGTCAGGTTTAGGCATGAAGAGCGGTGAGATGGTTAGGGTTGGAAGAAAATGCCAGGGTCGGAGCCAATCAGAGGCAGGGTAGGGGCGGCCTGCGCCCAGCTGGGGTGGGAAAAAAAATAACGCTGCTCCATTATCTCTCATCTCCCTGATCAGATCCGCTTTCAGCTGCCACTCGCATCATCTCAGCACATTTCTGACAGAATAGGGAAAACGTGCAGCATGTTTCCTTACACTTAGCGGCAAAAGCCAGTGCTGCTGGTATAGAGACAGGAGTACATGGAGACTTACCACGGATACTAGCCATTAAAGGAGGGGCTGTCACAGCGGGACTGTAGCATGCTAGAGATGTGTGCCGTGCGCCCATCACGCTCTCTTACCTCTTTTTCCGACCAAAAATACTCTACGTGCTGATACCGAGCCGGCTCAGATGGAGCTTCTGTACAGTCCGATCCTCACTTATCACACTGGACCGACTTTGGCGATGGAAGATGTAAAACGCAGGGATAAAGACAAAGCAAAGAAATAGAGTGAAATGCAATGCACCTTGTATTTCCTTCCATGCACGCATCTACTGAGGCATAATTCCATTCAAAGCCCATCATAAGGACAATTGTTTGGCTTCAGCTTTGTCTTCGATTGAACGGGGTTTCTGTGTGACATGGCGTTTCCTCGCCACACGAAGAGGCGATCGTCATCCTGAGGGCGGCCGGCGAGTCACGTGAACCACGTAGCTTGGAATAGTTCCCAGCCAGAGATTGAGAGCTGTTGTTTTCTACTGGGGACGGTGGACATCTGAAACGTTGTCTATGGAATGTATCGTCTGCTCTGATAGTTGGTGTGAATTCATCAAGACCCCACATTTAATGCAGAGCCCTGTTTTCCGTGCCGTGATTTGATTTTAGTGTGTCGAGGAAAAGTCATGACAACCGATTCATTCAGCGATTAGAGACAAAAAGCTGAATCATTTTAAAGGTGTTTTTCATGTTACTACGACACAGTAAATGCTTACACAAAAAGGAAACACACACTGTACAACAACGCGCACTGCACTTCACTCTATTTTCTTTGTTTTGTTTGGATTTCGACACTTTGCCGTACCGGGCCCACACAGGTCGAGCAAACTGAGCTCCCTGCAGAGCAACAGATTGCTCCACGAATGTCGACCGAGCCGAAAACGGACAAATCCTCCCTCCTTCGTACACGGCACTCTCGCGCTCATCCTTGTCATCTAGATTTTGACTCCGGATGAATAATTGATCGGAAACTTAACCCTGGAAACCACTGTTGCCATAGCAGCGCCTCACACTTTCGAGAAGCCGTCAGATCCTTGCCTTACATCCGGGCTGCAGGGAAAAGGAGGATGTACCGGCTCTGGTGATCAGAGGCCGGTGTCTGTCTGTCTGTCTGTCTGTCTGCCTGCTGCCTGTCTGTCTGTCTGTCTGTCTGTGAGGGTGAAGCATCCAGAGAAACAACAACAAGGGCACTGAATACAACAGATCCTACGGGGCTGTCAGCCGGCTCTCTCCTGGGGACTCAGAAATGACAGCAGAGAAGAAAGCAGTGGGTCGGGCTGGGAGGAGAGAACAGAAAAAGGTATACCAACCTCACACTGCTTGCGCCAAATGTCTATGTTCTTGCGCTGTGCTTTTGAGAAATGGTCCCATGCCTTTTGCCTGGTGGCGGCGGTGAAAACGGTGGTGATCTGCTCGACTTTGGAGTGAACAGGGAGGAGGAGGAGGAGGAGGAGGAGGAGGAGGAGGAGGAGGAGGGTCAAGACAAAACAAGCCGTTTATGTAGCATTGTAGCACTGACTTTGGCTCGTACAGCAGACAGAGGAGAGACCGTGGACATACACCGACCACAGCCTGGGTGAACGCAGCAGGCTGGACCTGGCTTTCACATTAAAGGAACAGTTCACTCAAAAATGAAAATAGCGTCATCATTTGCTCAGGTCAGACTCCATGAAGGTTTGTCATCTTGCAGCCACGTAGCTAGTTAGATGCCTTATTCTTTCTCCTACAAAAAGTCCACGGATACAACACGTCAGTATGTCTAAAACACACTACCAGGACCAAAGTATGTGGACACATAGGGCCCTATTTCAGTCACAGAAGCACAAACTCCCGGCGCAGAGCGGTTGCTCTTGGGCTCACGGGCTGCGTGGGCGTCTCCGCCTGCCGTTTTGGTTCACGTAGGTGAAGGTGGATATAGATCAGAGGGTGCGGCGATCGATAAACACGCAGTCAGCCACAACATTAACACTGGTTACCGGTGTTAATGTTGTGGCTGACTGATATACATACACACTATATATCTATATACTGTATATGTACTATCTCTATATATATACACATACATACATACATATATATATATATATATATATATATGTATGTATGTATGTGTATATATCTGTATACACACACACACACACACACACACACACACACACACACACACACACACACACACACACACACACACACACACACACAGTGTGTATTCTATACTCCCATCTGTGAATGGAGAAAGAAAATTTCAAGGTCAGGAAAATACCAAACTGTCAAAGCGCTGCTGGAGCTGGTTGTTGCACTTTCATGAAAATAGGGCCCTTAATGTTCAGTGGTCTTGGCTGCTTAGCTCCGGTGAAGATAAGTCTTAATGCTACAGTAGTAGTGATGTCTTAGCCAGTGGTGTGCCTTCAACAGTTAGCGCTTGGCCGTTTGCTGAGCGGTTTTCTGCACCTGTGTGATTCGGGTTCTTCTCATATGACATGAGTCTGCGGGGCTCTGCTTTTTCACGTCTAACTAGTTCCTGAGCAACGGGAATTTGATGTACTGAGACTGTTCTGCATCACTGTTACATATAAAGGTACTTCCTGTGAATAGGGAATTTACAGAGCGGTGAACAGTGACAGTGAGAAACCTGTGAACTGTCTGTTGTTGAGTTTCTTCAGTCGTCTGTGTACGGTATTTTACTGTATTACTGTATCGTATTGTTACCGTACTGACTGGAGATCTCAATGAGAAAGGACAAAGACGCATCGTTTAACTGACTGAGGCAATGATGAAGGGCCGTTTTGACTTTTGGTGGCGTGTTTTGAGAACAGCAGCAGTGTCTGAGAAAATAAATGTGTTCAAGCAGTTGAGAAAAAACTGTCAAGCAAAACCAGCCAACACATGAACTAGTGGCAGTGCTGCTGCACTGAACACAACTGGCCCTGCGAGACTAGATGGACGGACCTTGTGCGGAGTCTGGTCTGACTGAGCAGATGATGACAGAATGACTGTATGTGGACTAAAGTGCTCCTTTGAAGAAAAGCCCCAAATGTCTAAGTGAAACTTTTATCTGTAGAATAAATAAAACGAAAGTCATTATCAAAAATCACTGAACCGTCTTGACTGAAATTCAAAATATCAGTTTCATAATATTAAGTGGGTTAAAGAGGACAATGGATTGGAACCCCTGATCAACAGAGTGTTAGTTAGTGATGCTTGAAGAGAAACACTGTAAATAACAAATATCTAATATAATGTATAGTTAATAGAATATAATTACTTAAAGTTCTCACTTAAAGTAACAAATGAACTAAAACCAATATGGTTATGTTGTTAGCACATTAAAGGACAATTCAGTTTTATTTCACCCTGGTGTACTTCCCATAAACGGGGCTAATGTGACTCTAAACACCTCAGTTCTAGAGACTGGAAGAATCCAGGACTCTTCCAAAACTGCGTGTGTCGGGGCAACCGGCACGAGCCTCCTACAGCTTTTCCCCAAAAAAGTTAGTATTACATGAATCATTTCAGACGCTTGTCGCGGAGTCTGGCCCAAAATAAACACAGAGAGATGCCGGCTTCTAGGGATCCAGACCCGGGGCGACCTGCCGCCTGACCTAACCTCCCTGCATATTCGCCTGCACACGCAGGTTTGTTTACGCCTGCGGCCCACTTTCAGTGTCCTCTGAGGAAACTCAAAAAGCCAAATGCAACGACGGATTATCCTGTGGATTATCATGAGGACGATGGCTAGTCTTTTGTCTTTGACGGCCGAGTGTATTTACTCAAACCAGAGTACACAGACGATGAGGTAACTCAGATGGAAGAAGAGACAGGAAACAAGACTGTCCTGGAAGACAGCGAACCTCGGGAAATTGGTTCTGGTCCTGGGGTCTACCGAGTGTGGGACCATGTTGGTGCCAGATGTGGAAAATTCTTCTGTAGAAGTGTGCACCGATGAGAGCGGTCTCAGCTGTGTGACTGAATCACAACAAATGAATTTGCAGCTTTTATCGACATTGTCGTCCTGGAGACTTTGCTTCGCCTCAAAATCAACTGAAGACTAGAAGACCTTGAAGGAATTCATAAAAGGTATCAAGTGTATTTTTTGGCTAAACTGAAGTTATCACTGAATCGACGTGTGTGATTCCAGTGAATAATTTCCAGTGAGAAACAAGCTGTCTTCACTTAGAGACTGTTTTTACAGAGGACTGATAAGAGAGCTGCGTCACATGGTGCAACGACAATCCCCTGAAGTTCAGTATCAGCAAAACCAGTGGGCTTGTGGTGGACTACCAGAGGGACAGGAGGCCGCCTGTCCCGGTTGTCATCCAGGGAGAGGAAGTGAAGAGGGTGGGCTCCTATAAGTCTGGTGGAAAACAGAGATGTAGCCATGACAGTAAACAAGGCTTCAGATGTGGATGTTGCTGCAAAGAAGCTACAGATACTAAAAGGTGGCCGCTTCTCGCACGCAGCAAAGAACATCTGTACAATCGCCACAGTTTCAAGGTGTCACCAGGTCAGTACCCAGCCAGATGTGAGCTATGGTCACGGTCTCCCCGTCTGTTCCTGAGTTATGGCCAGGACACCGTGATGTCACAGAGAAGCTGACCCTTGACCTTTTGGATGTCATCACTTCATAATTTTATCCTATTAGACATTTGTGTGAAATTCATTCTGTCATAATCAGAGTATGAGTTTTTGAGTTACTGCCAAAAACCTGTTTGTGAGGTCACAGTGACCTTTGACCTTTGACCACCAAAATATGATCAGTTCATCCTTGAGTCCCAGTGAACGTTTGTGCCAAATTTGAAGAAGTTCCCTGAAGGCGTCCGTGGGACATCGCGTTCGGGAGAATGGGACGGACGTACGGACGTAGGGACAGACGGAGGCCGTCTGGACCAACGCTCAGTTCCCCACACGGTAAGAAAAAGCCATTACAAGCCGTTAAACGGTGTGTGAGGGATCACAGTAAACACTAGCATCTGGTTTGACAGTTTCCTGGACTCACTGCGACGTTTTTCTAAGAAACAGCTGGAGGCTCTACATGGTCCAGCGGTGTCGATGACAACTGCTCGGCTTGAATCGTCATGTTCTTCTCGCAGCGACTCGTCTGCTAGTGCTTATCTATCACGAACACACACCCAATGGAAAGCGATCCACAGCCTCACACATGAAAACAAACCGACCTGGAAGTTTCGAGGCCCCTTTCTGCGTTCACTTTGGGCTAAACCCAGAGAACGGTGACCCGTGTGAAAATCCCGTTTGCTAGGGAAAGCTGCAGGAGGCCCGCGCTGCTCGCCCCGACGGACATTGTTTCGCGAGAGCCATCCTCTCCCCGAATCTCCACAGCAGAAGAAGAGAGCGTGAAGTCGCAGCGACCTATGGAGCCGCTACAGCCGCATTTACGGGAAATACACCAGGTTTCAGTGAAGCAGAACGACCCTTTAAGGCTGTGAGGAGAGTGTCATGTGATGAGCAGGTCTCTCTCCAGGCCGGTGCTCCGTACTTACTTCACCTGCAGCCTCACCTCCTTCAGGACTGACAAAGGCAACATTTATCCAGAACGGATGGTGATTTTTTGGATTCAAGACACAACATGTTGAAGGTTTAGGTAGAAGTCGTAATGTAATTATTTAGAGTAAGAGTGGATCAGGACATAACTGAAGGTGCAGTGAGAAAAGCCATACGTTCTGTCAAAATGCTGCCTTTCAAAGTGTTGCTCCGACATTTTATTCGTTGTCAGCAGTGACGGCACTTTTTATTTGCCAAACCTGAACAAACATGAAGCAAAATCCACCCATTTCAAACAGCATCTGTCTGCTCACTGTGCTCAGGACTTTCTCAGATGAACAGCAGAGACAAACGACCACACCTACACAGAAGGACGGACAAAAAGACACAGCGTGCGGACAAACGGCCAAAGACTAACAGTACGTACTTACCCCTCTGCAGCTCTCTGAACTCCAACAGTCTCCCTCTCACAGCCGCGGCCGCCAGCAGACTCACAAGACTTGTTCACATGTTAACACGCACAGTGTCCTGATGCCAAATATCCGCCGCGTTCTGACTGAGCTGCATCGACTCATATTAATGCGGAACCTTCTTCTCCACTCTCTTCGTAAAACGCCGTTTATCTTATGGCTTTTTCTTGGCTGATGGGATTTGCTGTCATTGTTTGTTCTCTTATATTTTATAAGTTTGTTTTGTTTACCTCTGTTTCTACTGCAACTCCCTTTGTAACTGTACCACATGAGGAGAGTAATTATTGTCTTGACACAGAATCAAAGTCACAGTCAACAGCTTTAGGCTCCTATCTCTCACCAAAATAACCCACGTTAGCTGGTACGAGGGTAATAATCAGCAAGCCGAGTTATTTACAACACACCTTGGCATGTTTTCATGATTCTTTGTCTCTTAATAGCGTCGCCAGTGGTAAGAGCTCTACTGTGGCACGTGAACACCTTATCCAGGTGTGCAGGCGGTTAAAGCATCAGAGCAGGCAGCCGCTCTGCCACAGCTGCCGAAGACTGTCCGGTGTTTGTGTGTCCACCGGGTCTGTGACCTCACTGCAGCTCGTTTCCTTGTCTTTACACTGCGGGTCTATTTTTGACAGAGCAGCTGAAGCCTGAAATTTACCTGTGAACATTTGTATTTTATATTTCATTTCACTTTGTTTTGAGGAACAGAATCCGGTCATTTCTGTCTCCTGCTGATTCACATGCTTTCATTGTTTCCTGCCTCACGCACTTGTGAATAATTCAGTATGTTTTTCTGGTTCTGGTTAATCTGGTTATAAGTTAGGACTTGGTGGAGACCAAACCAGTTCTGAAAGAGAGTGAATACCGTGTTTTGTCCACCCCGACCTCCTCCTAACGCAGACTTTGTCGCCCCCTTTACTACGTCACCTGACTTCCCCCTCTGCTCCTATTACAATCACTACGGCCGCTAGAGGTCGCCTAACTATTAAAACGTAACTGCGGGCCGTAATGAGCTGCTGCACAGTCGACCTGTGAGCTGGTTTTTCACCGGGGGGCCAGACTGCATCAGTCTGCACGCATTAAAACCGCAGCTGTGCTTATCAGTCGTTGTGTGTCGGCTGCTGAAGCCTGACTCTGAAAAGGTCAGGGCGCTGTCACTCAGCCGCCTCTAACACCTCTGTGCGGCTGACCTAATCACCACCTCGCAGGGAGCTGAAGATAATGGAGAAGATGGGGAGACGGATCGGGGAGTGTTGTCATGGAGACTGGCCCGAGATCCTCGCAGGCTTTAGAAGGGATGTGGTGAAAATGGCTTCGCGGCCGCACCACAACCTGCAGCGGTGTGAGGGGGGGTCGCACTGTGTGCTGATGGGGATGGGACTTTGACAAATATATGGGGATCGCATTTGTCACGTTTAAAAATATCCCCAAATAATATTGACGACGGTGGCACACACTATTAATTTCAGTGCTGCCTCAGTTCTAACATATCAAAAACTCATGCCGAAAGCCTCGGCGCTACTGCGAGCTGTCAGTGTGTCAGTGTTTGAGAAGATCACACCGTTTTGGTCCACACCATCGTCCAAATCCAGCGCTCTTTACCTTGGATTATTTGACACATGGTAAAGTATTAAGAGTTGAGCTCCGCATATGGTCTCATTCTATAATAACACCAGCTGATCATCCTTTCATCTTTTAATCATTTCATCACGAACTACAAGGAGTCATCATGACCTGTGACCTTCAGTGTCATATACTGTGGTCTCTTGTGGTTTAGAGTTGGGTATTGTTTTTATAGGTTGTATTATTATACAATTGCAGCTCCAATATACACTCACTTGCCAGTTTATTAGGTCCACCTAAGAGATGCAGTCTAATACAACAGTCCTGCAATAAACCGGACTGTACAGAGAACCGAAGTGAAAGTGGAACCTGCAGGTTTTGTTCCAGAAGTAAGAAAACCCAAATTCAAAATCCCATTTACATTTGTGACCATGCTAACTGAAAAAACAACCTTGAAACAGATACTCTCTCAACAGTCTGCTGCTTGTCTAACTTCATGTATTTAGATAAGTAGTTGGTAGTTGTCATTGTTTATTTAATATTTATGTTTTTAGCTGCCTTTACCAAACACCATTTCCCATAAGCACTTGACATTTGTGGGCTAGATGTCAAGGGGGGACCTGTCTGTAGTAAGAGCAGGACACAGGCGACTGAACGCTGCGCAAGTTGTCAGACTCGTCAGACAGAGTTTTACAGCTGTAAAGTTGAGAAAATATCAGAGAGGGTTGGCTCAGTGGCGGAAGAAGCAATCGGATACTCTACTTAAGTAACAGCGGCAAAGACACAAACTCAAAATACTCGACTGTGGAAACTCCTGCATTCAGAACATTACTCAAGTAGAAGAATGTAAGTTTTACTAGAAAAGTTTACCTAAAGTATGAAAAGTAGCAGAACTCATTATGCAGAGAAGTGGTTATTCTATCATATATCATGTTTTTGGATTCATGCAGCAGTGTGTATGTTGCATTTGAATCCTGTGGTTGTTTAAGGTTTTAACTACTGTTGGGAGACTTAATCACAGCAATGCGTCATATTCAGTAAGATGTTTTTAGCGTCGTTGTCCTGCAAGAACCACCTATCTCTAAAATGTCAAAAAATGGTTAAAGGTGGCTGGAGACTCATCTCAGCCCATAAAGGACGTCATCCTTCAGTTTATCAGAAGAGGTGAAATTCAGAATCACCAAAGTTGGAGATACATGGTTTTCCACTGGGCAGGAGGGGTATGAATTGGTGTCGTCCAAAGGGAAACGAGTAACTGGGAGACAAATGTAGCCGAGGAAAAAGAACGACATTCACCTCCAATTTCTGTAAACGTATAAAGATGCATGAAATGGAAATACTCAGGCAAAGATTGGCTTTGTACTTAAGTGCTGCACTTGGGTAATTACTCATCCTTTCATTACATTCCACCACTGCGAAGGCTGTACAACAGAAAACACGTCTGTGTATAACACATTACAGTGAATCCGCACGACTCTGAAACAGTTTCAACACAAACTGAACATTGGAGCCTTCGTGGAGGAGGGTTCACTGCAGGACTGTAGGATTCGACTGCGTTAGCTTTAGCCAGGTGTACCTGCAGAAACAAAGTGGTGACTGAGTGTATACTTTTTCTGTTTTGCGAGGCTGCATTCAGGGATAAGGTTTTTTTATTTTACAGAATATTTATTAAGTTGTAATATTTTTTTTTCAATCTTTCCTTTAGCTGAATTGTTTATTTCACCCAGCTGTTGCCTAATGGTCCAACGTTTTCTCCTCTCGATGATGAAGCATTATGAAACATGAAGCAAGCTACTTCTGGAGCGAAAACAAAGTCACGAGTTGAACTTACCCGAATAACTGCACGGTCACGGTTATTACGGTGGAGATTTCCCACATGTGACACGTCTGTTCCCCTGGAAACGTCTGGCAGCGCGACTGAAAGTGTTTAAAATAATGAGGGCTCCTTACACTGTGTTAATATGGCCAGCAGGGCGTTCTTGAAGGCCTCTTTGGCGCGCTCCATCTCTTCCTCGTGCTGAGCTTTCTCACTCATCAGCCGGCGAACGTGGCTGTTGGCTGACTGGATCATGGAGTAGAAGTGATTGGCGGTCCTGCGGTTGACTTCACCCCGGTCGATCCAGGTGAACAGCACCGCCGTGGCCTCGCTGAACTTATGGTCATCTGTCAGAAAAAGGCAGAGGAGCGTGAGGTGCTTACACGGGAAAACAGCTGACGGTAAAACGATGATCAGAATACATCTGCACAGGTTTTCTGATCAGTACCAGTGATTCAGTTAGTCTGACAATTCTCTCCAGGCCCAGTCTTCAACATGAAACAGTATCACACGCTGCAGTTAGCGAGCTTACCGGACTCTAATATGACAATATGTCTTTATTTTTTAAAGTCAGAGCTGAAAGAAACATTAAAGAAAGATATGAACTGAATCCCAACTAGAACCCCAGATTCCCTTCCAGGCAGAGTTTCCTTGTGTGCCCTTGATTCGAGAAGTAAAAGTCTCATTGATTTTTCCCAGAGACCATGTTATGTGACTCTCAGTTGGAGCTCTGCGGCAGCTTGGACGGACATGAAACTCTCTGAGTTCAATCATCACTACAAAAGATGAATGACTGTGTTAGACACTGTCTGGTCCTTTGATAAAAGTTGAATGTACGAGCCTGTGGACATAAAGACTTTGAGGGAGGAGCTCGCTACGACTCCCACGGTGCATTTCGGCAAGAAAACATCCAATCACCAGGCTTAAAATTCTGTTTCATGTTTGTTACATGTGTCCCTCATGGTGGACGGCAGCCTAAGGTAGTTGAGTAAACTAACTTCACAAATTCACGTTCATTCAGCGATGAAGTGGTTGGAGTTTGCGGCACCTCTGACTGGCAGCTGAGGCTCCGGGAAGTTCCTGGTCCCGACCAAAGTGTCCAACCTGTCCTTTAAAATGTCCACGATTTCAGTCTCAGCCGCTCCTTTACTGTTCCCACCTACTCTTAACCTCTAAAATGAAATCCCTCCCGATGCGGAGCCCCTCTCCAGCCACTTCACACCCAGCGATGACTGAGGAGTACAACGCGAATGCCCTTTCATGGGACCTTTTACATTCAGTCAGGCTAAACTAACAACAGAGCAGCTAGTGAGGATTAAGATCCTTCTCTTGGGGCCATCACTGTTCACGGCTCTCTGAATTACGCCACAGCCACTGAACACAAAAAGCATTTTGGATTTTCAACTTTTCAACCAAAGCCACAAACTGCATTCGGTCTCAGTGCTGAGTCTCTTCGGGCCTGTGTCGTGTGCGTTCTCCCCCATTTGAATAATAATTGAACGGTGCCACGGAGCCACGGACGACGGCAGAACAGAGTGAATTAGAGAGCATTTAACGAGCTCAATACCCACTGCAACACAACCTGTAAGAAGACACTTTTCCCCGCTCCGATAAAGCCCCATTCACACAGAGCAGCAGATTACAGTCACATTACAGCGAGCACAATGAGGCGCTGCTGAACAGGGATGACTGAGAGAATAATGGAAATTTATTTCCCCCGCTGTTTGCGGTGAAGAATGAATTCAAAAAGGTTATTCAGAGAGAAGACATGCTTGTTTATGTTAGGTATTAGAGGATGGATGGGAAATCGGCGCAGAAGCTGAGGTTTGGGTTTCGTCGTTAAACTGGAGATTTAAAGCAGAGGTGGGGAGAGAAACAAGAGGTAACTGCTAGTGTTGGGGAAGCTACTTTAAATGATATTATTATTAATTTATTCTGTTTTCATTAGTGCTACTACTGTTGAGTAAATGCATGGTCATCATTTCGTGGTGTAATTGATATGACGCTACATATCTGCTCCGTAAATCATGTCCTACGATCTCCCGGAGGGAGCAACTTATATTTTATTCATTTATTTTTGTTTCATGATGGTTCCTCCTACTTGTGCCTGTTCGTTCTCCACAGAGAACTTGCCTCCATACAGCCGATCAAACCTTTGCTCAAAGCAGCAACGTCCGTCACGGTCAAAAGGTTGTATTGTCCTATTTCTAGTTTTTATGCTAAGCTAAGCTAACCAGCTGCTGGCTGTAACTTCTCTTTTAATGGACAGATTCAAGAACGTCAAGAATTTGCGTCAGAGAAAACAAGCGATGTGGCATCCGGTCACGCGGCCGCGCTAAAAATGTCGCATCAGCCACATTCCCTGCTCCGCAGAATGAGACGCAGCTTCAGCTCTGCCAAAAATACAAAACTAGCCACAACCAACAGTAGCCGCTGCATGACCCACACACAGTCAGTACTTCACCAGATCGGCATCACCTCACATTGTCTCAACGACGCACAAATGAATTTCACAGTGCCTCTTTAGGCGCTCAGACTGAAGCCAATTTTAAGGGCAGCGCGACTGCATATGGCAGGTGACATGGACAGACGTGGATTTGTTCTTGGCAGCAAAAACTGAGGTGAAGACGCACCTGAGCAGGTTGACAAGGTTTTAATTCATGCAGAAGGCAGTTGGACTCCAGTTAATGAGGGTTCACATGTGAGGAAAATCACGTGACAGCAAGTGGAAGAAAAGAGCAGAAGAGCAGGAGACTCTGGAAAAGAGTCTGAGTCGTCACACAGACACACACTCACTCCAAACACGTGGTCGGTGTGTGGACGCCATGAAGAACTAACAAGGACCTTCCTGCAGCCAGATCCAGGACATTCATTCAAAGCCAAAATTAAGAACAGTAGTTTCTTCGTACAGTAAATAAGTTGGATGGAAGATGTTTCTATAACCCGCAGCTCAGTTTGTTGGTTTTGACACTTCACAGACCAGGTCAGTGGTTGAGATGTGGGGATGCAGTGACATCGACCGGGCAGGAACAAAAGCGAGTGAGCGAGCTCGGTATGTCGGCTGTAATCACGTATTACACAGGAAAACTGAGCTGCACACACCCTGATCGGTACCGTGGGTCAAAGCGGAAGCTAAAAAGGCTGCGCTGAAAACATCTAGTGCGGATTTACAAGAGTTTCGTCTGGGTGCGTTTCACAAGACAGGCTGAAAGTGCAGGTATTTCTTATATGACCGTTCTGGGGATGGAAGTCAGTCGGTGAGTTGTTCAAATGGTGGTTATGAATGAGGTTGTGAAATATCTGATGATTCCCAGTGCTGGTTGTAATGTGTTGCCCACCAGCAGGTTACTCCTGTGAAATACCAGAGACACACTGATGCAGTCTTTTACTATTGTATTGTTGCAGGTGCAAAATAAGAAATGAGTGGAAAGTGGTGGCAGTAAAACGTACACACAGAGAGCGTGTGAAGTTTTACTGTAAACTGTATATGAATAGGTGTTTGACGAATTGAGGTATTCTTGCTACTTGAATGACTTTATTTCTTGATGTAATTTAATTTATTTCTATTGGACTTTGTACAATATCAGGCATAAATGTTCAAAATGTTTTAGGTTGGAAAGCGACACGACTGGACTCCGCGCTGAGGAAACGGGACAGTTATCACAGCGTAGAACAGCAATGAGCGCTTTGCTGGATCTGAACGAGATTAAGGCGACTCCAGCCCTCTTTTGTTTTCATAGACACAGCAAAGACTGACAGCCTTTTACTGTAAATACGGTGTATTTCCAGTCATGGAGATAAGACTCTGCCACAGCAGAGCGGAGGAAACGTCGGGGAGGAGGAGGAGGAGGAGGAGGAGGAGGAGTGACCTTCACGCTCCTTCACAGTAACATCCCTCATCGCTCGCTTCTCGCTCATCCTCACCTCTGCCAGTTCAGTCCCACGTTTCGTCTCTTTCCGTCCAATATCTCCTCCTCATTATTTGGATGATCAATCATCACTATGATGAAAACTGGTTGCTGTGGCGGTTGAGAGCAGGAAAATGCCCTGTAAACCTCTGAATATGCACCAACACTGAGACATTTTGCCCAGTTTTGTGTCTGAGCTTTACCGTTTGATCTTTTTAGGAGATTTGAAGTTTTAAACAGAAACGCTGATTCGATGGCTTCTGTAAACCAGAGAAGTGAAGTCTGGAGCACATTTTTCAGACCTGAGTCATGTCTGCAGGTTTTTGCCTTCGGGACGCAAACAGCGTCCCGAATGTAGCCTGAGAGGCGAAACCCAGGGCAAAGAAGAGTCCGAAGCGCCTGCTGCTGCTCTTTAGGCTGGCTGCTTCGAGTGGACCGTGATGACTGAAGGAGACTCAGACCGGCATCAACGCTTACGTCAGCTCTGGTCTAATCAGGACCATGGTGGCTGGACAATAGGAGGACGATGTTCAGAAGGACTAATGTGAATCAAAAAATGAATCTGAATGAATAGAAGTGAGGGGGACACGAATGGAGAGAGCAGTAAAATGTGAATGTAGCAGTGTCATGTAGGGTTTACAGCAGTTTGTCACTAAACCGGTGCTACAGCAGATTTCACCTGCTTTATCCAGACATTTCAAGCAGCCTCCTGCTGCAGTGGTCGTTCTGCTGTGATAACTCAGGTGTTCAGATATTTGTATAAATTTACATTCCCCCTCGTGTCTGAACAGGAATGCTTTAAAATACGTATTTGCGTGAGACCAAACAGTCCTGCCTTTCTTCCGTCGGTGGGGTCCTTAAGGAAATAAACAAAGGGCGCAGCTAATCCTTAGTGAATGCTATCCTATAGTCTTGTTGTTTTCCAACGCAGTTGTTCGTCTTTAAGAATCATACGGCAACAAGTGCAGCAGCCACAAAAACACACAAACATCAGAGCAATAATTACATACTATACTGCACAGGCAGCGGCAGACATGCTCTGTTAAATAATCTTCGGTGTGTTGCACTGCAGCCCTCGTGTTGTCACAGCGTTTGACAGCTTCACACTGCTGTAGACAAAAACAGCTGTTTGTGTACAAACGAGGATGGAGAATATCAGTAATTGCGCCGGTTCCTGCACGATTCATTCGCATTGTTATAAGGTATCTCAGCAGGCGATCTGCAGCGCTGCACAGGAGATTATACAGCACGCACGCACGCACACACACTCACACACACACACACACACACAGGGAGAATGACAGATGTGTTGACAATCAAATTTGGAGCACTGTTAACAGTGACCTCTAAATCAGCTTTGAAAAGCCGCACATGATTTCAGACTACGCCTGCACGTTCCTCAGCAGCAGCCTCCTGAAGCGTACCAGGTTTCAAAACCACTTGGGTCAGAGCGGACCTGTATTCTTTCTAATCTGCTGTCATGTATTGGAACGACTCACTCTTTAAATGCAAACATTAATGTCTGTCTCTGTCAGTGTGTGAACCCGACTCACCTTTCAGTCTCTCCGCCAACAGCGCTGCCTCATGTTCAGAGTAGTGCACGATGGGAGGAGGAGACGGCGGCCGCAGGCGGTCTTCGTGGATCTTGCGGCGGTGTCTTTCCTCTCTGGCCAGTAGGCGCTGTTTACACTCCCACTCATACAGGTCGTCTCTGGCCTGGGCGAAGTCCACGTGAATCCTCCCCGAGTCCTTTTTATCAGTGCTGGATCCGATACGCATTCGATACCCTGGAGGAGAGAAAATGACAGTGTGTCAGTGTGTACGTTTACATTTTGGCTACTTGTCCCCAGTAAATTAGGCTGAATTACCTATGATCAGTATACGACCACTGGATTATCCAGTGCTGACTATGCAAAGCTGTTTGACTTAATTCAACTAAATGGCCCCTTGCATTGTATTAACTAGCAGTCTTGTAGTATTTGCGGACGTATCCGTTACAGGAGCTCCAGTTGCTCCTTTGACACTCATTTTAAGCTCCAAAGTTTAACCAGCCATAGTGGACCCGTGAGGCTGTAGATACAGCGGCGCGCTGAAGGGAATTTCATGATGATGGAGCTAGATGAAAAGTCAGAGGATCCCCTGACACATTCAGAGACATCATCTGGAGACCATGAATGTCTGTACAAAATTTCATGTGAATCCAATAGTTTGGTGGATGGACCCACTCATCCATGTTGCCATAGTAGGACACATGGCAGCAGTCGTCAGGTGTCATGGTGACTCAGTGGTTAACACATCTCCCGACTTGAAGATCGTAGGTTCAGAACCCAGTTGGGCCAGACTCTAGACAGGTGTGGCCTGTGTGATGTTCTGTTATCTAGAAACCAGAATAGCACTGATCTTATTTTAAGTAATTTGGTCCTGTTTTAGGACATTCAGACTTATTTTAAGAAATCGTACCAAGTGAAAATCACTGACTGCACTGGTAGCCAAATCTGCTTGTTTCAGGCAAAATAAATTTGATATATGAACATTTATTTGTGATGGAGATAATAGTATCCTCAGGAAGTCACACTGAATTTAAGACGATGTTTCATGTCTGTTCAGAGTGAGCTTTTTGACTCTAATTCCCCTCATGCATTATCTTTGCCTCATGTCTCTCTCTAAACCTCAACAAACAGTTGAACTGTGTGTGTGTGTGTGTGTGTGTGTGTGTGTGTGTGTGTGTGTTCACTCTGCTAACCTGACAGGTAAATAGCCTTGTCCACCATGAACTCCTCGCTGAAGCGGATGTGGCAGAAGTTCTTCTTGCTCTTGCGGATGGCGGTGATCTCCCCGCACTGGTCGAACACCTCCCTGATGATTTCCTCGGTGGCGTTCTCTGGCAAACCTCCGACAAACACTGTCTTACAGCCGGGGGGGCGCTCCCGTGTCGACGGAGGGGGCAGGTCTGAAGTACAATGATAGCATCATCATCATCATCGCTTCATTTCTCTTAGATATAAAATGTTGTATTTGATGAAACGTTATGTTTCATCTCACACTTTATTTTATTTTTAGATTTTCATAATTATAAGATAAGATAGGAAAACTAATGTGGGTGTTAACAGCAGCAGAAAGACAGTCGCCTGAATCTCTCCATCTTGCACTTGGGGAAGAGGAGCCTGTGGCTGAAGGACAGCTCTTCATATAGAGGGGATGGGAGGGGTTGCCCAGGATGGTCCTTACTTTACCCCTCATCCTCCTCTCCACCACTGCTTCCTCACTGTCCAGTTTCAGTCCAACAACAGTGCGGGCCTTCCTCGCAAGATTTTTAAGTCCCATGGTCTCCGCAGCCTTGATGCCGCCTCCCCATACACCACATCAAGGAGTAGTGCGCTGGCTTCCACAGACCAGAGGAACATCTGCAGTAGTCTGCTGCACACGTCACAGGACCTGAGCCGCCCAAGAAACAACAGTCTGCTCTTTCCTTTTCTATAGAGGGTCTCAGTGCTGTCCGTCCAATCAAGTTTATTGTTTATGTGGACTCCCAGGAACCTGTACGAGTCCACCATCTCTATTTTCTCCCTCTGGGTGATAATAGGGGTTGGGGGCTTCCAGCTCCGTCAGAAGTCCACCACCAGGCACTTGCTCTTGCCGATGTAGACCTGGAGGTTGTTCTCCTTACTCCATCTGTTGAAGCTCTATACCACCCCGCTGTACTCCTCCTCCTCATTCTCACAGATGCCCACAGTGGTGGAATCATCTGAAAACCTTTGGAGGTGGAATATTCCAGAGTTGAAGCTGAAGTCGGAGGTGTAGATAGTGGAAAGAAAAAGGTGAAAGTACGGTTCCTTGGGGTACACTGGTGTTGCCACATCTGATAGACTGCCCTGCAGCCGGACAAACTGGTGCCTGTCTGTGGGGTAGTCTGTATCCAGGCCACCATGTCATGGTACCTGCATAGCTGAGAGGCTGGATGGTGTTGAAGACACTGGAGAAGTCAAAGTTACATTCATCTCAATGTGCTTCCCTGGCCTCTCCAGATGTGAGTAAAACCTGAGCAGTAGAGAGATGGTGGCATTGTCCACAGAGATTTACGCCCTGTACCTGGAACTGCAGAAGGTCCAGGGATTCACTCACCAGGCGCCTGAAGTGCTGCAGAACCAGTCTCTCGAAGGTCTTGTAGACATACAATGTCAGTACCACTGGTCTGTATTCATTGGGAGTACTGGGACACCTTTCTTAGGCACTGGAACAATGCAGGAGGTCTTCCACAGCAGGGGCACCTTCTTCAGCACCATAGAGAGATTGAAGAGGTGCAGGAGCTGGGTTTTGGAGAGGGAAACGTGGTTCCCCGTTGATTGTCATGGAGGCGTTAGGATGATGTGTCTGTAGTCCTGCAACAGTAGGATGGATGACGTCACAGGTGCGTGCAGCCATCGCTGACGGTTGGATGTAGACAGAAAACTCCCGGGGCAGAGAGTACGGCCTCAGGCCCACAGCCAGAAGCTCTATATCTGGAGTACAGATGCTCTCCTTCACTGTTACATGCCCAGGGTTACACCATTTGGAGTTAATGCATAGGGCTAGACCTCCTCCCTTCCTCTTGCCGCTACGTTGACCCCCGTCTGCTTGTACTAGTGTGAAGCCGGCTAGCTTAACCGAACAGCCCGGTATGTTCCCTGTCAGCCGTGTCTCCATGAAACACTACAGGCTGCACACTACTGGTGTCGACCGCTCACCAGTACTGTGAGTTCATCCATTTTGTTGTTCGGCGATCTCACGTTCCCCATGACATTCAACGGGAGGCAAGGTTTAAGTCTCCTGTTCCTGTCTCGCCTCTCTCTTGCCTCTCCGCAGCTCCGCTGGTATGTCTGCCGGCGGAGCTCCCACTCAAGCCCCACACTTCAGGAGCACTTCTCTCGTGTAGGTGACCATTGTCTGAACAAACACGAGTACACAAACTAAAACTAACACTGACTAACTAAACTAGTGTTGAAGAAATTATGCAAAAGGGGAAAAGGCACATTGTGTTAGAGGGATGGAAAAACAATGAAAAAGTCAAAAAAAATCTAAACTACAGGAGCAGCTGTAACAGGCTGCTACTGTCACGGCACCATCTTTGGATGTTTTTGTCAGTTTCTGCAAATTTAGATTTTTTTTTGGCTCATGTCAAAAAGATTTTTTGACGTGTGTGTGAGTGTGTGTGTGATGGTTGGTGTGCTCACTTGTCTTGTTTCCCAGCCAGCTTGCTGTAATTATTTATGAATTATTGTTAAGTGCTACCTACTGTAGCCTGTTATTGCTGTTATGAAGGGAAACACATCCTGTTTCTGTAACATAGCACCATTTCTGACAGTTCATGATGTTGGAATTCTTCTTTACTTTTACTTTTCTGCAAAAAAAATTCCAAAAAGACTTAACAGTTTTCTGATACTAGGTCTTAGTCTTCAACCTTGTGCTCTTTGTCTTTCTGTTTCCAGCAACTGCAGCTCACGGTCCTGAACGTTCACGAGGGCCTTGGAAACACCAGAAGCAGCAATGGCAACTGCTCTCTGTCTCAAACTACTTTTAATGCCTGCCTGCATGAATCACACCATGTGTAGCGCTGGAATCACTCACCCTCAGCGCTCCAAGTAAAGTTCCTCTCTGCTACATTAAAATACCAGTTTCTGAAGACCAAAAATATTCAGGGCTGAATCCCTGAGTGATCGGCGCGGTTGACTTTGTCGACCCTCAGCAGCACAGAATGTGAGAGTGTGTGTGGGATCTTACTGGGGTTCTGAGGGAAGAGGGTGCAGCTCTTGCAGTGGATGATCTCCTTGATGACCGGCATGTCGGGGGGTACGGGTGGGGGAGGGACCAGGCTGATGCCCGCCATCATGGGGTTTATGGGTGCGATGAGGCCCAGCCCAGGGTCGAACCTCTGGATACACAGAGAGTCTGAGGACAGAACGACACATCAGTTAACACAACTGAGGACTGGAGGACTGCGTGGATTTTTATTTGAGCTTTCTTTGTTTGTTTGTGCTCTAAGGATCACAATGTCAGTCAGTCCACCAGCTTTGGTCCAGAGCAAAATATCTAACGGTTATCTAACTGTTACCAGAGTCTGGTTCCCAGAGGATGAACCCTACTGACTGGTGATCCTCAGAGTTTTTCACTGACGTCACCAAGAGGTCTCCTTCATTTGTGGTTTTGAGTAAAATATCGCAACAACTGTTGGATGGATTGTGATGAAATGTGGTTCAGATATTCATGCTCCCCTCAGGATGAACTGGAATAACTTTGGTGATCCTCTTTTCCTCTAGCGCCATCATAAGGTCGACATTTTAATTTGTCCAACACTTCTGTTTACGTTCAAACACCGGCAGAAATAAAAACATTCATAAATAATTAAATGTTAGCATGGTGAAGTTAGCATTTAGGTCAACTCAACAATGCGTCTAAGTACAGCGTCACAGAGTTGCTGACACGGACTCTCAGTCTTGTTTGTTTATTTGTTTTATACTTTTTTATTTTTGAATTATTCCACAAGACGCCCCCTTTAAATCCTGATACCCTCGACCCTTTCCCTGTGAGGTTGATCTGCTTGCAACATAACGCTGGCCACAGCGCATAAAGAAATGCTGGATGGTGGTCATGAATGAGAGTTCACGTGAAGATAAATAACCGGAAGGTGAAATGAAAGCTGCATGCACAGTACACACATCCTACACACAAACCAAGCTCCACACAGCTGACCTAATTGGTTCAGTCTTACTTCACATTATATAGGACTGAAACAGGATTGTTCTAAAATAGCATTTGAAATGTTCCCCCACTGCCAGCAGAAAAATGATCTCCCGGTGAGGGTTGGCATCATTTAGAAGGAAATTTAACATCTGGAGTTGGAATTGTGAAACTCAGCTGAATCAGGTCAAAACTCCAACTCCAAATGTTAAACCTTCCTGCCAAATGATGCCAACCCTCTCCAGGAGATCACTTTTCTGCTGGCAGTGGGGGAACATTTCCTTCCTCCCTGGATTCTTTATCTCTGTAATGTAACTTCTGCAATAGAACGTCTCCGAAACGACTAATCAGTGTTAAATTGTCACCGTCGGATCATTTCCGTCGCGCGTCAGACCCTGAAATGAATGTGTGACCTTCATTCTTCCAACCTCAACAGCTTTTAGTTACATCAGAAAACTATGGATTCTCCATCCTGAGAAGAAGGGAAGGGAATGGACACTGTATTTACACTGGCTACACACTAATAGAGATAAATAATATATAATATACATTCTGTAACACAGATATAATGAATAGAGAGTGGAGGACAGAGATCATAACCGACTTGATTCGATTTTTATTAGAAAATCATTTGACAATCGGGGCTCTTCGTATGATATCGGCCATTCCTTCCTTCTCTTTTGAAGTCATACGTTTGGAAATCTGAGGCATTTTACAGGAACAACACAAAAAATGTTGCAGAAACCGACTTTTTCACCAGTGATTCATGCAGCTAGATGAATGCATTGTCTAATACGGTGTCTCAATCATGTTCAACGAAAAGGCTCAATTAAATGTGTTTGAAATACAGGCATGTCATTATTTCCACGCCATATCATTATTTTCCATTATTTTCATGCTCCTGAAAATAAATCACTAATGTAAATTTACATTTTACATATCAACCAGTACTTCAACTGGGCGAGTTATCCAAAGCACAGAGTAGTGGCCTGGATTCCAAGTCAGTACTATTACTTATTACTCAGTATCAATAGTGGAAAGTACATTTACAGAGGTACAGGACTTAAGAACAATTCTGAGGTACTTGTACTTTATTTTAATATTCATATTTTATGCTACTTTGGAATTACTTTAATTTTTACTGCATTTCATTTATCTGGCAGCTGCAGTTACTGTTAGTTTTCAGATGAAGATTTTACATAAAACACGTATAATAAGCTTATAAAATACAATATATTTAAGATTCCACCAGTGGTTCTCAACCTTTCTGGCTGGTGGCCCTTTACGAAAAACCAGTGTGTAGTTGTGTGTCCTCGTCATGTTTCAGTCTCTGAGTTGTTTTAAGTTGCACCAAAGAGACATTTTCATTTCAGTCACTGTTCAAATGATCCAACATTTAACTGAAAATCAAAGATCAGAGTAAAGTTTAAAAACTGGAAACAGATCAGTGAATCAGAACAGTGTTTCTCCTTCTTCTTTCCCATCAATCATCCGACGGCCCCTCAGGTTCACCTGGTGACCCTCTGGAGGGGCCCGACCCCCAGGTTGGGAACCAGTGGACTAAACTCTGTCCCTGTCTCTGACGTAGCTAAAAGCAGCTCCAGCGGTAAAACGCTGCTGAAGCCTCCGTGACTCAGGATCAATGATCTGATCGTGTCTGATTGTCGTTCTTTCACTGCAGGTCAGTGCCACCACTTTCCTTCTGATGATGATGATGTCGTTTTTGTAATTCGACAACAATGTGTAGCTGCTGTGTGAGGTGGAACACGTGATCTAGTTCAGTTGGAAAAGGTTCCTTTCGCTCGCTCCTCTAAAAAACCTCTGTCCTGAAATGAGCTGTACCGATCCAGACCGGAAATTCATACACATTCATTACCATTAAAAGAGAACTACACAGGTTTATCATTGGTTTCCTATGAGACGCACAATGGACAGTTAAATAAAAACATTTTTGAAAAAATCAAATTTGAAGCAGCAGAACCAGTGATTTTGTCTTTTTTATTTTCTCCGTTTCAAACTCATAGTCTTCAGACCCTGCCGACGCTGACTCAGTGACACCACATGTAGACATTTTACAAGTCCCCACTCAGCTCCCTCTGGAGACACCAAAGGCTTCATACTGCATTTTAAAATCTGAGCATTTGTTCTGTAATGATTCATATTTCCAAAGAGTCATTTGTAGCCTAAAATGAATGATTATTCCATAAAAAACAGGTCTCCAAATGTGGCCAAACGACCTTTTTATTCCAATTAAAGTGCTGATTACAATACTTCTGAAGGAATTTGGCATCAGGCATGGAAAAGGTTTTGAAACCGTGGAGTAAAAAAAATCACAACCACGGCGAAGGAACAAAAAAGCAAAAGAGAGAAATAAAGCATCACTATCTGGAAGAAAACACAGATAAGCGAGGACAAAATGGGGTCCAGATCCGTGTGAAGAGAAGAAAATATCCTCTCAAGTCTGCTAATAGGAAAAGAAGAGAAGCTTGGTGAGGAGGAGAGGGAGGGAAGAAGAAAATGTCTGTGCTATACGACAAAGAGAAAGTGAGGAAGAAGGAGGGAAGATAAACAGTGATAGGACAGAAGGGACAGGAGCAATGCTTCAGCTGTCTGGGTGAAAATAGAGCGGGCAGGTTGGAGGAGCGCGGCGCAGTGTCGCATGTTCCTTTCTTCAACACTGCAACAACAAGGGAGCGGGAGGAAAAAAACGTCAGCAGAACATCCCCCCGCCGCTGCCCACACAGCCACAACACCTAGGAGAATAAAGTGATTCAAATCGCAGGCGAGGGAAGCTGTCACACAGGGAGAGGACAGACGACCCTTATATTCATTTAATAGAAAGAAGTGTTTCTCTTGCTGCTCAGAGTAGAGGACGGATAGAATGCACCGGGGATTTAGCGTGAAAGCTTTTACTCCTGCTGCTCTAAGCGGTCAACACACGGGCAGTCTTTACCTGCAGCAATCATCAGCACAAAGGCATTTTACATTTCCAGTTTGCTTTACACAAAGGCATCCACTGTTATCGTGTGGACCACATTTCTCTCGCACAGTGTGCCCTCGCTTTGCCCTTGGTTTGTGTTGTCGTGAGGAAATGCATCAAATCACAGGAAACGCATTGTTTCACATACTTATAGCGGTATCTCAAAAATTTCACTTTTTCGTGTTGAGGCGTTGAAATTTTGTAGAGACATTCGTGTTCTCCGGAGGCTGAATCCTCTGATTTAAGATATAAAATTCGGGTTCTGTTCTCAGATACGATTAAAAATGGAGACAGTGGTTGTACAAGAGGTCAGATAAACTAGTTCTGTTCGAGTATACCCCAGCCCTCGTGCTAAAAAAAAGAACTACAGTAGGCGTTACGACGTCCTCTTCCATGTTGCGCCGCCATGTTTCTACAGTGGCCCAGAACGGACAAACCGAACGCTGGCTCTAGAGAGGGCCTCTGACGTTTCTACCTTACCTGAAGGCCACCGCAGGTTCTCCTACACGCCTACAAAGGAAGGGGTGGAGGGAGGGGTCTCCTGCAGCCTCACCACTAGATGTCACTAAGTCCTTCGCACCGGTCCTTTAAATATGGGGATAACGCCAGAACCTGGTGAAGAGATCATACGTATATCTCGTCTGGCTTGGGGACTCCACAGGATCCCTCAGGAGTAGCTGAAAAATGTGGCTGGGGAGAGGGAGGCCTGTTGCACCATGACCTGAAAACAGAGGCGTGGACATTCAATGTGAGATCCTCGACTGAACTTTTAATTTCTGTTTTGTTTTTTTTCCCCAAAAGCACGTCTCGTGGAATCTTTTTGAAAATAAATGGTTTTTAAGCGGGTAATCTTTGGTCAGCACAATCTCAATAATTCCTAACATAGTCTCATTTTCACCTAACATTGGGGAACACTGAGTGCTTCAAAGAGCCTTAAAACACTTCCTGCACAAGGGGCTTTGCTAGGCAAAAAGAAAATGAGCCCCACACACTCTTTACTGGAGGAAAAAGGGAAAAAATACACTTGGAGAGATAATCTTCCATAAATCTGAGCATCTGTAGCCGGGAAGCATTCGGAGATTCTTCAGGTCTTAGGAAAACTCATTAAAGCGTCATCTGCGATAACCCCGACAGGTAAATTACAAGTCTTTGTGCCACACATTCATCATAACCACATAAGGCTGCTTTTGCTCACAGCTTTTTCTCCCAGAGCCAAAATGATTCGAGCCAGGTTCATTTCTCTGGCTCTGAGCTCTGCTGTGTCTGCCAGGGACAGAAACAGAGGAAGACCGAGGAAGAAATGTAGAGAAGAAAAAAAACACACACATGTGGAGGAGAAAAAAGAGGCCGGAGCCAGGAAAGGGAGGGAGAGGCTCTGAGAGAAGAAAAAGAGAAGTTATGCCTTTAATTTAAATTATCTTACGATTGTTTTCCACCAGAACCATCAAGAGACAAGAGCTACATCAACCTCTCTGGGAAACATCTGGCTGTAATTACCCTCAAGGTGACATCTCATCCTGATCCTAATCATAATCTTAAATTAAATCCAAATCCAACCCCGGACTAACCTCAACAAATCATGAGCGCAGACCAATCTGAACCTTTCCAACAGTTTTCAGCAGTCAGCAGTGGGGAGAGCCTAGTGACAGTGGCCAGAGGAGGGTCAGACCATGAACCAGAGAGAGAGGGTGATGGGGGTTCAAGACTCAGCGATGCTAGAGGCCAAGGAAGACTACCTCTTCTGGCCCGAACCGACAGAAGAGCTACTGTGGCACAAGTCACAGGAAATTTTAATGACGGTTACAGGACGAATGTGTCACAACACGCAGGCTGCGTAGCCTCAGACCAGCCAGAGTCTCCACGCTGACCCCTGTCCACGGTCGAAAATGGGCAGGGGAGCATCAGAACCGGACCTTGGAGCAGAGGAAGAAGGTGGGCCGGTCTGATGAATCACGTTTTTCTTTCACAGCACGTGGACGGTCGGTTACTTTACCGGGGGAAGTAACGGCACCAGAATGCAGTGTAGGAGGAAGACCAGCCAGTGGAGGGATGCGATGCTCTGGGCCATGTTCTGCTGGGAAACCCTGGTCCAGGCATTCATGTGGATGTCAGTTCGACCCCTACCTGAACAATGCTGCTGACCAGGTACACCCCTAGTGTAGGTAGTGGTCCCCTTCAGCAGGATAATGCGTCCTGCCGTACAGCACACAATATTCAGGAATGGTCTGAGGAACATGACAAAGAATTCCCCATGTTGACCTGGACTCCAACTTCCCCAGATCTCAATCCAGTCGAGTATCTGTGGGATGTGCTGGAACAAGTCTGATCCACATTGGCTCCACCTCACAACTTACAGACCCCAAAGGATCTGCTGCTGATGCCTCGTTGCCTGATACAACAGGGACCTTCAGGGGTCTTGTAGAGTCCATGTCTCAGTGGGTTGGAGCTGTTTTGGACCAACAGGATATTAGGCAGGTGGTCGTAATGTTTGGCTCATCAGTGTAGGATAGTATAACTGTCATAGGGGCCATTTTTCTGCATTGAGTACATTGAGTATTTTTACTTTTGATACATTTTCTCACCGATTATACTTACATACTTTAACTCAAGTAGGATTCTGAATGCCGAACGTGTTGATTCAAAGGATCATTTTTACTGTGTGGTTACCAGTTCTGTCTAAGTGAAGGAGCTGAACATTTGTTCCAACAATGTAAAACGTGAAAACTGTCTGGAGGTAAGTGCAAACATAGGTTTTTGTGACTTGGGTTGAACTGACCCTTAAGGCAAACCGTCCCCGTTTATCTGTTTTGTGTCTTTCAGCTTTTCATTGTCTAAATGTTCCCACATGTCGTTTGAAGAGGGAGGAGAGCTGCAGCTTTTGCCTGAAGTGGAATCTAATCAGTATCGCATCACCTCTGTAATGATATCATGTCATCATTTTAATATTTCCACTCTGGTCCAGTGGAATTAGTTTTCTATGTTGCCGTCTGTCTCTCCTCACAACAGCTCCTCTCTCCTCGTCAAAGCTTCTCTCCGTTAAATCCATGCATTCAATTATTCTGGGCTTAGCACAAAAAAGTCAACAAATCTCCCCGCATGCTCATTTAATAAACCCCCACAATGCAGCACTTATACAATGACAAACCCCCGGGCCTTTGTATAGTAGAAAGACACACACAGCTCAGACAAATCCCCACAATTCCGAAAAACAACTCCATAAATAGATTCCAAGGTGAAATTAAGCTCACAGAAACAGAAAATGAAATTGAGTGGCTACATGCAGAGCTTAGTGTAGTTTTTTGTTGAAATACAAGCGAGACCGGTGTTTGGAGTACAGCCGTACTGTCCCGTACACACTGCTGAGGGACTGATAAAGCTCATGGACAGCAAGTATTTCTCAGTTTACATTAGACTCAGGACAGGTCTGGGTTATATGGTTGAGAAATCAAGAAATGAGAACAGAGGCACTTATTACATCCAGATGCTGGAGTTTCTGTTGTGTTGAGCAATTTTCCAGCCCCGCCCTCTTCAGCAAAGTGTCACAGTTTGATACGTCTGGGAAAATGTCTGCCTGCTTCAGCTCACATAAGAGTGGTGGAAGAAATACTCACGTCTTTGCCTTCAGTAAAAGTACCAATACAATGACGTACAAACACAGCAGGGCAAGTGGAAGTCTCGCATTCGTAGGTGAAAGTATGGAGGTTTTACCAGCACAACGTAGTTCACTGTTAATCCTGAGTCGCGGCATTTTACTGTTGGAGCTGCTCCAGGTGGAGCCGCTTTTAGTAGTAGTAGTAGTAGTAGTAGTAGCAGTAGTAGTAGTAGTAGTAGCAGTAGCAGTAGTAGCAGTAGTAGCAGTAGTAGTAGTATTAGCAGTAGTAGTAGTAGTAGCAGTAGCAGTAGCAGTAGTAGTAGTAGTAGTAGTAGTAGCAGTAGTAGCAGTAGTAGTAGCAGTAGCAGTAGTAGCAGTAGCAGTAGTAGTAGTATTAGCAGTAGCAGTAGTAGTAGTAGTAGTAGCAGTAGCAGTAGCAGTAGCAGTAGTATTAGCAGTAGTAGTATTAGTATTAGCAGTAGCAGTAGCAGTAGTAGTATTAGCAGTAGTAGTAGCAGTAGTAGTAGCAGTAGTAGTATTAGCAGTAGCAGTAGTAGCAGTAGTAGCAGTAGTAGTAGCAGTAGTAGCAGTAGTAGTAGCAGTAGCAGTAGCAGTAGTAGTATTAGTAGTAGCAGTAGCAGTAGTATTAGTATTAGCAGTAGCAGTAGTAGTATTAGTAATAGCAGTAGCAGTAGCAGTAGCAGTAGCAGTAGTAGTAGTAGTAGTAGTAGCAGTAGTAGTAGCAGTAGCAGTAGTATTAGCAGTAGCAGTAGCAGTAGCAGTAGTAGTATTAGTATTAGCAGTAGCAGTAGTAGTATTAGTATTCTCAGTTCCAGTCTTCCAAGTATTACCGTCCCTCTGTCTAAAAGCTGATTTAAAGGCTTTTCCACTCGAGACAATTTAAAGGCAGCGACTATCAGTTTTCATCAGTATCCAACACACATCCACGGATGAGGCTGCATGATAAAACATGACTCGTTTCCAGGAAAGTA
Source organism: Xiphias gladius (assembly GCF_016859285.1). Lineage (NCBI taxonomy): Eukaryota > Metazoa > Chordata > Actinopteri > Istiophoriformes > Xiphiidae > Xiphias > Xiphias gladius. The sequence continues at coordinate 27,882,258 of NC_053415.1, read as the reverse complement.
TCTGAAACTCAGGTCCCAGAGTCTGTTGGAAACTAAAGAGCCTGAAGTAGAACAATGAGTGACTGAACTCTTCGGTGTCTGCATCTAAACCTGGTGAATTTTAATTTTGCCCTTTTTCTGGGGCCAAGCTGCAATAATGGTCATTGTTTTACAACAGTGCATACACACATTCATGCATGTGAACACACACACACACACACACACACACACACACACACACACACACACACACACACACACACCCAAGCAGAGAGACAGATTGTCTCAGTGTCTTTTCTCTCTCTTCAGTAGACACACAGATAGCAGCCACATTAACGTCGCCACAACCTGATCTAGGATCAGGCCTCTGGAGAAATGAAAACGGCTTGCTGTAATACTCCGGAGCGGGTTGGGAGGGGGTGGGTTTGGGTGAAGATGTTGGAGGGATGGCTGAGGAGTATTTAAAGATGTGTTCTGAATACATATTCCATTTGTCATTTCTCCTGAACTTAAAAACACTCCGGTGGAAGGGAAATACACCGATCAGCCGCAACATTAACCCAGTGAGTGGTGTCGGTTTTGACGCTGCGCCTGATCGGTTCAGAGAAAAAGGTACCTGAAACCAGCTGCTGCCCACTGATGCCCACGGGCATGATGCCCAGGTTGTTCATGGCCGTGGCCCAGGCTCCATGATCGGTGACGGGGACGCTCAGGTGGTTCTGCTCAGCACCCAGACTGCCTACGCCATCAGCTGCTGCACCAGAGACCAGCAGACGCACAGACATCAGAGACAAAGGAGGAAATGTGACAGAAGGGACTAATGCAAAAGACTGGGGGTGCTTTCCATTTCGCTAAGGAAGCCTCCTCCCATCCTCACCCCTCCATCCTCCGGCCCCTGACCCAGAAATGAATCCAGGCCCACCATCACCGAGGATGTCCCGGTCACCTGAATGTGTCTCTGTTTATTGATTGGTCAGTGGGCTGCCGTGGAAACCGTCTTACTGTACTATCAATGACGTTGCGTGGTTGTATCAGATTGGACAAACTGCCGGTGGACACAGGAATGATCTCGGCTCTACATCCATTCATGCTGCCACAGTCCAGCGGCAGCTGCAAGGTCACGGTTCTCGTTATTAATCCTATGATATCGTCCTGAGCCTGGACAGACGTCAGACTCGACAGGTCTTCTTAGGCTACGACACGGACGTGAGGTTGTATGTTGCGGGATCGTAACGGGTGACACGGGGTTAAGACCCACCTGACACTGAGGGAGGGTTTGCCTCCTCTTTCCTCCTTCTAACAGTTCTTGGTTTGGGCTTCCAGATTCACACAGATATGGCCCAGATTTAAAATTTAAAAAGAAGCTTTTTATGCTTTTTTTTGGACTAAAACTCTAGTTCAAGTCTTGTTGCTGTCATTTCAATACTGGTGCATCCATTTTATAGATGCAAACAAACACCAGCGACAACACTGACCTTCCAGCCAATCAGAATCCAGAATTTTCACAAATTAGTAAAGCAAATGCGTCGGTGTCTCCTTACGGAGCGCTAATTTTCCGCGCCCCCTCCGCCCCTCTGGTATTTTAGCCGTCCGTTGGTGTCAATCACATCCCGTGACGCCGCTGCAGATCTATCTCCAGTGCTTCTGGAGCGGCGGTCATCAGGTGTCAGGTGTTTTCTTTTTACGCCGTTACGTTATTACCTCTACACATTCGACAGTTGAGATGCGGTGCGTCGTGAGCAGCGGCCGTGTCCTGAATGAAATGAAAATCGCTGTCAGGACGGGCAAAGACGCGAGGGAGGGAAGCAAGGAGCCACGTTAGCTGAATGGAAAGCACAGCGAGGAGCTGGCTGCCTTCTGCGGAACGCGGGATTATAATTTTGTGATGTACCACTGGCCATAGCAGGTGGTCTCGTCTCTCCTCTCTCTGCAGTCCTGTCATCAGATCCTTCCTCTGGCTGACGGAGGGACGGCGGGATGGGAGGATGGAGGAATGGATGGGTGAACAGATGGGCTCATCCAGTCACAGGCCACCTGTGGAAGAAGAAGAAGAAAAAAAAAGCGAGTTAAAGAGATAAGATGACGCTGAAGTCAGAAGAAAATCTGCGAGAGCGATGACGAGTCATCGAGCAGAACCACAGAAGTCTTTAGGTAATCAAGAAGCGGAGTTAGGATCCCAGCTGAGTCTCACACACACACACACACACACACACACACACACACACACACACACACACGCATGAATCATATACACTGACCGCACTGACAACTTCTCAGCAGTAGTTTCTAAGAGAACACACAAAGCGGAGCTTTCCACTTCCCATACACCAAACACACACACACACACACACACACACACACACACACACACACACACACAGGCGTGCAACATGAATTCGCATCGGGCCTGCTCATTACCAGTGTCCCGCCCCTGCGCTGAGCCGAGCTGTCGCAGCCACATGGAAAACATCAGAGGAGCAAACTGACAGCGCTGAGTTGAACAAATCCCTCAGTTCTGTCTGACAGGCCAGAATTCAGCTGCATCCACTTCAGTTGGTGGCAGTGGTCAAAGAAGGAACCGGCTCTGCCCACTCAGATTGTTTCTTGTATAGATTTGAGCACTGAATGGGAATGAATCCGTTTGTTTTTATCCAACTTTATACACAAACCTCCAGTTCTGTCAGTCTTTGGTCCAGACTGGAACGTCTCTACATCTATTTGACAGACTGCCTTAAACTTGGTCCCCAGCAGTTGAACCCTACTGACGTTTGGGGGAGGGGGTTTACGTGTGTGTGTGTGTGTGTGTATGTATATATATAACCAGTTTGTTTAAGGCAAACCGACCCTAATTTAATTTCACAATTTTAATACTGCTTATAAAAAAGCATAATATTAGTAATATTCTTCCTGTGTTGTAAGAAGGGAGATATGCCCTTTACATCCACCTGGATTAGTCACAACTTAGTGTGCATCAGAAATGGAAATACTTTCAAAAAAGCATGAGGTGTCGTTAAAGCGCCTTCTGGGTTCTTCACACATCACTGGGTATATATCTTATGGAAATTCAGATGCTTAGCTCCGTCAGCCGCATGGCGATACACGAGAAGCACAAAAACCTGCCTCTTGCCCGAACACACAGGTCGCAGCCCTCAGTGACCCACAGCGGCGTAATCAGGTAAAGAAAATGGATGGATAGATTCACAAGGACGGTCTCTTAAGACTGAAATCTCATTTTCTAGAGCTGTGTCCTAAATGGCAGCATAATTATGTTACACGAATCCGCATAGAACCAGATTTTGCACGAGGAAGACAAAACACAGATGGTATTTCTACGCTTCTCAACCAGGAACTAGAACTCTACCTTCTTTATACTGTGGTACACAATGCTGAGCGCTGAATGGAAAGGCAGGGGATTGCAACTTCTCGCTTATGAAGAATCTTATGTTTATACAACAATCAGATCTGTATTTGTCACTGCATCAAAAATCCGTTTGAGCTGCCGTTAACACTGTTTAGATCCAGAAGTATTTGCACACAGGAACTGAAATGAATCACAGATTTAAAGGAAGAAAAACAGTTTGAAATCTTCAGTATTTCTCTATATTAATAATATTTATAACTAAATAAGCAACTATCAAAGTAAAAGTCTGGCTGAAACGCGTATCTACTGTCTTGTACCGTGAGGTTTATTCAGCTGATCTGCTTCGCCAGGACTGTGTGGGTGCAACGAGTGCTCCCATCTTAATGTCATAATTAGTGCGACCTGTAGAGGGCGCTGCCGCTCGAACGTAAACATGTCGTTTCGGGGCATTTGCCGAAAAGACTGATGCTGACAACATCGTCGCTCTGGAAATGCAGACAAACAACCACATTCAGACGAACAAACAAATCTTTCATGGAGAGAAACCGATTGAAACAATATGTTTTCGGGGATTTTTGTTACAATAACAACAACAGCTTCATTTAACCTTGAAGTTGTCTGACTGAAATTAAAAATCTCTTTTACAGAAACGTCCTGGCTAGGACAGCAGCAACAAATATTACATGTAACACAGAAGTCACACAACAAACAACAAGTCCTGCAGACTTGTGAGGAAATAGATAAAAAACGTCGCCTCGTTACAGAACGATAAAGGGTTCTAGTGTGGAGGCCCTTTACCTGTGAGGATCAGACTGTGTCTACTTCACAGTCCTCGATGAAGGATTTGAAGTGCAACACCGTGGAGCTGCGGGTTTGGTATGCTGGACACGTCGCTTGCTCTCTCGCCGTCAGCCCACTATGCTCTGCAGTAATCACCATTATTCACATCTGACACCAGGAAACCGACTGAGCCCCACAACACATCCTGATTTAATTGAGACACAATCATATCAATGACTTTTCATTAGTGACTACACACCACGTCATGTAGTTCAGCCAGACTCCCACTTAAACCCCAAAATGAACATTTTCTTCACTGCAGCGATGAATCTTAATCATATCTGTGGTGATTGGGCAGATGTAGGTGCAGCTGGTAAACATGTTTGCTGTAGCCGCAGGCCTCAAAGCTGCTTCCTGGAACAGGCCCTAACAAACTCTGACTAACCGGGATTTTGAGTCAACTTGAGTTGAGTTGTGGTTCCAGATCAGCTGATCAGAGTCAGTTCGGTCAACTCTGAGTACGTTGACTCTGAGATAAGTGTGTGCCATCATCAACGGAGCCCTGATGCTGCGATTCACCGTGGCAACGGGTAAATAAAGAGCACAGCCTCCATTTTAATCCAGTGGAGCCAGAAAGATTCGTGTTTGACATTTATCTTTGAAAAATAAGAACCATGAGAAATGATTCTTCATGGATCCGAGTCTCGTGTGTGTAAAGCTTCACAGATTGTTCTTTTCTGCAGCGGTTAGTTCACGGTAAATGCTCCAGCTGGTTTCGGGGACTGGTTGACAGCCTGACAGTTGTCTTCAGTGTTAGAAAGACAGACAGTGAAGACAGTGACGAAGCCACGATGTGGAACATCTGGATGCCTCTGTCCTCACGCTGATGACTGACTGGTCATAAAAGAGGTAACGTTGGTAAAGACAGGTCCTGGGGAACAAACTAAGGTCCGTCAGGATTTAAACTTCTGCACGTTGACGCGTTCTGGTGTGGTCTCTGGTGTGGAGTCTGGTGTGGACTCTGGTGTGGACTGTGGTGTGGACTCTGGTGTGGAGTCTGGTGTGGACTCTGGTGTGGACTCTGGTGTGGACTCTGGTGTGGACTGTGTGAATGAGGACCCGAAACGCCGTGTCAGAAGCTGCTTCAGACTTGGCAGGTTAGATTCACAGAGTTAAAGTCACCACAGTAACTGACTCAGAGTTAACTGACACCCCGGAGTTTCCCTTGACTCAGGTTTAACAAAGTCGGAGTTTTCACTGAACCCGCTTTCTGGAACAGGGCCAAGGGCGAACTGGTTTTGTTTGTATTACCGAGTCTGAGGTAGCAGCCAATCAGACCCTGTGTCACAGTGAAGATTCACATCCATGTCGAGATGGACAGTCATGACTCATTTACAGACACACGCTCATATGTACGCTTGTACACACATTGCCATGATGCATTATCTAAACCTGATTCCAACCCTAACCCCGAACCAGGTCTTAACCCTCAAACAGCCCTTTGAAGAAGTAAAGACCTGATAAAATGTCTTCACACACACACACACACACACACACACACACACACACACACACACACACACACACACACACACACACACACACACATCCTGCAGGCAGAATTAGGTCCCCAGCGATCCGGGGGGGGAGGGTTGTGGATGAAGCAAAGGCTTATGACGAGCCGAGGAGGCTGCTTCACTGCCTCACACTGCAGCATCACTGCAAATCCAAGAGTTTATTTTAAGAAAGATTTATCTTAATCAAATAAAAGCGCTCAGCCACGTTAGCGGCTCTGTGTCAGTCAATATCAATATCTCAACATTCATGCTCCCCGGGGGATAAACTGCAGTAACTCTGGCGATCCTCTGACTTTTCATCCAGCGCCACCTTCAGGTCAATAAGGCTACAGAACAGAACGCTGAGCCTCGGGTACGAACATTTTCATACGAACCACTCACACCTTTTTCTGTCAGGTTTGTTCGTACGATTGTTCAGGTCAGATTCACTAAACTCTCTGCACCAAACTGTCCTAAACTGCTCGTTTCAGCCTGATCAGCGTCACCTGTCCGTGAGCAGGTGAGCATTAGCGAAATGTCATCATTAGCATAACCAAGCCTCCAAACTGTCGTACGACGCTAACTGTTCTGCTACGTGTCAGTCACCAGAATGTCCTGCCGACATGACACATTTAGCAGTGTCAGCAGTTGTGATGGACGACCACTTTGTTGCTTAGAATATTTTCGTAATTAGCAAATATGAATAGCATAGCTGCTAACGATGTGTCACGAGAGCAGAGCTGTACATAAAGAGAGAACGGTTTGACATGAAGTCAGATGTTAAAAACGTCTTTCTAAAGCAAAGTGGTCCTCGACTAATACATGAGGTCAGTTACAGAGATATTAGACAATAAAATATAGTCAGAGGACACTTATCCATCCATTACATTGCATTTACTCACTTGGCGGATACTTTTATCCGAAGCGACTTAAAAGTGAAGCGACTTGGGGCTCAGCGTCTTGCCCAAGGACACTTCAGCATGTGGACAGGAGGAGTCGGGGATCGAACCGCCAACCCTGCGAACGCTGGACGACCCGCTCACCTGAGCCACAGCTGCCCCGCTAGACTCAGTAATACTTTAAGTCCCCTTACTTAGCGTTAATATTCAGTATATAAAGACGTGATAACTGGTTTCTAACAGACTCTGACGCAGCTGTGACCAGATCCCAGTGTTTCCTAACGTCTCTGTTACCGGCTCCAACTCCTCCTGTGGACACTCGTCAGTGGAGGCTGCTGGATGAACAGACGATGAACCACAACACAGATGGAATAATAGAAAATATGTAGAGGAAACACTCAACATTGATAAAAACTTAAAAATATCCTTAATCTGATTACAGCTGGGCCATATTACAATGTGTTAAACCATTTTTTACATGTCAGTATAATGCTTATAAATGGTAACTTGGGGACTTATTTTGAAAGTGTTACCCCAGCCCCGCCTTCTACAAATTATGTTCATATACAACTAATTTACGACAGGAAATGTGTTTTGTAATTTCGACCGGATCAGGTTTTCTCTTAACGTAATGAGGACAATTGTTACTTTACACATCTGACAAGTCGCAAACACGTTGATACTGAACGTATCAGTGAAATGTTCACAGACAACATGTGTGTTTTTCCACCAAAATGTGTTTTTCCCCTGCGGTGACAAGCAGACAGTCTGTTCATACGAAGGGTCTGAACTTTGATTATAGCTCAGAGAAAACTCTGAACAGAAAAATTGGCGAATTCCAGCAATCTTCTCAAATCACCCGTGTATGCGTCCATACGAGTGTTTCAGCACGAGGCCCAGTGACATGAAATCATGACGTAACAGAAACAGAAACCACAGTCTGATATGAAGAGTTGTGTTGGTTTTCTGAATTTTTCTGCTACTCTTGCATGAGCATGAGCCTGGCAGCCACACAGAGAAATCGGGCTGAGAGCTTATGTAAAGTACGACAAGACGGCGGCAGAGCTGCTAACACCTCCCTCTGTGCTGTCTGTGAACAGCACATCAGCCTTTCGCAGTTTGACACACACACACACACACACACACGATCTCGATCCAGGTAAGAATCATATGTTTAATGGGCCACAGCAGGCAGTTACTTGAAATCTAAACAGACACCAACACCTGGAGCTATGTACTGTCTGCAGTAACCGCCCCCCTGTTTTTTCCTGCTGCTTACTTGTTCATAACGTTCACGTCTTGTAGTTTTTTTGCTCAACTTTCTGTGTGGGGTGTGTGTGTGTGTGTGTGTGTGTGTGTTTGGGGATGTAATGTACCATCACAGACTTGAAGACGGCCTCATCTGTGAGCAGCAGCCCACACTGTTGACAGGCCAAAATGCTTCTTTTCTCTTCCCATCAACTGCACCTTCTCCTCTTCTCCTCTCTCTGTGAACTTCCTGCTCTCAGACCAGTAGTTCAGTCTTTAGAAATCGTCAGGTTACGAGTCCAAACTCGCCAAGTGCAGTACAGGCAAAAAACCACTTTAAAAATCTTTGATTATTCAATTTTTTGACATACTATTTGTTATTGTAACTGCTCTATTGTCCATCCATCCATTAGCCTCCTATCCTGTACATGGCTGTACACCGTGGACAGTCCATTACAGCTGGTCAGTGTTATTTTCTGTAGATATATAACATATCTTCTCACTGCATGGGGATCCGATTTCTATTTAAAAGCATCATCTACACTATACAAGGAATATAATTATGGAGCAAAATCAATGTAATTTATCTGATTCATTTCAGTGTGGGAGAAGTGTTCAGATCCTTTACTTAAGTACCAGTACGGAAAATGTAAAAAATACTCCATTACAAGTAAAAGTCCTGCATTCAAAATCCTTTTATACATAAATGGAAGGATTCATCAGAAACAAATAAAATAAAATAACTAAATTATATACAATTACTAAAATAGACCAAATAAAATATTAAATGTAAAATAATTGAAGTGAGTAAAAGTACAGAAATCTTATCAGCTTCATGTAGCTACAGTATCACAGTAAAAGTACTTCCTGTAGTTTCAGTATCATAGTAAAAGTATTTCCTGTAGTTTCAGTATCACAGTAAAAGTACTTCCTGTAGTTCCAGTATCACAGTAAAAGTACTTCCTGTAGGCTTCAGCAGCATTTTACTGGTGGAGCTGCTTTTAGCTACGTCATAGACAGAGAGAGACCAGTCCACTGTTTCTCATTGAAGATCAATATATTGATCAATTGAACAGTTGTGAAATGAAACCATATGAGAAGTTTAGAGAAGAAATGTCTTTATGGTGGAGTTGAACAAGAACTAGAAGCCAGACAGGTTTGGAAACACTGGAATATTCTTTGATTTTTTTAAAGGTTATCATAAGTTTTTTAAAGTAAAATTGAACTATTAACCATAAAGAAACAATAGCTCTGACATGGATATAGTGGTGTCAAACCTTCACTTTTCATCCACCATCCTGTCAAAACTTTAATGTTTCCACTACTTTGGTTAATGAACAAGTATGTCAGGAGCTGGTGGAGACCAAAACCAGAGCTAAAAGAGAGGGAGTACTGGACTTAGATTGATCAGTTGACAGACACCAGATCCAGATGAAGGATCATGTTGCTCCGTAGCTGCTGGCTGTGGAAATGAACAGTTTGCTGACATGTTCTAAATCGTAATTAGACTATAATATATCAGGATCGTGTGTCTGCCCGCTTATTGCGGAGGTCTCCTGCCCCCTAGAGGGCAAACATGACTCACTGCATCTTTAAAGACAAACAGTGTTTGGGAAGCTGGTTGTGGTTTCTAGAGGAAGAGGCCAAAGTTCAAGTTCAACTGAAAGTAAGTGGACAGAAACCAGCTGTTTTAGTCCTTTGTATGCAACTGTTTCACGTGAGCTCCTCAGGTCGTTAAAACCCTCACACTGGCAGGAACCTGTCCTCCCTGTTCTTCTTCCATCACTTCCTTCCTCTGAGAGCCCAATGGACAATGCCAAACTCTGCTGAGCGTTTCTGCTCACTTTCACGCACCATGAAATATTTACGGCCGAATGCATGTCCTGTTTATTATTCATGAGCTCACTTGACATCTGAGTCACACACACGCACACACTCAGACACAGACACACACACACACACACACTCACACACAAACTCACACTTTCATATTTGCATGCTGAGAAATGCTCCCTTGGATACGAACACAGTGATGAAGTCAAAGCGAACGATCCTTTCATGAGTGTGAACTGGGAGGAAAACTGGATGTGTTTGCTGATCTCCTCGTATACACATGTGAACACACACACACGCACACACACACACACACTCACAGGCCTCATTAGAAACAAACATGCTAACACTGTCCGGAGCAATCGAACCCCCCTGATGATAACTGCATCAGTTCTTGTTAGTCATGTTAAAATGCCTCCAAGTAAAGGGAGGAACTACATCTGGAAATTTCGAGCTTCCACTGGTCAAAATACTCTGCACATTGTTAGAAGTTTCAGATATTTACTGAACCTTAGTTCAGTAAAGTCCACCGCTGGGCTTTTCAGTGGGCCCCTCCTTAGACAAAATGGGGACAAACTACCTATGGGCTTTTTCCATGGATTCAGTAAATTACGCTGTGGGCTCCAACTTGAGCCCCATTTTTAGCTTATATTCCTTTACATTCAATCGAGCTGTCGGATTAAAAGCTGCTGAATGAACAGTGTGCTGACATGTTCTAAATCGTAATTAGAATATAATATATCAGGATCGTGTGTCTGCCCGCTTATTGCGGAGGTCTCCTGCCCCCTAGAGGGCAAACATCACTCACTGCATCTTTAAAGACAAACAGTGTTTGGGAAGCTGGTTGTGGTTTCTAGAGGAAGAGGCCAAAATACCTGACAACAGCCGAGGATTGAGCTGGAGCTCACTTTCAAGTGCAACACGTGCTCTTAAAGAAAAAGGAACCATAAATCCGACTAAAAAACTTCATGCTCAGACACACACTTTTCCAGTTCTTTCAAACGAGTTTTGGGATGTTTCACAAATTCCGTCCGTATTAAAAGTGTTGATGGAGGATGGCAGCTGTCCCTGGTGAAAATCTGTAAACATTGGGTCTTTAAAGACACCCTGTTTCCAGGGACGTCCCCTCCTCAACAGACCACATAGATAATTAAAGATACACAGAGCGAGTGTCTCCTTTAGCGTTTAACATGGCACAAATTCCTGTAAAAGTCCAAGATTTCAAAGGAGCTGAAATCGTTTTATCTTGCATCGTGACTCCCACTTTAATGAGTTCACAGTCCACAGATGCTGCGTACGGTGGCAGCAGAGAGCAGATGAAGGGCTCATGTCTTTCTGCTTGGTTTCAGTCACACAGCCGAGCAAGCATCATATTTCTGTACTTACAGCTCACAGCACTACATGCAACCCTAGCCTAAAAATACCGTCCATGAAGGCAGCTGTCATGCAACGGTTACAGGCTTTCTAATGCTTATAACTCACTACAGCTTTGACTGCTGATGGAACTTGCTTTGTGTAGAAACAAAAAACCACAGCTTTGAGATTTTCTACAGTTTCAATCACATCAAAACAATATTTGACCATCATTAGTGCCTAAGTAAACCTGTTACTTACTATCAGTACCATCAGCGAATCACTTCATGTTTCTCATTGATTCATAAATGCGTCATTATCTTCCAAAGAAAAACTGATTAGTATTCACTTTTTTGTCACTCTTTGGTCTGTTTTTAACAGTCTTTTGACAACGAAGGAGCTTCGTGGAACAGAGGAATACGTCGCATCAGCCTTTGATGGTATTCACAAAAACTGTCCGTGTAGCCAATGTCAATGAACCTGGCAACAAGACAGAAACACCTCGTTGATGAGAGAGGTCAGAGGAGAACGTCCAGACTGGCTGGAGCTGACAGAGGCTACGGTAACTCAGGTAACCACCGTTTACAGCTGTGGTGAGCAGAGAAGCTTCTCAGAATAAACATGTCCAACCCTGAGGTGGATGGACTACAACAGCGGGAGACCACGTCAGGTTCCAGTCCTGTCAGTCTAGAACAGAAACCTGAGGCTGCGGTGGGCAAAGGCTCACCAACACTGGACCTTTGAAGACTGGAAAACGTAGCCTGGTCTGATGAATCTGGATTTCTGCTGAGGCAGCAAATGGTTGGGTAAGAATCTGGTGTCAACAGCATGAATCCATGGATCCAACCTGCCTCGTGTCAACAGTCCAGGTGGTGGCGGTGTGGGGGCTCCACTTATTGGCTCCACTTTGGGCTCTTAATACCAACCAATCATGGGTTGAGTGCTACAGTCATGTAGCTACCATGGGTAGAAAACATACTGTCTGATCCTTCATGTCCACATAATAAGTGAGAACTAACCTGAGGATGTATCACCACTGGGCTCATCAGCGCTGTTACACATCACTTTAACCAGTAAATACTGTACTGGAGTGTGGTGTGCCGTCTACTTCATCTTATAATTCATTACGATTATGCATGACATACTGTACGGTATGTAGCAGCATCCTGACGGAGCACGCTCTGTATCTATGGAAACACTCGTAGACCAAGAACTCGGCCGATTAATACTGTGCATCCAGCTTTGCCTGGTAGAAGTAGTTAATTCAACAAACATTATGAAGCTTTTATTATAAATGATGTTTCCTGTGTGAGTCTCAGCTAAAGTAAACAGTTTATCCTCCCCGGCCTACACACTGCTGCTTCTCCTACCTACTTCACACTGCAACCGCCGATCGCCTCTCTCTGAATCGCCCTCCCACTTTACACCACTGTTACTGTGAGCCTTACTGCCCTCTTCTGAGTTTTTCTCTTTGTGTCAGGTGGTTCATTTTTTTTGTTTTCATTGTGGCCAGCATTTAAAATCACTCGTGGCGGTCCTGAACTGACCTGCCGAAAGGACCGATACGTCACACACACCCTGCTAATGCGGGAGTGAGTGAATTTGGAAACAGTCCTCCCATCTGGGGTCATTGGTACGTTAACGTTCAGTGGACATCGACTACTAATTTGCAAAATAAATGATCGTGAGGGCGAGGAGGTGAAAACGAGTCGAGCGGCTCCAAATCCTTCAGAGACCCGAAGCCTCAAACAGTTACGGACTCTCTGAAGCGAAACATGAGAAACTGTGGGATGACCGTGACTGTTCCCGTGATTCTGTCAGAGACTGCTAACGTGTTTAATCTTGACTGTCTGTCCTGTCACTAATTGTATATATTAATGACGTCAGCATGATGTAACCAGCTTGCTCTCGGTCATGTCGGCCATTTGCCTGATGGGGCCGGACAGAGCCCCAACACTGCCGTTTTCAGTTTGATAAAACTTTTTTCAGAGCTATAATCCAGCGCGATCAGGCCTGATCTACTCGTTCCCTGACCTCAACCGTGAGGGTATGCATTTTAACCTGAACAAGGATCTCACCTCTGGGCCTACACCTAACCAACCTTTGGCCACAGTGTCGTAAGATCATACCGGATTTATTTTTCCAACAGTGATACGTAACAGATTTGAAAGGCACAGACAGATGGCAGGGCCGAGGTCCAGCAACAGCCGTTGGCGATGTGGAGAGAATTCTAATTACTGTGCATATTTACCGTCTGACTCTCTGTACCATCATCTTCTGTCTCAGCATCTTCTTCTCTCAGTCTAGATGACCGAGGAAAATTGTAATGAACCTGTTCAGTTCAAAATACTGTATCTTTAGTTGAACATATCCAGCCTACTGCAATAATGATTTCACACTAATAACAATGTAAGTAGGGTTGCGGTATTATTCCATTATTTAATGTGTGATGTGACAGTAATGGAGGGATCGCGTTGTGTTTTTGTGTTAGAAGCCCTTAAAACTGAATTCTGTGATTTCTGTGATCAAACACACTGAAAGTATGACATTACCTACAACCAGAGAGCTTGAGGTTGTCATTGCATTGCTTATTAGTGTTGTGCTATTATTATTTGACTAACTAACAGGCAGCACACTAGTCTCTCGCTGTGCAACAGAAACACTTTCAGATCCACAGTAAACGCTGTTTTTATCTGTTACATAACATCAGCTCACAGGTTAAACTGCAGCTCAGAGCAGTCGTCTTTGTACGTTAATGTGTTTCACTGCAGTTGGTAACCATGACAACTCAATAATGCAACCAAATAATCCCTGGGGAAAACCCGTCACGCTGACGTTACCTCCTCCAACGTTGCTATACACAGCACCGAGACAGGTGAAGGTGGTCTGCAGGTGTCCCGTAACCCGATGGGCACACGGGCACTTATGATGACTGTGGTGAAAGTTACTGAGGTCCAGACCTGAGGGACGTCAGCGGGAGCCATGGCGGTGCATCCCGCTGATAGTGGTGTCAGATCCGAAGACAGCGGTTGCAAACAACAGCGGTTACTTTGGCTTTTAATTTGGAGGACTTGTTGGGTAATTATTCAATCTCGCCTTAAATATGTCGATTCAATAGATCAACCAAGGTTACGTCCACGGACATTTCTGGTTTGACTCACTGAGCAGTGTTGTTTCAGTCTTCCTCTTCAATGTATTCAGCACAGAGCGTAAAGACTCTAATCTATGGACAGAGTGCAGTGCCTGCCATTTCTAGTGTGACTGGGACTCCCTCTTTACCCTTCAACTGAGAGACAGGGTCATGGCCCAGATATCAGTCAGCGCTCGCTGCAGCAAATTACTTCTAATAAAGCCTTTAGAAAGGCACCATTAAGCACAGCAACACGGGGGGAGAGAGGGACTGCAGCCGAGGCAGCAAATCCCATCAGCTCCAATCAAATCACTGTGTGGAGGAACAGGCCAGCGTAGACCCCATAATGATCACTAAAAGAAGGGGAGCATTATCATCATAAACCGCCGAAAGAGGAAACGTGCCGGCAGCTTTTCCGTGGCTTATCGAAGCCCACAGCTCCTCTCAGTGACCAGAAGAGCTGCTGCCGTGTTCGGTTGAGATTTATGCTAGAATGCGACAAATTGATTGATCGGTCGATAGAAAATGAATCTGCAATAACTGTAATGAACTACTGGTAAATTAGGTCATTTAGTAATATGCGCCACACATTTCCTTGATCCAGCTTCTAAAACGTGAGGATTTGTTGCTTGATAAGATAAACTGATTTTCAGGTGTTTCATAATAAAAGCCTAAAAGCCAGCTCTCTTTCTCCTTCCAGCTAGGCTTTTAATATGAAACATCTGCAGGAAGTACTGAGTTTCAGCTTTTGCTACCCATTCAATTCACCAATGTCTTCGCATCGCTTCCACTCTGCCGTTTGTCTTTATCGCTGTTAAGCTTCCGTCAGTGAAGGAGGCTGTGAATTGTCCGGACAGCGACCTGCTCTCTTCACACAGCGGCTCATCCCGACATCACCCAGACTTTGTACTGGGAGCTGACGGGGTGAAGTCCGTTTAATGTCCGGCTCATCTGATCTGACGTGTTTTTTCAAATCGCTCTCAAGGTGCGATCAAGAAAACCCAGCACTTCCTACAATGTTTTTACCACATTAAAAGCCCAGATGGAAAGGGAACAACTAGCCCTTAAATATTCACGTCTGCTTTTCACTACTGCAGAACTGCCTCCTCGTGACATCAGTGTTTGTTGTCTGTATTCCTGTTTCCACTGTCTCCTTGTCCCCCACGGTCATTATCCCTCCATCAGGTTACTGCCCTGTAGTGGGACTCTCAATTATCCGCTGCCCAAAATTAGCAGTGAAAAGGCTGCATCAGCGAGGGACGAGTGGTAAACACCTGACGCAGACGCCGGCTCCACAGACCGGAGGCCGAGGACAGGACGCAACACGACATTTCTTTATGGTCTGTGTGGCATGTGATGACTGGCTGCTTGAGCCCTGAGCGTCTCTGCCCTCCGACACTGGCTGTCGATCTACTGCCCTCGGCATATCGTTCTCTCCCTGTCCTCCTCCAATTTGTCATCTTTTAATTTTCACCCTGACTGTCAACACGTTCCACTGGAACTACTCCCTGCTGGAGGAATAGTCCATCTAACACGGCTCTGATATGGCTGGAAGGGGCTAAAGCAGACTCACCCCAGCCTTGGCTATGCTCTACAAGATCCACATTGTATGAGAGACTTTATAGGTGAACGGCAGAACTCTGAGCTGGGGTGAGACGCCAGCTGTTACAGAGAGGGGGGAGTCACGGTAATCATCTAAACGTGGGGATAGAGCTGCACTGAAACCTATTCAACTGGCAAATTTCTAGCGGTTCAGGTGCTCACCTCAAAAACCTGCAGTTCGGTTGATTCTAGCTGTGGACATTTGCCGCATGTCATTCCCCTCCCCCATTTCCTGTCTGCTTCTCTGCTATCATCTGTCCACGACATCGCCATCTGTCCAACACATAAGTGATGTCAGGCTGAATTAGTGCAGTGATTATCAGACTGCAGCTGCCGTCCACCATGAAGAGACAAACTTTTCAGAGCCAGCTTTTAACACTACAGGCAGCTTTTTGGGTGAACGATGCCTTTAACCAAGAGATTTAGCGCTGCGATGATCAGCCGATTCAATTAATTGTTTTGAGGAAGAACACTTGAAATTATTTGGTTCCAGCGTCACAGATTTGAGGATTTGTTGGTTCCCTGCGTCTTCTACGACTGTGAACTGAATCTCTTTGGTCTTTGAACCGTAGGTCGGGTAAAACAAGACATTTGAAGAGGTCACCTCGGACCTCCACCGCATTCATGATACAAATTGACATATTATTCGGGGAAAAGCAGAACTTGTTTTAAGATGTTCCGATGATAACGATAACATTCAGAGATTTTTCATTTTTGTACAAATGATGAGTTAAAAGTAGCTCCAGACCAAACCATTATTACCATTATCCTTCAGAACCCGGCAGCCTATTAGATGAAGCTCATGAAGCCGACAGCTCATGTTTGTGTGAGTGTGGGAGAACTACTGAGGGCGCTTCATGCATCTCAGTTACACTCCTGCAGCTCTTTAGTCTCTCAATCAATCCACCATGAATTGCTTAAAATTCAAGCAATGCTATTAGTGCAGCTGTGGCTCGTGTTTCGAATCCATTTAATCCACTTAGGGCCTGAGAGGCATCAGAGAGGGGGGGCTGGGGTGGGGGGGGGCATTACAGTTGCAAGTTTGCAAAAGGAAAAAGAAAAAAAGAAAGTACATTTGAAATAGGAGCAGCCTTGTGTGTGTTTGCCTGATGAGGACATGGTGATGGACAGGACAAAGAAGCAACATGTCCAACACGTCTGCGATCGCAGTGGATGCAGGATGCTGTGCTGCCATAAATACCCAAATAACCTATTAGGTTCTCACATCATTTAGCCTCATCCTCAGGAAACGCGTCTTCAAACGCTCCACCAACCTCCAGGATCTTCCGGTCACCGTCGTCCATCCTCAGACACCCTCACCCCCCCAGCAGGAAGCCACCCAGCGTGTCCCCACACAGAGGCAGGTCTTTCCACCATCCCCGTCCATCCGGTCAGTCGTGTCATTCGCCTCCTTCGCTGCCCCGCTGGTCTGCTTTGGTCCCATAGCAGTCCATTCCAAGCACACAGGCCGTGCCGTCGGCAGCCTGAGGTGCATTAGCATTAACAAGAAAAGTGTCCCGCAGGTGGTGATGTGGAGAAAAAACTCATTTTGGTTTTATACTTTAAACACCGCGTCATCCCGTGGTTTAAATGCAGATTCAATATTAAAAACAACAAATGTAACACGTCTCTTCCTTCATTTCCTCTTTTATACGTCTCCCTCTGGTGCCGAGACTCTGACCACCGACTGATTTATTTCATCTCACGTAGAATCTCTACAATGAACGCACCTATGAGGACCTCCACAAGAGGTCGCTAGACTGCGAAACATAAAAACAGGCTGTTTTACAGGTTTAAACGGACGACCAGTCTGTTGTTTTTCTGGTGAGGACAGATCTAGATTAGTTTTGGATTGGCTGTGGTCATGATGATTCATGCGAAGGACAAACTCGCATCGGGTCTCACACCAGTGGCGTAGTGAAGGCAGCATGTTACCAGAGCAGCAGCAGCTTCAGGCCTCCGAGTGTCTCCACAGACTCAGTGGTGAAGTCTCGTCGGTGAACAGCTACATGAAGATTAGATTTAGATGCTAACGCTAATGTTGTCTAGCATTCACAGCCTGTGACTCTGCAGCTTGTCGAATAAAACTTTACATTCAGAACAGTCATTACCTTGTGTCTCGCATTATTGTTGGGTTTTTATCTGATGAAAAACAGAATACATTTTGTCATTTTTTAAATTTAGATTGAATTAAATTTTTGGTTGTGAAAAATAACCTGTCGACAAATATGTTTTGCCATCTTGTTGGCTGATGAAGTGAAGGTGTGCCGTGGTGCGGCCTGCGTAGACCGCTGTGTTGCTGCATGTGAACGGGTGTCTCTGCTGACCGTGGAGCCGACGGGATCCCGAGCACTTGCGTGCTTGTTACGAGCAATCGAGTTGGGGCTGATTGAGTTTCTCTCACTCTATAACCCATAGATGTGAACACGAACATGAAGCTGAATTATCAGCTTAAAGTGACGAGTGGCTGCATCCATTTACTGCGACAGGCTGCAGCTTGTTAGAGGTGGGAAAGAATGGCAGCCGACAAATCACCGTTTCTGTGGGTCGCACATGATGAAGTGGCGGAGGAAACATTGAATCCAGCTCCTTACAGCGAAGCCGGTTCATTCCAGGTCTAAAAACAGACCTGATTCAATAAGATTTATGGAAACTGATATTACATATTTATGTGCCTCCAAATCAGTTTCATAAGTAAGCTCTAAATAATCTCTCACCCAGTTGGGGTGATTTTTGAAATGTTTATTTCAGTCAAATAAACATTTTTGGAGAGAAAATCCAGTGTTTTTATTTTCCTCCACATAAATTAAAAAATGTATTTTAATATTCCTCTGATAACGAAACCCATGATATAGATAATCGAAGGAGAGCGAAACACTGGCGAGCAGTTCATTTCATCACTAGGTTGTGATACATTTATGACTGACCCAAAGTCAGCCGTGACTCTATTTTCAGCTGCTAGAAACAAACTGAAGAGAGAAGACGAACGTCTCATTTGCTGTGTGAAAATACTGGAGCCTGGATAAAAGTGCTACTTGGCTGCAGGACTGAAAATCTGCCTTGTTCTTGTGAAGGTGCCACAAGAGACGACACACAAGTCTGTTCACCACTGTCTGCTTACATAAGTCCCAACACACACACACACACACAGAGTGCCACGGGGCAGTGTTGTCGTCCACGTGTATTTGACGATGGAAATGATGACTGACCACTGAGCAGGAGACAAAGAAACTGAGTCTGTCGCTTCAGCTGTGAGGAGTCGCCGTGCTCTGACCCGATGCAGCGTCGTCACACGTCGACTGTACCATGTTCTACAGGTCTGTGAAATTAAAGCCTGCAGGTTCAATCACAAGAAGCCAGAGATTAACGTGACCACTCTGCTGTGACCACTACAGCTGTTTACAGCTGCTGCTTTAAGCATGTAACCGCAATGCAAAGTCGATTTTCTTCCTTATGTGTCACTGTTTGAAAAAGTCAAGTTTGAAGAAGTTTGAACTAACATGTAATTGGTTCAGATTCATTCAAGCATCAGCCACACGCAGTGGAATGCGAAGGTCTTGAGATGCAGTGACCAGTGACAATCCTGCCCATTTAAAACTCAACTGCAACGGCCGATACGTTTGGTAGGAAACACAATGCGGCCGGATCACAAAGAGGAAATGCTGCTAATTTACACATCGGTCAAGTCACAAACACGTTGATACTGAACGTATCAGTTTAATCTGTTTGTTTTTCCACCAAAACGTCTGATCCTGCAGCGAATCCAGCGCCATTAAACCGGTCTATGGTTCGGTTCAGACTCTCACAGAACCAGGTTCAGGTTCGGGAAAGATCCTGGTCTGGTTTAATTCAGGTTCACAAGTTCACAACCGCCATCTTTCCGGAACCTTAACCATAGACGGGACTCTGGATGCGGACCTGGTCTCTGGTGTCACAGTCCTGTGATTTCCATGTGTCGGTGGTCAAATAAAGTGTTTTGTGCTTCGTTATCTCTTCCTTGCGTCTTTATGTTTTCCC